>NC_050451.1:43479146-43779146 GCF_903995425.1 Onychomys torridus
GCCTTTTAGTGTGGGCTGTGGCCTCAAGCCTTGCCTGTGTCCTGGGTAGTATAGTGCCATGTTTCCCTCTGATGACTATCTTTTAAGATTTCCCCTGCCTCCTGTTTCCTGTCTTCCTATCTTTGTGTTCTGGTACGTTTTCAGGCCAGGCAGCTGCTCTGGGAAGGAGCCAACAGGACTTTGGGTTTCCCTGGGTTCTACTCCTGGTTCTCAGGCTTTCTGCACAGTCTGCACTTGAGTCTAGCTGACTGCCATGGTCAGGAAGATGGAGGTAGGGTGGGCATAGTCTCAGAGATGGAAAGACTGGGCTAGGGAAGCAGGGAGAAGAGCATGGGTGAAAAGATGGGAAAGGGGTCTGGAGACCCTTGCCCAAATTCCCAGAAGAGGGCATGGGTTTGCATTCCAGCAGATCCCAGCTCCCTCCCCCAAGCAGCTGTGTGTCTAGTCTGCCAAGAAGCTGGGGATGGGGCTGTTGGACTCTTACCCAGCTGTGGATCTGTACATGCACCTATGTATGTCTGTGTGAGGGAATACAAAGCAAGGACTGTCCCTGCTTGGTCCATACCCCACACTGATTTGGGCTCAGCATTATCTGGTACTTGAATCCTGGAATGTCTTCATGGTGAGGCCTGATTCACAGAGGCTAGGACTGATATCGGGGGGTGGGAAGATATGCCCCATGGGCTCCATCTAAGGAGTCGAGTAGAGCGGAGCCTCAGTTGTTTCCTGAGTATCCCACAGCAGTTTCCTGTGCTTCCATCCACAGCAGTGCAGAGACCCTCTTGGCATCAGTGGGAAGCTCATTTTAGAAAGAACACATGGCCCAGAACAACTCTAATTTCTGCCAGCTCAGGGGTGGAGTGGTTGAGGATGGCTTCCACCTCCGCACCAAACTTCCCTGCCCCTGTGTCTAGAGTCGGCTTGTCTATTCAGTGCCTCTGTTCTCCCTACTCTTTGAGAGGGTTGTTGTTCTGTTGCTTTTGAGGTAGGGTCTCACCTCGCCCAGGCTGGCTTTGAACTTGCTTTCTAGCTGAGGTTACCTCTTGCTTCCACCTCCTCTGGCCTGCTGAGACTATAGGCTTGGGTCATCGCACTGGCTTTCATTTCTCCCACTTTTGAAACTTTCCCCTTTCTTTAATTGTGCAATTGACCATGCAGAGCTGGGACTACAGCTGTGCTGCCTGGGATGGGGCACCTCACTTCCCTCGTGGTCTCTTCCTCCACAGATATGGGGTGCTTTTGATCCCACAGCTCTGACACTGAGGCCGTGGTCACCCTCCTCCAGGGCCACCAAAATTCCCACCTCAGATGGACAGCTGGTAGAAAGGACAGAGAGGACAGGGAGAATCAGGAATTTGTGTTTATTGTGGGCTAGACACAGCAAGGTTCTTCAGGCCACGTTATTCCTCATCATGCATTTTCTGCCGAGAAAGGAATAAGAGGCATGAGGGCAATGGGCAAAGTGGTCTGAGGAGGCATCCCTAGAACTTTCAGTGGCTTTAGGAAGACGCTCTTGGAAGGGGGGGGGCGCGCGCGTTTAAACCTCAGGGATCTTGAAGTCTCGTGATAGGGATGCTGGTTGTTTGGAATACAGATCTAGGGCTGCTGTGAGTGGGAGTGGATTCTCAGGCTTAGGTGTCTGTGAGACCCTCAGGTTGTGCGTATTGCCTATTCTCCGTGTCTAGATGTGTGTTGGACATACGCATAGCTGTATGCAGGGACATCCTGGCGAGAGCGTGGCTAGCAATTTCCGGGGAGGAACCCACCTTGGCACCAATGTCACGGCTCTTGGCCCGCAGCTTGTTGACCTGGGACTCGGCAATGTCTGCCCTCTCCTCTGCCTCATCCAGTTCATGCTGCACCTTGCGGAACTTGGACAGGTTGGTGTTGGCCTGCTCCTCCTACGAGCGGATGAAAGGGATGGGAGCATGGGGTGAGAAGAACCATGGGCTCCCAGAATCTCATGGTCCCTGTCCCTGAGCTGCTCCTCACAGACTTCCTGCAACAGCCCCCCCCCAGGGATGTCCTGCTTGGTATCCTCCTCAAACTTGTTCAGTGCTTAAAGTCCCTCATGGCCAGCCACTGCCTGGAATGAACCCATACTGCCTGACATACCCCCTCAGAATCCAGATTCACGGCATCTATTCCGGTTGTGCCTCAGACAGATGCCTGTAGAGCTGCGAGTTTTCTGCACAGCTGTGCTCATCCACACCACACCCACAGCCCTAGATCTGTATTCCAAACAACCAGCATCCCTATCACGAGACTTCAAGATCCCTGAGGTTTAAACGCCCCCCCTTTCCAAGAGCGTCTTCCTAAAGCCACTGAAAGCTCTAGGGATGCCTCCTCAGACCACTTTGCCCATTGCCCTCATGCCTCTTATTCCTTTCTCGGCAGAAAATGAATGATGAGGAATAACGTGGCCTGAAGAACCTTGCTGTGTCTAGCCCACAATAAACACAAATTCCTGATTCTCCCTGTCCCTTCCGTCCTTTCTACCAGCTGTCCATCTGAGGTGGGAATTTTGGTGGCCCCAGAGGAGGGTGACCACGGTCTGCCCAGATCTCTTCTCTTTTGCTTTGTGTTTAGATAGGCTTTCAGTCCCAGTTACAACTCTTGGCCCTTTCCTGTCCTTTGTGCTGTCTCTACTCCCTGACTTGGCCTTACATGTGTGGACTGCTGCAGCTGGCGGGCACACGCAGGCAGGGCACACACAGCACTGGGGTACTAACTACAGCTCTGATTATATTAGACATGCAGAACACATGTCTGAGCTGTAGGTTGGAGCAGACCCTTGTCTGGGCCCCACTGTGGCAGCTACTCACTGGCTCTCACTGGTAGGTGTGTTGATAAAAGAGGGAGAGCAAACTATCAACTCACCGCCTCCTCAGCCTGGCGTTTGTAGGCCTTCACCTTCAGCTGCAGCTTGTCCACCAGGTCCTGCAGCCTCAGCAGGTTCTTCTTGTCCTCCTCTGTCTGGCGGTGGGTGGGAAGGAAAAGCCAGTTTTAGGGGGAGAGGAGCAAATGCAGTCACCATTCCCTCCCCCCTCAGCCTGTTCTTCTCCCCAGGCCTCGGCTGCTTCTCCCTCCAGTGGCTGTCAAGGGGGTGCAGTCTCTCTTTGTAAGTCAAAGGGAATTCTAGTCAGGGACCCACATATTAATGAGTGTTGGGGTGCTGTGAGGGAAGGTTCTCAGAGCCACAGGGAACTTCTTTATGTGGTCATATGGAGGGTTAGGGTCTATCCGGCCTCCATCTGGTGAATAGAGTTCCCCTGTAGCGCCATGGGCACTTTTGGCCAGCGGTTCTAAGGTGGCCAGCAGAGGAACAGTAAAGAACGCAAAGGAAATGCTAGGGTTATCATTGTCTAGATTATTCTAATTAACACAGCCCATTATTCCAGCACATTCTCCAGAGCCAGAATTTGGGCAGCAAGGTCAGTGGCTCCAATGACCCTTGGTCATTCCTGTCTCCTTGTCATTTGATGTTCTAGGATGCCACCACATTTTTGTCCACAATAGGTCATCAGTCTTTACCCTGGGCCTCTTGTATCCCCTTCTGGAATGGACCAGTTTGCCCATTTCCTTCCCAGAATTGGGACTGGCAGGTCACTGGTCAATCTCAGCTGTGCAGATGGAGTTCAGACACTCTGAGGTGCTGCTCTAAGGCTTTAGCTTCCTTGGTTCTCCTTGTAGCTCCACAGAAAATCTCTGTTGTTTCCCCCATGAACTGACTCTTGTTCCTAAAGTGCCATATGGCGTTCCTTTGTGTCTGGCTGGCAGAGGGTAGAGGACCTCTTTGCACTAGTCTGAAGCTTTCATTGTTACATGTTGAAATACTAAAAACCTGGGAAAACGTGGAGTGAAATAGTTTTGGGGAAGCAGGGGGTCTCCATTTCCTGCAAAAACCCCTGGGCTCAAGCTGAACTGCCTGCAGAACCTGTCAGAGCATCTAAAGGTGATGATGAGAAATGGAGCCTGGCATTAATGGGTGATGGCCCAGTGCAGCAGGGCTCTGTTTGAGCCCAGAGGTGGCCAGGAAAGCCCACTGTCCTGATCCGCCCTGCCGAACCTGGTAGGTGAGCTCCTTGATGCGGCGCTCGCTCTTCCTCATGCCCTTCACAGACTCCGCATTGCGCTTCTGCTCAGCCTCCAGCTCGTTCTCCAGCTCCCGAACCCGGGCCTCCAGCTTCTGCAGCTGCTTCTTGCCGCCCTTGAGGGCAATCTGCTCTGCTTCATCCAGCCGGTGCTGCAGGTCCTTGATGGTCTGCTCCATGTTCTTCTTCATGCGCTCCAGGTGGGCGCTGGTGTCCTGCTCCTTCTTCAGCTCCTCTGCCATCATGGCGGCCTGTGCACGGGAGAGGAGGGCACGTTGTCTGCTCGGGTCCTCGTGGGCTCAGTGTGCAGGCTAGGGAGATGCTGGCCTGGAGTGGGTAGGCAGGGTAGGGGACTCACATCTGTGATGGCCTTCTTGGCCTTCTCCTCTGCGTTCCTACACTCCTGCACTGCCTCTTCCACCTCAGTCTGGAGCTGGGACAGGTCTGCGTCCATTTTCTTCTTCTGGTTGATGAGGCTGGTGTTCTAGATATGAAGAGAGAAAAGTATCAAATACACACTTTTGTGGGAGGCCAGCTCCCACCTTTTAAAGGGTTCCTGTGAGGAGGAGAGAGGAATAAGAAATTTGTAGATAGCGGAGAGGAGACAGACGGAAACACAGGGAGGACCTAGATCAAAATCCAACGGTCCCTTCTGCCTCTTCAAAACAGCTTTTATAACAATGCCAAGGCGAGGGACAAAAGACCTCCGCTTTGCTAGATCAAAGCACACTGCACAGCCAAGTGTCGACCCTTCCAAACACCTGGTAACATGCTCATTACCATCATCTCCTCATGCAGCCCTGCTGGGTAAAGCAATTCCTGAGGAAGTTCTCACTAGGAAACCTCTGTGGGTTTCTACATACTTTATTGCTTGCTTCCATATTTTAGTTCAGAGAAAATTAGAAAGGGTCATTGAAAAGAAGAAGAAGAAGAAGAAGAAGAAGAAGAAGAAGAAGAAGAAGAGGGAGCAGCAGCAGCAGCTGCCGAAGGCTGGGGAGGTGTCTCACTGAAGCATCTGCCACACAAACATGAGGACCTAAGTTCAGATCCCAGAAGCCATGTGGAAGCTGGAATGGCAGTGGTGCACATCTGTAAGCCCAGTGTGGGTGGCAGTGGTGCACATCTGTAAGCCCAGTGCAGGGAGCTTAGAGACAGATGAAGCTCATCAGCCAGTCCAGTCAGTCAGTGAGCATCCAGCTTTCCCTTATCTCAGAAGATAAGATGGAGAACCATAGAGGAAGATGCCCATTGTTGACCTCCAGCCTCTACACACGTGCACACATGAACATGCATATACCGCACAAATAAAAATTAAATAAGCCTAGCTTTCAGGATATTCCTTACTTTTCCTTTCCTTATGGGAATGGATATGGTCCAGGAAATTATTCAGCTCTGAAGAAAGGAGCCGAAGGTCTGGAGTTTGACCCTTGAATGCTTTAGTAATATGTCTGTGTATCGGGACAAGGCAGTGTTCCAGGGGAAATGGAAAGATTTTAAGGGAAAATAACTAGAAATGATTATAATTAGAGAAATGTGTACTTGACTAAAGAGGACACAGTCAGTGGATGGTGTCATTTACACATACGCTGAATTATGGAACAAAAATCATACACACAAGACACTGCAATAGTTTGGCACACTCATTTTGAGTAGAACCGGATACAATGGGAGTGTATAAAGTGGTGTCCTCCCCACAGTTTGCTTGGCAGGAAGACGAGTTATGGTTCTTCCAAATGTTTTTTTCAATCTGGGTATAGGTGTGTGCATGTGTGAATAAACACATGTGATTGCAGGTGCCCACAGAGGCCAAAAACATCAGGACTTCTGGAGTCCGGAGTTATAGGACATTGTGAGCCACCTGACTTGGGTGCTGGGGACCAAATTTGGGTCCTGCAAAAGAGCAGTAAACACACTTGACTGATGAGCCATCTTTCCAGCCCCAGCTACACATCTTTAAGTTCCCTAGCTCTCCTGGCGGTGGTGGTGCACGCCTTTAATCCCAGCACTCAAGAAACAGAGGCAGGTGGATCTCTGTAAGTTCGAGGCCAGTATGTTCTACAGAGAGAGATCCAGGACAGGCACCAAAACTACACAGAGAAACCCTGTCTCAGGAAAAAAAAAAAAAAAATCCCAAGCTCCTATCTTTACAAATCAAGCTGGAGGCTGTCTTCTTGAGCAAGAGCATCAGGTGACAAAACGCAGCCCAGGGCCCCCAGATTTGTGACTCACAGGCATCACCACTCAGTCACGACATACTTCATTTCCAAGGCTATTCCTCTTCAAGATATTAGTTCTCCTAGCTGCTACTAACAGACGAGAGTTGACCCAAGAAGTGAGATACTTTGCAATCCTGCTTGACTTGCTCTAAAACTATCCTGGGCTCCGACACCCAGTGGGTTTCTGCACAGGGTCCCTAGCTCTGTCACCTGGGAGTGCAGCAGCTGCACCCGCTCACTGGTCTCAATCAGCTCCTGCTCAGCCAGCTTCCTGGATCGCTCTGTCTGCTCCACCACAGCCCGCAGCTCCTCCAGCTCCGCCTGCAGCAGGGTGTTGCGCCGCTCCACGATGGCGATGTTCTCTTTCAAGTCATCATTGGCGTGGAGGGCATCATCCAGCTGGAGCTGTGTGTCCTATGGAGAAAGTGTGAAGGGAAAGGGCCTAGACTTTATGCCATCAGAACCTCCCATTTTGGGTCTGGCACATCCCATCCCACCCCATCCAACAGCCTCTTGTTAACAGAAAGATAAGTACCTATCTCATTATTTATTCTCTATCCTAGGCTAGACTGGTCCAGAGGGCACTGTTCCTCACACCTACAAATCCAAGAGGTATGCGGCTCCTACTTTCTCGTTATTTGTGATTCCCTGTCCTTTCCTATCTCTCATTCAAGTGTGAACCAAGCCCAGCCCTGCTTAGCTTCCAAGATTGGACAAGACTGGGTCAGAATGATACGGTCCGAGACTGTTAGCATCTTTCTGGACATTCCTGCTCACCACCTCTGAGGCCCCTGGCTCCTGTTACCTTCAAGTGGGCTTGGGAATTCTTCAGGTGCTTCTGGGCCTCTGAGGCTATTCTATTGGCCTGGCTGAGCTGGATCTCCATCTCATTGAGGTCCCCCTCCATCTTCTTCTTCACCCGCAGGGCCTCATTGCGGCTGCGCGTCTCTGCATCCAGGGAGGTCTGCAGGGAATCCACCACGCGCAGGTGGTTGCGCTTGGCCTGCTCCATCTCCTCGTCCTTCTCTGCCAGCTTCCTTTCGATCTCTGCCTTGATCTGGTTGAACTCCAGCTGGGCGCGGAGGATCTTGCCCTCCTCATGCTCCAGGGAGGCCTGGAAAGAGGGGAGGAGTCAACGGTGAGTAATCCGGGCTGAATTAGGTGGGATGTCGGGGATGAGAGGATGACAGACTTTAACCAGGCTGTGGCCAAGAAAGGAGCTGTGTGACAGGCCCTGTACCCAGACTGCAGTGGAGAGGAAGTACCGGACGCCTAGGGCCTCCTGACTCCTGGACTTCCTCTGAAAAGGAAAGAATTTGACTTCTCAGTCACCAGACCTTTGGGACTCACACATCAGGAGTTCCTGACGTACCAAGAAAAAAACAATCATAGCAAAGGTTTATGTTTCTGTAGCCCCAGTCTGGGGCTGTGCCAGCTTCTTACCAATGCACAGTAACAGCGGCTAATATGTAACAAGTTCTTGACTGTGTTATCTTGCTTCACCTTCTCTGCCTGCATGTGTGCCTGCAGGCCAGAAGAGGGCGCCAGATCTCATTACGGATGGTTGTGAGCCACCATGTGGGTGCTGGAAATTGAACCCGGGTCCTCTGGAAGAGCAGCCGGTGCTCTTTACCACTGAGCCACCTCTCCAGCCCCGCTTCACCTTAATAATAATCGTACGCACAATCTTATGAGGTGCATTTGTAATTTCACCTCACAGATGAGGACAGCAAGGCACACAGATGGTCTCATGACAGGGTTCAAACCCAGATCCTTTGACCCTGGAGCCTATGTTCCTCCCCAGCTGTGTGAGCTGTCGTTTTGATGGCCACATCCCAACTGGGCAGCAAGCCTTCTGCCCTGAAATCGGACGGTGGCATTGTCCAATGTGAAAACCTTAGCTTTGGAGGTAGTTGTGCTTACTGGGTACATGATCTCCTACTAAGAACGGGAGCCAATAGATTTTTGTCCGTGGGTCAGGGTGACTCCTGTAAGGTAGGGCACAGTAGGACAGACTGGAGAGTGCAGGGAGAGTCAAACCCTCACCTCAGCCTCCTCCAGGGCCGACTGCAGCTCCAGTTTCTCCACCTCCAGCTGCTTGCGGATCTTCTCCAGCTCGTGCACATTTTTCCCCCCTTCTCCCAGCTGCTCGGTCAGGTCTGAGATCTCCTCTGAGGATCGGAGGACCAGAAAGATCAGTACTTGAGTCCTCCTGCCCACTTGGTCCACCTGCCCCTGTGGCCCTTCCCCGCCCCTCAGCTCACACACCCTGAAGGTTCTTGTTCTCCCTCTTAAAGGTCTCCAGGTGCTCCAATGACTCCTCATAGGCATTCTTGAGCTTGAAGAGCTCCGTGCTCAGGGAACGCGCCTCCTTCTGGGATGACTCCAGCTCTGACTGGGACTCCTCATACTTCTGCTTCCACTCTGCTAGGATCTGCAGGGGAGGGGCACACTGGCCAGGGCTGCCCCAGGCCCCTCCCTCCCCTGCCTCCAAGGAGAATGCTCTGGCCTCGAGCTGGCACCGACCCCACCATCACCGTGCACACTGCCCACAGCCCCACCAGGAGGCTACCTTGTCGAAATTCCTCTGCTTCTTGTCCAGGGCGGCGGCGGCGGCGTTGGAGCGCTCCACGTCCACCATCAGGTCCTCGATCTCGTTCTGCAGCCTGTGCTTGGTCTTCTCCAGGGAGGAGCACTTGGCGTTGACGGCCTCCACTGCCTCCTCTGCGTCCTGAAGCCTCTGGGCCAGCTTCTTCCTGTCCAGGGGAATGTATGTGACTGTACTTGGAGCAACAAGGCCTTGAGATGATCCCTTCTTCCCAGTTTTGATGAAAAAAGACCCAGTTTCTCCCCACAGCTCCCTGAGATGTTGGAACCCCAGTCTAGAGGAGGTGAGGCTGCTGGTGCCTAGAATCTTCTAGCATAGGCTGCTCAAGCTCCCCCATACACACAGCAATCTGGGTGGCAGTGCCTACCCCCACCCTCCAGCTGAATACCCCCAGGCTGAATGATGATAGCTCCTCTGACTAACAAGCTTTTTGCTCGTCTTATACGTGAGTATCAGGTATAACCCGGGCCAAAAGCTCACCCGTCAAAGGAATTAAATCAGGGCCAGCCAGATGTACGTCCATCACAGGTTTCAGGAGTCACTTTTCTACCCAGTGCCTCTATTGCTCACCAGGCGCCCCCGTCTTTCTGTTCTCCTACTCCAAAGCTCTGCCCTGCATCTACCCTGCCTGCCATCGTATCAGATGCTCTGCTCCTTCCTCTTTGCAAATCCAGGTGGGCGTCACAGCGGACTCACTTGGCTTCCTCCAGCTCCTCGGTCCTCTGGATGGCGTCCGTCTCATACTTGGTCCTCCACTGGGCCACCTCTGAGTTGGCCTTGGACAGGACACGCTGTAGCTCGGCCTTGGCCTCCATTTCCTCCTCATACTGTTCCCGCAGCAGGTCACAATCATGCCGGGCTGACTGCAGTGCGTGGGCCAGGGCATTCTTGGCCTGGGAAGAGGTGGGCATTAAGGGAGTGGGGCAAACCCAGCACCCCCATTCTCGAGATTCTTATGTCTATTGACGTCAGTCAAGGCCCAGACTCGCCCAAAGGAAGTGGATTCTCGATGTCTTTGAGTGATTTTCATTTGCCTACTTTTCTCCCTTTACAAATAAGGAGTCCTTAAGTGACCTTGAGGGTCAGTTAGTAGGGAGATAGATAGGTTCATAGACTGTCTCTGGCTTCCAGGTGCATTCCTGGAGTTAACGTCACGTCCAGGGATGTCATCAAGCCTGTGCCACTGTCGTGAACGGGGCCTCACCTTGCCCTCCTCCTCCAGCTGCCTCTTGAGGTCCTCCATCTGCTGGGTGTAGGAGAGCTTGCCTCGGGTCAGCTGGGAAATCAGCGCCTCCTTCTCTTCCAGCTGCCGGGACAGCTCCCCTGGAGGTGGAATGAGGGGCTCTTGGGTCATGGAAAGGGGCAACCAAAGCCCTGGTGAGGGCAGGCGAGGGCATGGTCAGGGGCACCCACCATTCTCGGTCTGCAGCTTGGCTCGCTGAGTAGTGAAGTCATTGAGCGAACGCTGGGATTCTTCCAGCTTTACTCGGTATTCATTGGCCTGGTCCTCCAGGGTCCGAGACACTTTCTCCAGGTTTGCCTACAGGCAGTAAGGAGCAGACGAGAGGGGACTGTGGGAAGGGCCAGGACTGACAGGGAAGAGGGGTTGTGTGCACCCAGAGCAGAGGAAGAAAAGAAATGGAGAGAAGCACAGAGGACAAGCGGGAAGTGAACCTAGTCAGAGCAGAAGGGACTCAGTCTGAGGAGGAGACGTGCATTGAGGGAAGATGAGTAGAAAAACGCAGGTGAAGGCTATGGAGAGGTAGGGCAGACAGGAGGTGAAGGCCAATGGGGAATAGAGGGAATGATGATGGCAAGAGATGGCAGAGAGGACCGGAAGGCACAGCTGTGAGGGGGAGGGAGAGGCAGCCGAGAGGGCCCACCTTGGCCTTGATGATCTGCTCCATGTTGGAGGTGACGTCATCCAGTTCCAGCTTGAACTCGCTCTTCTCCTTCTCCAGCTTCTGCTTCACTCGCTGCAGGTTGTCGATCTGCTCCCCCAGCTCGGCCACGCTGTCTGCGTGCTTCTTGCGCAGGGCCGCCGCTGTGGCCTCGTGCTGCAGGGTGGCCTCCTCCAGGTCCCGCCTCATCTTCTGGAACTCGGCCTCGCGCTTCTTGTTCATCTCGATCTGCACAGACGTGGCCCCGCCGGCCTCCTCCAGCCTCTCGCTGATCTCCTCCAGCTCGCGGGTCAGGTCTGAGCGCAGCTTCTCCACCTTGGCCCTGGCTGTGCGCTCGGCCTCCAGTTCCTCCTCCAGCTCCTCGATGCGGGCCTAGGCAGGGACGCGGAGGTTCAGACCTGCTTCCTGGACCCCTCCGTGGAGGCCCCCCCACCCAGGGCGCTAAAAGGCTCCCAGGTACTAAATCTCTAGCACTGGTTTTCAGCCATTGGGCATAACTGGCTGTCCTGGATCTCGCTCTGTAGACCAGGCTGGCTACCAAGTGAGTTCCAGGAAAGGTGCAAACTACACAGAGAAACCCTGTCTCAAAAAACCCCCACCAAAAAAAAAAAGGGGGGGGAGAAGGTTGGACTTGATCAGAGAAGGCGACCCTGTAGCCTAGTGCCAAGACCTGGAGAGGATGACAGCATTATTGTCTCCAAGAGGCCGAAACATTTGCCCAGGCTGTGGCAGAAGACCCTGAGGATGGTCAGTCTTCTGGCTAAAACCAGGAAGGTGTGTCCAAGAAGATGGGGGGACAGACCACACATGGATGAGGGTAAGCCTTTGTTTACAGCCTTACTGCCCTTGTACAGTGAGAAGAATATGGAGTAGAAGGGAGGGTTGGTGACTTACTCTAGGAGGTAGGAGTGAACTTCATTTCAGGGATGCCTATGGGTTCTCAGCCTATGTTAGAAGCTGGGGTTAGTACCCGAGGATTGTGAGCAGAGCAGCCTATGGGAAGGGGCTTCGTGAGGGTTTGTCTCACCCCGTGCAGAGGGGAACAGAGAGGATCAGGGGAGAATTGAGTTCTCTTAATTGTTCGAGAGCAGAAAGTCCAACAGGCAGAGAGCATCTTGGGAAAAAGAAGCCCTATTTCTAGGTATGACTCCCCAAAACAGCTTTGCCAAGTAGACGACACTTCCTTGCTCAATGATGGGAGGGCTAGTGTTCCTGTGTTGACGAATACTTGGGTCTTGGACCGTCTGGAGTCCCAAACGTTGTCTAGAACCTTAAGCCCCCACAGCCTCCAGGCTCTGACCCCCTTTGGTCATATAGGGAATAAGGTCACCTGGTTTTCCTTCAGTTTCTTCTGCAGCTGAAGAGCCAAGGCCTGCTCATCCTCAATTTTACTGTTTTGCTGATTAATGTCGAACTCTTTCCTGGAGTAGAAGGGACGTGTGACTGATGATCTTTTTTCCTCCGGGCCTGTATTTCTTTTATTGCTTTATGCCAGAACCAGCCCCCTGAAATCCTGGCCCTGACAGTGAAGCAGGGAGGCCTGATTGCTCTCACTTCCTCTGAGCTCAGGGCAGCCAAGCCAGTGGAAATCCAGCACTCTGTGCCATGGTTACCAGGCTAGCTACCCTCGTCAGCCCCTCCTGCCCACCACGGGTCATACTTCTTGAGTTTTTCTTCCAGCTGAAGTTTGTCATTCTCCAGGTCCATGATGCTCTCCTGGGTCAGCTTCAGGTCACCCTCCAGCTTCCGCTTGGCTCGCTCCAGGTCCATGCGCACCTTCTTCTCCTGCTCTAAGGATCCCTCCAGCTGGTGGAGAAAATAAAATAAATAAATGCTAGAAAGGCCGAAATCCACAGTGTATGTCTTAAATTTGAAATCCAATGGGGTTGGTACTCAAGCCTGCACAGAACTTTCTGGAAACACAAAGGACTCAGCGATATGCCTGATGAGGAAGCACAGAGAACAGAAGAGCTCCTGGGGTTGTGGACATCAGATGGGAAGGGGAGAATTCCTCACCTCTAGGCACTGACTACAAAGTCTTGACCTGAGAGAGGTGGAGCATGGCTGTTTCTACTTACATCATCCACCTGCTGCTCCAACTTGACTTTGGACTTGGTCAGAGTGTTGACCTTGTCTTCCTCGGCCTGAAGGTCATCCAGGGCCTGCTGGTGGGCCTCTTGCAGAGCTTTCTTCTCCTTGGTCAGCTTGGCGATGATCTCGTCCAGCCCAGCCATCTCCTCTGTTAGATTTTTAACCTGCACAAAAAAAAAAAAAGAATAAAAATAAATTAATAATAAACCCATTACATTGCTTTTAGTATCAGAGGATATCATCCCAGAGACCTATAAACATGCTACCAGTGAGGCCCATGCTCTGGTGTGGAAACCTCAGGAGACCTGGGCTGAACCCGAGGAAGCTGGCCTCACCTTGTTCTCTGTGGCGTGCTTCTCCTTCTCCACCTTGGCCAGCGTCAGCTCCAGGTCATCAATGTCCTTCTTGAGTTCCGAGCACTCATCCTCCAGCTTGCGTTTCTTGGCAGTGAGCTCAGCGTTCATCTCCTCCTCGTCCTCCAACCTCTCGGTCATCTCCTTCACCTTGGCCTCCAGCTGGATCTTGTTCTTGATCAGCTGGTCGCAGCGCTCCTCTGCATCAGCCAGGTTGTCTTGTTCCTGGGGGAAGAGGAGAAGAAGTAGATTAAAGAGAAGACAGATACAGGGTCTTCCAGAGGGCTGGAGCATCTGGATTCCTAGACTCTAGAGACGAGATGGGCACTAGTCCAGGAGACAGAGAGGAAGAGGGAAGAGAAAGCCATGTGGCCTCACCGCCTGCACTTGGAGCTGCAGGTCATTCTTCTCCTGCAGCAGGGACACCATCTTCTCCTCCAGCTCCTTGCGCCGAGCCTCAGACTTCTCCAGTGATTCTTTGACTCGCCCAAACTCCTCCTTCATGTTGGCCATCTCCTTCTCCGTCTCTGCGCTCTTCAGCAGAGGCTTGATCTTGAAGTAGAGCTTCATCCAGGGCCAGTTCTTGACCCCCATGAAGGCCCGGATGTTCCACTGGATCACCAGCAGGGCATCCCTGACAACAAAGTGTGGAATCAGGAAGAAGGCCGGAAGGAAGTCTCCTCAGTCATGTTATCAGTTGCACTGACCTCCTTCTCCACCTAAGTAGGTTTGTAGGCAGCAAGGACCAGGGGCATTGTAGCCTCACTTGCCGTGTGTCCTTCTAAGCCAGGATCGCTACACTGAATGGGGATTCACGACTTAGGGACTTCAACAGAAGGGTGGTGTGCACAAGAGTGTCTCCTGTGCTCACTGCTTCATTTTTAGGAGACCTTCAGATAAGTTACAGCCTATGTAGTACTTCACATTTCAGCATGCCTGTGAGCATGGCATGAAGTATAAAAACAAGATGACTGCTTGTGAACCCACCCTCTGAGCGGGGATGGAGCCTCCAGAGGTTGAGCTAGCAGTGTGCTCCACCCTCCGCCTTTCCTGGGCCTCTGCTAGAAGCAGCCATTGCTGCTGCCCATCTTGGTTTCCATTTTCTTACTTAAAATTTTCTTTCTTTCTTTCTTTCTTTCTTTCTTTCTTTCTTTCTTTCTTTGTTTTGTTTTGTTTTTCGAGACAGGGTTTCTCTGTGTAGCTTTGCGCCTTTCCTGGATCTCGCTCTGTAGACCAGGCTGATCTCGAACTCACAAAAATCTGCCTGGCTCTGCCTCCCGAGTGCTGGGATTAAAGGTATGTGCCACCACTGCCCGGCTAAAATTTTATTTTTCTGAATGTGGTAGTGCACACCTTTTATCCTAGAACTCAGGCAGAAGTGGGTGGATTGCTGTGGAGGTCAGCCTGGTCTACAGAGTGAGTTCCAAGCCAGCTCTGGATGCATAGTGAGACATGGTCTCAATTTTTTTAAATTTGTATGTCTACATGTGTTGTATATAGACACGTGTGTGAGTATGCATGCCCATGTGTGCCTAGAGGCCAGAGGAGGACATTAGGCATCTCTGTCACTCTCTGCCTTATTCCATCGAGTCACTAAACCTGGGGTTTGCCGGTTCAGTTAGGCTGGTCTCCAGCAAGTCCTGGTGAGACTTGTACCCCACATTGCTGGTGTCCCAGGTTTATGCAGCCACACCCTGGCTTTTCATGTGGCTGCTGGAGATGGAACTTATATACTCATGTTTGGGCAGTAAACACCTACCTCCTGAGCCATTTCCCCAGCTCCTCATCTCCTTACTTCTTCAGAGAAAATATTTTAACAGTGTACAAAAGAAACTTTAAACAATGCATTTCTGAGCAGGCCATGGTGATGCACACTTTTAATCCTAGTACTTGAGAGGCAAAGGCAAGAGGATCTCTGTGAGTTCGAGGCCAGCCTGGTCTACAAAGAGAGTTCCAGGACAGCCAGGGCTGTTACATAGAGAGACCCTGTCTCAAAAGAAAGAAAGAAAGAAAGAAAGAAAGAAAGAAAGGAAGGAAGGAAGGAAGGAAGGAAGGAAGAAAGAAAGAAAGAAAGGAAGGAAGAAAGAAAGAGAGAGAGAAAAAAGGAGAGCTGCACACTTGATGACCTGAGTCTGAGTTGAGTCCTTGAACCCAAACAGTAGAAAGAGAGACCCAACTCTGTGGGCTGTCCTCTGACTTTTATATATGTGACATGGCATCTCCCCAATAAATAAATGAATCTAATTAAAAAAAACTAAGTATGTTAAAAATAAAATAAAATATTTTTCGAAGTCCTATCCTAGTTTATACATCAGCAGACTTCTTAATTATGCCAGTGTTTTAAAGTGTTTTTGGAGCCAGTAAAACAATGATTCAAAATGAAACCTATTGGGAGGCGGATCTCTGTGAGTTCAAGGCAAAGCCTGGTCTCCAAAGCGAGTTCCAGAAAAGGCGCAAAGCTACACAGAGAAACCCTGTCTCGAAAAACCAAAAAAAAAGAAAGAAAGAAAGGAAGAGAGAGAGAGAGAAAGAAAGAAAGAGAAAGAAAGAAAGAAAGAAAGACAGACAGAAAGAAAGAAAGAAAGAAAGAAAGAAAGAAAGAAAGAAAGAAAGAAGAAAGAAAGCCTATTGTAGTAGTTGCTTGGCCACATCACTAGCCAGCGGTGGAGCCAGGGTCTGAACCCAGGTCTTCTACTCAGCACTGCTTGCCTGCCTCTCACCTGACACCTTTCTCTTCCCTCCTGCCTCACCTGCGTTCCACTATCTTCTTGAACTCAATGCGCATGAGCTGGCCTCGGGCCTGAGCCTGGATTCTGGTGATGATGCGGCTCAGCCTCTCATCACGCATCTCCTCCAGCAGCCCCAGCAGCCCTGCCTTGAAGAACACCTGCGGAGCAAGTGGGTAGAACCAGCGTGGGGCCCAGCCTCAAAGGAGGGTGACCAGGGTAGAGGTGGGGGAAAGACTGTCCAGTGAGCTCTTCGGGGACCCATCACCTGTGCATTCGAGGTCTGACTGTGGGGATGCAAAAGTCTCAGCTGCGCCACTCAGCATGGCTACCTGCTCTGCAACCATTACATGGAGTTCCAGACTCACCTTGGTGTGGCCAAACTTGTACTGGTTGTGGTCAATGTCCAGGGAGCCCAGCAGCTTCTCCGCCCCCTTCCTGCTGTCAATGAATTGGCCCTCAGGGATGGCCGCTGGGTTCAGGATGCGGTACCTTGGGAGGGAAGTTCTCAGAGTCATTTGCAATCTGTGTGGGTCTGTATTGCCTACAGAATTCCAGAGCCACCACAGACCCCCACGCCCATCAAGTCAGCCCACCCCTGGCTCCCTGAGCCCTGGGGCACCCCTTACCCACCTCTGGCGGAAGTCCCCATAAAGAATTCGGTTGGGGAAGCCCTTCCTGCAGATGCGGATGCCCTCTAGCACGCCGTTGCATCGCAGCTGGTGCATGACCAGGGGGTTGTCCATCACCCCTGGGGCAGCAGGGAAGAAGGGAATCAGCCTCCAGGTAAGTGGACGGCAGGCAGCCTCCCCTGACTAGAACCTCCCCACAGCTCACCTGGAGCCTTCCGCTCATTGGGGATGATGCAGCGCACGAAGTGAGGGTGGGTGGTCCTCAGGTTTGTCATCAGCTTGTTCAGATTTTCCTGAGTGAGTAGAGTGGAGGGTCAGGGGCCATGAAGACCTTCCCTTGGGCCCCTGAGCACTGGGCTCCAGATGCCCCGTCAACAGAACCACCAAAGGAAGCAGGGTGAGTTCAGTCTCATACAGTGGTTTGGTTTTTTTTGTTTATTTGTTTTTTTAGAGACAGGGTTTCTCTGTGTAGTTTTGCGCCTTTCCTGGAACTCACTTGGTAGCCCAGGCTGGACTTGAACTCACAGAGTCGAGTGCTGGGATTAAAGGCGTGTGCCACCACCGCCCGGCTACAGTGTTTAAATACCAAGAAAATGATCACGCAACTAGCTTCTTTCCTTCCCACACACAGAGCATCAGGATAGAGTTACAGCCAAAAGGCCCCGAGCCTACCCGCTACAGGTGTTCTGGAATCTCTGGGCCCTTCTTACCCGGTGGAGAGCAGACACTGTCTGGAAGGATGAACCTTTCTTCTTGCCTCCTTTGCCTTTACCACTGTCTCCTAACAACACGAGAAGGACCAGTGAATAAGATCCTAAAAATACAGGCACTCCTGGGCAGGGGCAGGGCTCTGGTCCTCAAGGGCTGTGTGACTTTGGGTAACTGTTTTCCAGGAGGGTGGAAGTAACCACCTCTAAAAGCTGGGGAGAGTGCTGGCTAAGATAAGCCTGTACGACAGCTCACCTGGAGTTCAGAAAACACTATCACGGGCCCTGTCCTTTCTCTCTCTAACCCCACCTTCATGCTTTTTCCATTTTCTCTTTTTCAACTTCACCCTAGTCATTTCAAACCACACCTGATTTCTCTGTTCTCTGAACTGGGAGTTCATCTGCCCTTTGTTCAGCGATCTTCTCGGTGTGTGTTAAAAACTCCTTTGTGTATTGCTCTGTGCTGGGCATCTACAGAAATGTGTGTGGCACCCTTGCTGACCGCCAGGTGCTCTCAGTCTTCAGGAAGCAGACATGTGTGCCAGTACCCATGGCACATGGTAGGGGATGCTACAGGGGAGTGGAGATGGACTGGCTGGGTTCCGTGGCTGCCTCCGGACCCCACACTGCGGGCCCCAGCCCACTGTAGGGGTTGCCCCCTTACCAGTATCAGCAGAAGCGTAGGTGGAGAAGAGTGTGGCCATGAGCTTGAGGGAGGACTTTTGGTACAAGCCCACCACCGTCTCATTGAGGGGGTCCTTGTTCTTTTCCAGCCAGCCCATGATGTTGTAGTCCACAGTGCCGGCATAGTGCACCAGTGAGAAGTGGGCTTCCTGCTTCCCCTTGATGTTGCGAGGCTTCTGGAAGTTGTTGGACTTGCCCAGGTGGTTGTCATACAGCTTGGCCTTGAAGGTCATGTCTGAGGCCTTGGGGAACATGCACTCCTCCTCCAGGATGGACATGATGCCCATGGGCTGACAGGGTAGACCAAGGAGAGAGAGAATCCCTGTTTACACTCCCACACTGCCAAGAAGACTCACAGACCTGCATTGCTAACGCGGTGAAGGGTGCCTGGGGGACCTCTTGGACCAAGATGGGAAGATGATATTCTTTCTTTCTTTCTTTCTTTCTTTCTTTCTTTCTTTCTTTCTTTTTTTTTTTTTTTTTTTTTGGTTTCTTGAGACAAATTTTCTCTGTGTAACAGCCCTGGCTATTCTGGACTTACTCTGTAGACCAGGTTGGCCTCAAATTCACAAATTCACAGAGCTCCTTCTGCCTCTGCCTCCTGAGTACTGAGATTACAGGCATGTGCCACCACTACCCGGCTGATAATATTCTTAATTAACTTATATCCAATTGCATCTCGTGCTGCCCCACATAATTCTTTCCCCCAATAGCAAAATAGCTATGCATCCCTAATCACTCCCCTCAAGGTCTGCAAAGCCTAGAAACAAGTTTCTTTTTTAGGCTGGGGACAGACATGTGTCCACAGAACTAGGAAGGCTGCAGAGGCAGCCAGAACCCTGTCAATTCAAGGGTTGGCTGGGGGTGGGGTGTCTAGGTTGTGAAAAACCCTTTCTCCTTTAGAGAAAGCGGTTCTTGGCTTTTCTTGGGACTAGAATTCTTTTGAGAATTTGGTGAAGTTGGAGACCCTTTCTCTAGAAAAATGCATATGCCCCCCCCCCCCACGCCACAGTCTAGGGGATTCTGTAGTCTCTGGAAGATGAGAGCCTTGGAATTCAAGGAATGACTCAGCTTGAGGGAAGTTCCCATTTTCAGTGGCTAGTGACCAACTGCATGCAGATCAGATCCTGGGCTCTGGCCTGTAGCAAAGGGCAAGGCACACCGCAGGAAATCATCACGGCACAGGGGACACTCGTCTCCCGAGGAGACTGGCTGGAAATTGGTTATTTCTCAGCAGGCAAGAAGAGCAGACATTTCCAGTTTCTGTCTAGGATCTTTCCATGAATGATGTTCCTTATGTGATAGAAGGGTCAGGAGTCCCTGGGAAGTGACTATCATATAGTGGAACAAGCTTTCCTCAAAGTCTAAAGAAAGAGGACAGCACCTGTGGGTGCCCGTGACCTTGCCACAGTGGGTGAAGCTTGGCTGGGGAGCAGCTTGGGATTCTGGGGACTGTAGTTTCCTGAGGGTAGAAAGGATGGACCTACTACTTTTCTGGGTTGGCAGAGAAGGGAGCTCGGGTAGTGGAGACCGGACACACCTTCTCAATGAGGTCGATGCAGGCCTGCAGGTCCATCCCAAAGTCGATGAACTCCCACTCAATGCCTTCCTTCTTGTACTCCTCCTGCTCCAGCACGAACATGTGGTGGTTGAAAAACTGCTGCAGCTTCTCGTTGGTGAAGTTGATGCACAGCTGCTCGAAGCTGTTGAACTGGAGGGTGTGGCAGCCAGTCAAGCAGGCTGACTGGGGGTCCGAGTGGCCATCAGGCTCAGCCTGGGGCTGTGCCACACACCTGCCCGAGCCCAGCACAGGCTTGGCTGGTCCCCTCCCAGGTCATGACAGGGAAAGGAGCCTCTCCTGAGGGCAGGGACAGGGATTGGCTATCACTCCACCATCCCCACTGCCACCCTGTGCCTGGCCCATGGCTGGCCCTGCACACGTGACTGAAGGTGTGTGTGAGTGAGGGGCCAGTGGTGTCCCAGGCCAGGGCTGCCAGACTCACATCGAAGATCTCAAAGCCGGCGATGTCCAGGACACCTATGAAGTACTGGCGTGGCTGCTTGGTCTCGAGGGTTGCGTTGATGCGTGTCACCATCCAGTTGAACATCTTCTCGTACACTGACTTGGCCAGTGCCCCGATGGAGTAGTACACCTGCTGTACACTCTGCCCCTTGGTGACATACTCGTTACCCACTTTCACCCGAGGGTGACACAGGCCCTTGAGCAGGTCGGCTGAGTTCAGCCCCATGAGGTAGGCGGATTTGTCAGCATCTGAGTGACCGGGAGAGTGGAAGTGCTTTCAACACCTCCCTTCCTAGTCCCCCTAACTTCAGATCCGTGCGGCTGTGGGTCCACTTGCCAAGGCCTTGTCCCACCCCATCCCCCAACCCCCTTTCTATCCCACAAGCCTCAGTTTCTCCAGCTTGCCTGGGTGAAGACATTGACCATACTGCTTCTCACATTCTTCCCAGTTCCCCCTACTTTCTGTAGGAAATCCAAACAATTTTGTTGCCAGCCTAATTCCTTAAGGCTTGTTGAAAGAACCGTTGGGCACAGCATGGGAGATGTAGTCCCTAGCGACTGTCTTCAGCATGTGAGGTCAACAGGCCTCTTTCAGCCCATGCAGCACCTAGGGTTCCCTCAGCCCTGCACCTCCTCCATACCTTCGGTGCCGTCTGGCTCCGCCTGCTCCTCCCGCTGCTTCTGCTTGAATTTCATGTTTCCATAGTGCATGATGGCGCCTGTCAGCTTGTAGACACCCGCCTTCTCCTCTGCCGTGAAGCTCAGCACGTCAAAGGCGCTCTGGGACAGAGGGAGAGGCGTGGAGGGTGGGTCCAGGGTGATCCAGCAGCTCTCCAGAACCCCCAAAGGCATCTCCAGCCTCCTCACTCACATCAGTGGCCAAAAGCTCCTCGGAGTCATCGATGGAGGCCACAGACACCTCCCCCTGGGATACGAAGGCGTAGTCGTAGGGGTTGTTGGTGACCAGCAGCATGTCTGTGCCAGCAGGGAGGGCAAGGTGGGGATGGGGGAGACGGAGGTCGAGAAGGGGAAGGAGGGGAGCATGGAGGAAGAGTGGAGACAAACAGGACAGGGAGGAGGTAGAGAAGAGGACAGTCAGTGAGGGCCGATGAGCGAATACAAAGAAGTGAAAACACAGGGCGGTAGGGGCCAGGAGAGAAGCCACCCGAGGACCCAGTGAAAAGGAAGAAGGAGCATGACACGTGGGACAAGAAGTGTGTGAAGAGAAGGGAGAAAAGGAGGAGGAGGAGACATGGCAGGGAAGAGAGCAAGGACACAAAGTGAGGAGCAAGGTACTTGACAGTCTTCAAGAGAGGAGCAGACCAGCAGGGAGGAGGGAGAGAGGAGCAGACCAACAGGGAGGAGGGAGGAGGGAGAGAGGAGCAGACCAACAGGGAGGAGGGAGAGAGGAGCAGACCAGCAGGGAGGAGGGAGAGAGGAGCAGGCCAGCAGGGAGGAGGGAGAGAGGAGCAGACCAGCAGGGAGGAGGGAGGAGGGAGAGAGGAGGCAGACCAGCAGGGAGGAGGGAGGAGGGAGAGAGGGCAGACCAGCAGGGAGGAGGGAGGAGGGAGAGAGGGCAGACCAGCAGGGAGGAGGGAGGGAAAGAAAGGAGCAGACCAGCAGGGAGGAGGGAGAGAGGGCAGACCAGCAGGGAGGAGGGAGGGAAAGAAAGAAGCAGACCAGCAGGGAGGAGGGAGAGAGGGCAGACCAGCAGGGAGGAGGGAGGGAAAGAGAGGAGCAGACCAGCAAGGAGGAGGGAGGGAAAGAGAGGAGCAGACCAGCAGGGAGGAGGGAGAGGGGGGCAGACCAGCAGGGAGGAGGGAGAGAGGGGCAGACCAGCAGGGAGGAGGGAGGGAAAGAGAGGGGCAGAGGAAAGAGGGGAAAGAGAACTTGGACAGAGCCAGGGGAGGAGCTCCATAGGTGGGCTCGGGGGAGGACATGGGCAGTGGTCAGGCTGGCTTTACCCAGCAGCTCCGGCTTCTTGTTGGACAGGATCTGGTAGAAGATGTGGTAGTTCCTCTCAGCCTTGAGCTGGAAGATCACCCGGGACTTCTCCAGAAGGTCTGAGGAAAAGAGGAGGGTAGGCAGGTAAGAGGAAAGAGGTGAGTCAGCAAAGGGATAGGGATCAAAGCAAGAGGCTCCCACATCGTGGTGAAGAAACCCAGAAGAGACTGGTTTCAGAAAAGAATATTAAAGCCACGAGTAGGCAGAGATCTAGGCAGAAGACTGAGGACAAGAGGAGATGGGGCTGTGCAGTGGGAAGGGAGCAGGCGTGGAGGGTACTCACAGGTCTCTATGTCTGCAGAAGCCAGCTTTCCAGTGGCTCCGAAGTGGATCCTGATGAATTTCCCCTGTGGGTAGACCAGACAGAGTAAAGGAACTGGCCAGAAACACGGAATCGCATCTTGGACTTTAGCCCAATCCAGAACGCCCTGGATGATTCTAGAAGTAAATGGTCTATTTGGCATTGTAGTTTAGCATCAGTAAAACCAGGAGAAGACAGCTCACTCCCAGATAGCAGTGAGAGGCTGCGGGGAGAGCAGCAGCCAGGATGAGTCCATGTCAAAGCCTGGCTAATGCCTGTCACCTCCCGCCGCTTCAACCTGGCAGTGTTCTGTGGGGTAGAAGCCGGTACCCCTGTTTCACAAGCGAAGGGCTTGGGCTCAGGGAGGTTGGTGACTTGCTCAGCCTGTGGAAATTCAGGCTTTTGGCCCCAGAGTGTGTTTTTCCTCTCAAGTCAAAGTGAAAACATTTTGGAAATGCTCATCAGAGATTTCAGATATGGTCCAAATCAACTCTGCCACATCTGTGGACAGTTTGGATCTCTTTCCTGGGTTCCCAGAACTCAAGCTGTGTGTGTGTGTGTGTGTGTGTGTGTGTATGTATATACACATGTGCTTAATGATATCCAAAATCAGAGGTGACACAATCAACCAAATATGTTAATTGTTGGCAGGACAGAACTCCCATTTTCCTGACAATTTTGGATGAGACCATCTGGTAGTGGTCCAGGATCACTCACAAATCTGGATGAGTTGTCATTCCTGACGGTCTTGGCGTTGCCGAAGGCCTCCAGAGCGGGGTTAGCCTGGATAATCTGGTCCTCCAGGGTGCCCTGTAGGGGCAGAAGTTCAAGTGGTTCATCTACTATTCACTTCTAGAAGGTTTTGATTGGCTGGATGCCTACTCTGATCCCCAGGAGTGGGTGGGGCTGGATGGGTGGTGAATCCTCAGACCACACACACACACATCTCGGAGTACGCGTGTCCTGCCGGGAGCATCTGTAGTGACACTCACAAGCCCTGCTCTGCCCCCTGTACCTCCTCTGCTGAGCCTGTGACCCACACACTCACCTTGTTTGCATTGGGATTGTCCTTCTTGCTACGGTCCCCTATGGCTGCTATGCTGGCAAAGTACTGGATGACACGCTTTGTGTTCACAGTCTTCCCCGCTCCGGATTCTCCACTTGAGGCAACAAGGGCAATCAGAACCCAGGAATCCCACTGTTTTTCATACCAGGTTCTTCACACTCTTCCTTTCCTAGTTCAGGCCACCAGAGCCCAGCACTATCTGAGAGTTGCCTTCTAAAAAGAGCCTAGTTCCCCATACTCTTGCAATTATACCCCGGAAAGCTCTCCTTCCCACCTGTACCCCAGGGATCAGCCTGGGCATCCCCACCCACAACCCCTGTGAAGGCATAGTCCTTGCTCACGTGATGAGGATGGACTGGTTCTCCCGATCTGGAAGAGAGAAGAGGAGAAGCAATGGGTTGGGGCTAGGCAGGGGCTAGGGAAGAGGGGACACAGGCCAGGGCACCAGGCTCACCCGTCAGCATGTACTGATAGGCGTTATCAGAGATGGAGAAGATGTGGGGCGGGGCCTCGCTCCTCTTCTTGCCCCGGTAGGCAGCCACCACTTCAGCATTGTACACCGGCAACCACTTATAGGGGTTGACGGTGACGCAGAAGAGGCCTGAGTAGGTCTGAGCAGAAGACAAAGCCAGTGTGTGGTTGATAGGGGAGTCAGAGGCATCCCTGGCCACATCAGCTGGCTCCCTTCACTCTGCAGCTTAACGGGGAGGTCAGGGTGAGAGGAGAATGGGCCTTTGGGGAACTTTTCTACCCCGTTTTTGTGAGTCCCCTGGCCTCTGCAGCGTGTAGCAGTCACTCACGTAGATCATCCAGGCTGCGTAGCGCTCCTTGAGGTTGTACAGCACAGCTGGTTCGTGCAGGAAGGTGAGCATGGCCATGTCCTCGATCTTGTCAAACTTGGGCGGGTTCTGCTGCATCACCTGGTCCTCCTTCACGGTCACTGTCTAGAGAAGGAGAGTGGGTGATAGGATGGGTACCACTGTCCACAGGCTCTTGTCAGATCCCGTCTGCCAGCCTTGTGCCCTTTCTCTTCCCAGGACACAGTCCTGACTTGGCACCATTCGCCTAGTTCTTAGGTGGCAAGGATCCCAGCTTCCTGCCCCTAACTCCTCTAGGACTCAAGCCCCAGGTGATTTTTCCGCCCGTGCTCTAAAGATATTCTAGGGTTCCTTTCTCTTGCCAGCTCCCGACCCTGCCCAGTGATCATCTCTTTTCTGCTCCCATGTTTTAAATATATAAAGGCAAAGCTGGGGACTAGCAGCTCCAGAATCTGTGTACACTGTGTCGTGTGTGACTCTTGGGTTGTCTCCTGAACACTCCAACTCTGTGCTCTTCATCAGTCATAATTGGGGTTCAGTTGGCATTGGTTTGCTATGCGTTGATGCCAATAGCATCTGGCCACCAGGATTCAAGTGTTTTTATAGTGGATCGGTGGTGGCTCTTAACAGGTCAATGATGTGCCTTCATAGTGACCAGAGCTGGCTGAACCAGGACTGCTTAGAAACCTTTGTGGGTTGTAGCCATCAATCCACACATCCTTGGGAAGGAAGCAACATCCAGGCAGCAAACCTGTGAGACACACAGCTCCGAACCCTGCTGGTGACAGCGGGTGAGTCTCATGGGTAGACTGAGGGAAAAGAGGCTTTTGGGAGTATGCCGGCCTCAGGACTCAGCTCTTGGCTCTAAAGTTCTGCCCTTTATATTCATCTGGGTCTGAAATTGCTCTTGGTTTAGGGGAAGGGAATTTGAGAAGGTGAACTCTTGGGGGAAACTGAGGCACGGACAAGAGGGATGTAGCTGCCAGAAAGGGAAGCTGCCTTTAATGCTGCACCTGCGTCCTTCATCTACAGCCCTCCCTGAGGAGGAAGACACTGTCCTAGCAGGTCTCCTTTCTGGCAAGAGAGCATCCCTTGGGTGACACTTTGGTGCACCTGCTTAGGTCCCCTGAGAAGGTTCTGATGCTGAGGTTCTCAAGGGAGCATACCTTGGCGTTCCCACCCTCTTCTCAGGCTTTTAGTTCCACCCGACCCCTTTCCCAAAGCTGCCCCACGCCCCCCCCCCGCCCCCCCCCCGAGTCCCCCTCCCTCCCTGCGCCACCATCTTGCCACTTGGTACACATACCTTGCCATTTTCAGTTTCGGCCGTGACCTTGCCCCCCTCCCGGGACACGATCTTGGCCTTGACATACTCCTCCTTGTCGTCAGGCACAAAGCACTCTGTGCGGATGTCGAAGGGCCGAGTCTGGGCCTCCAGGCGCTCCTTCTCGGACTTGCGGAGGTATTGGGCCGCTGCCCCAAAGTCAGCCATCTGGGCATCGGTCATCCTGTCACTCTTGCACTCTGAGGAGGGAGACAGGAGGACCTGTCATTCCTGGTGTGGGCCCATGCTTCCGTGTGCAGCCTCCTCTTTTCTACCCCACCCCTGCCCTGCCTCTTCTACACCAGCTCCTATGGCTCTCCCACCATAGCTCCATGGAAAGTGCCTGCCTCCCCAACCCTGAAGAGTTCTGCTTCCCTTGCCTCTGAAGTCATCTGAAGGAGGTTCTCTGCCACAGGTCTATATGGGGTGGCTAGAGTTTCCTAAGAGAGGGTCCACCCGCTGGGGGAAGAAAGAGAGGTGTGGCATCCTGGCTTCTGGGAGAATCATGACCTGCTGTCTGCAGGGCAAACTGGGGGCATTCTTCTTACCTGGTTAAGCGTTTCACAGAGAATCCTGAAGAATTTGAACCGCAGCTGGAACGAGGCACCGCAGAGGTGCAGCCAGGCAGGCAGGAAGATGGGCAGCAGATGCGGGCAGGTGGAGGGATGGACTCAGAGATTCCGACTAGGCTAGAACAGGCCAAGATAGGGAGGGAGGCAGGTAAGAAGGGACTGGATGGCTGAAACTGTGGCTCGCTGGTAGATGGCTTACTTACTATGCACGAAACCCTGATTCCCAGCACCGTGACATAGAAAGAAAGGAAGGATAAAAAGGAAAAGGAAAAAAAAAGATGGAGTGAGAAATGGATGGGAAAGGAAGAACACACAAGAAGGCAAGGCAGACAGACAGACAGACAGACGACAGACAGCAGAGAAGCATGATCAGGGCAGATCTTGCGGAAGACCAAGAGGCAAGGTAAAACAACCAAACCAAGGGGAGCAGGGATCCGCAGGAGGAGAAGGAAGGGGCAGTGTGTGAGGGAAGGGGTGTCTGGTGTTTCCTGTGGAACCCCCCCGCCAGGAAGAACTTCCCAGGCTGGAGGAAAGGCCTCCCAGCAGATAGATCCCGGACTGACCTGAACCCCACTTCAGGTGGAAACAAGTCTGGTGAGGCTGGAGAGCCCCCCACCCTCAGCTCCCTCTTACCTGGGCTGGAGAAATGTCTGTCTGAGGGCTCTCAAAGCCCCAGCTCCTTTATATCCTGTTTCGTGTGCCTGCTGCCTAAATTGGAGTCCATCTGGAGGACCCTCCCCCCACCTCTCTCCTGGCTCCTCCCCCTTGATCCCTTGGTTCTGGAGGTGACAGGAGGACAGCAGGGCCCCAAGGTTTGCCCATGAAAGGTCTGTTGCCCAGCCCCTCTGGCTCCAGGGCCTTTTTTTAGTCCTTGGGCACATTCCTCCTCCCCAAAGGGCCGATGGGCAGAAGGAGAGACAAGGCGGTCGTACACCACCTCCCCTCCCACACGGCCCTTACCTCAGTTATTTTTAATCTGAAGGGTGAATTGAGAACACTGGGTGAGGGTCACCTTCTCTTACAGGCCTAATATTTATCCTCGGCCTTCTGCTCCCTCCTCTCCCCTTTCCACCCTGGTTATCTGCACAGCTTCAGGCTGAGGGGCAGCTCCTACCCTCTCAGACCCGGAGCTCCACAGTGCTAGAGCCCAGAGTCACAGTCAAGACATCCAGGGTGGGGGGCGCGTCCATTGCTCAGGTGCATGACCCATTTCTGTTAGTTAGTAAAAGAATTCTCTCTCCCTCTCCCTTCGCCTCTCTCCTTAATCTGTTCAGATGCTGTCTACGGTCTCTGTTGCCCATGTCTCTAGACAGGTATCCTTCACAGGCCTTGCTACCTGGGTTTGGGGACACCATAGGGAGGATTCGCCCCACTATGCCTTGGGCAATTTACATACAAACCTAAAGTCTAGTAGCTTCCCATACAGAATCGAGCAGCTGTACACCCATGCCTATTTTCATCCACCCACCCCCCACACACACCATACACAAAACTTTACACATTAACCCAGTTAAGCTTGCAGATTTTCCTTTTTGCTTCTTCACATACTGATGCATATATCTGCACACCCATATTTTGGACACATAAGTTTTTACCCTCCCTCTGCAACCCTCCACTCCTGATGGGAGATGGGAGGGTGGAAAGGCCAGAGGTGTTAATCCTGGGGCTGAGGGAAAAGGGGTGTAAGTGGGGGGGTTGCTCCCTTCCGCCTCTCCGGGCTGCCAGAGGATGCAGGTGCTGCTTGGGATGGCTGGCAGGGGCGCCTGGCAGGCCCAGGGATTTATACCAATTGGCCCCAGGCTCTGAATTCCATGGGTGGGGGCTCTGCAGATTTCCCTGTTCCCAGGTAGAACTCTGGTAGCCCTTTCCAACTTCCTGGGGCTTACACTCAAATGCCCTTCTTTGTGGCACCCTCAAGCACCCAGGTCCTAGAGGCACTTCCTGTCCTCCAGGGCGGCCATTTCTCAGAGACTGGAGGTGTTAGGTCTTTAGCAGGTTATGTCTGTTGTAACTAAGCAGACATTGTGTTCAGGCGGCAAAGCCAGACTCCCCTGCTCTGGCTTTCCCCTACACCCTCACACCCAGGAACACTCTCCCAGCTCCCACCCTATCTACTGTCACTTCTCAATATAGCTCTAGAGTGTGGAGGTGGCTAGGACAGGCAGCGGTCAGTTTCTCTGGGTACAGCACTCTCAGTTAGTGATGTGGCATCCTCCCAAGGTCACCAGCCCCTAGGACAGTTCACTGCCCCATCGTGGGCTCAGGGACATACACTTCTCGCCAGGGGTCTTAGCTCTTGTACGCAGTACTCTTGAAGGGACCTGAGCCAACCATGCATTCCCATCTGAAGGTGACTATGTCAAATGATTGTTCTCCGATGATGCAAGCCACCTGTCTGCAGCTGGCTTCACCGGAGGTCACTTGAGGCCCCTGTGCTGCATGGTTAGCCTATGGCCCAATATGTTACTGCCTGGTTTCAAGGTCCTGAGGACATGATAAGGGACGGAGAACATTGGGTCAGCCTGGGTCAGGTCCAAGTGACAAAGACCAGGCTCTGTCCTCAGGGAACCTTGTATGCCAAGCAGGCCAAACTTGGTAGGTAGTGGGGGCTCATGGGGGATTGTGGGCATGGAGTTCCCATTGTCTCCTATGGAAGATTCGACAAGGAAAGAGTTAACTCAGTTCCTGGCTCTGCCCTCTTGTGCGGCCTGGTTTGCCCTCTTCTTCCTTTCCTAGGCCCCTTCTCTCCCCTGGCTCTCACATACTCTTTTCAGCTGCCTCCCAAACCAACCCGGCAGTCTGAAGAAAGTTCTGGAGTATGTGGACACAGATAGATGCTCCGGTCACAGGTGAGAGAGACCCAAGGGCCGAGGTGGCCTTTGAGATGCAGTCTATCCCTTTGTCACCTGGCTTCCCATGTCTGTCTGTTCCTGTGTCTACCTTCTGTCCGCTGTCACAAAACTAGACCTCACCTCTGCTGTGCCGGGGCTCACACCGGGGCTCTGCCTTCTGCGGGCTGATCTCGTGGAGCGCTCCGCCTGGCTTGTCCTCGCTTCCATATCTTGCCCCAGGTCCTTCCTCTGCTCTCTCCAGCTTCCCTTCTCTTTGGTTTCCACGATTTACATCTAAAGGGAGCCTGAGTTTTCCCCTTTACGGTGTCACCTCCAGTGCCTGCAGGTTCTCTGTAGTTCCAGGCTCCTCCTCACCATCTCTCCTCATCCATTCTCAGCATCTTCTTTCTATGGAGGTGCTACCTGTCCTTGACCCCCGTCTGCACCCAGCCTGGCCACCTTTGCAGCATCTTTCTCTCCTGCTCTTTTAGGCTCTTATCTTTCCTGGGCTTCTCCACACGCCTCCTTCTTCCAGTGTGATCCTCTTTGGACTCTACCGATCTCTTCACTGCTGTTCAAGTCTGTTCTAGGGAGAGGAATGGTTTTGGAGAGGGAGAAGGGGCGAGGGTCTGAAGAGGAAGTGTGGAGGACCTGGCCTCTTTCTGCTTTTCTCTCTGCCCAGGATCTCTTTCTTTTCTGTTCCTCTGCTCAAGCCATCCCTGGGCCCCCATCTAATCTGATTAGGCCTTTCCTTTTTTCCTTCCTCATTACACTCTCTGCTTTCCCTCACCTGCTGTTCTTGCTGTTGGAATCTCCCCATCCTCAGGACAGGGCCCATGCTCTCAGCCTCAGCTCTCAGCGATTGGAGACCAGGGACCGTTGTTGAACAGGAGTCAGGCCATGCACAAATGTGTCTATGGGAATGGTTGAGGGGAGATTCAGGCCAGGGCTGAACCAGGTTCCTAGAGGTGGATTAAAATCCCATTGTTTCCCAGACCCACATTCTGAAACCTGTCCTCAGCAGCCCAGCTGTGAGAGAATGCCAGGGGAACCAGACTTGCTTAGCTGGAGAGGACTTGATGGCTTTTTTTTTTTTTTTTTAACCTCTAGGCCTTTCCACGATTTAGTCCCCCTCCTTCCAAAATCTGGTCCCTCTGTTGCTTGCTCCCCTTTGAGAGGGCTTGTCACATATGGGCCCAGCCTCATCTTCCAGCTGCTGTGGAGGTAAAAAGCCTTGCAAATGGAAGTCACAGTAGGGAAAATGAAGGGAAGAGGTGAGTACCATAGACCAAGGGACTGGGTCCTGGGAGGACAGAGGAAGGAAAAAGGTAGACCAAGGTTACTGTCCTCTCCTTGAGTGGGCGGGGCATGGGCCACCATGGCTGGCTATGTTTGGAGTGGCATGTGACTACATCTGTGATCCTGTGTCCTCTCAGTGATTACTGAGGGTGGGGTCTAAGGGGACATTACCACATCTGCCAAGGGGATCATACTTCCTCAGACTGAAAAGTCACTGGTCAGCCCCTATATTGCGGGCCTCCTCCCATGGCCCAGCTCTGGGTTCTATCAGCGTGGGGTACTGATTAGAACTGGCATGTAAGTGTGTGGTAGATGGGCTGAGTGCTCCAGGGGAGTGGGGAGGCTCCTCTAGATGCCATTTCAACCTGACAGGCCCTGGGCCTGGGGAAAGGCTGAGCAGAGAGATGTGTCACTTCCATGGACCAATGCTGCACCAGGAAGACGCAGAGCTTCCCAGGGTCCTGGGGAAGGCCTTTGCCTTTGAAGATGCCCCTCCTTCCTTCAAGCCCCACCTCCCCACCCCAGAGCCCCCCTGGGATGGAGGTCAGTGAAAGGAGACTAGAGGCAGGGTCTCAGCTTCAAGAATAATTGCTTTATTCTGCTTCCTCTTACGGGGCTGTTACAAAGGCTCCAGGTCTGAGGGCTTGGCAGGCACCTTTAGGGCTGGGCAGTACAAGATCTACTCCTCATTCAGGCCCTTTTGAAATAAAAGGAAGTCCAAATTAGCTCTGGGACGCTGGCATTCTGGGGACAGGACATGGAAACTGGAGTTGGGTACCTGGGAGGTGGAGACCCTTGTGTGATCTGTTGGGAGCCCCTGTGTAGGCATGGATGTATTTCCAGGGATCAGTTTAGAAGGGGAAGGTTCTGGAGGGAAGGGCTCTTGAGCAGGCTGGAGGCAAGCTGCCTCTGTGAGATCAATGTAGTTCGTGGGATGTTCTTTTCACATTTGAGTTTTAAGGTTAGGAACCAAAATGAAGTGGGGAAAAAGAGCTGGTAGTTGGGGGGAATTGGAGCTAATGGGTGTATATAAATTGGAGCTGTGTAGGGTTTCTGACCCCTCTTGATCTGGGATTCCCAGAATCACTGAAAAGGAGATCACAAAGAACCTTAGAAGTCACTGGGAACTCAACCACCTTAGCCTTTGGGATTTTGTGGTTCAGTTAGGAAATAAACGGAATGGCATACTATCTGAAGGGACAGAGAAGTTGTGTCTGCTGTGGGAGATGACAAGTCAGGTGCAGAGGAGGGACCCACCTTGGCACCAATGTCACGGCTCTTGGCCCGCAGCTTGTTGACCTGGGACTCTGCGATGTCCGCCCTCTCCTCTGCTTCATCCAGTTCATGCTGCACCTTGCGGAACTTGGACAGGTTGGTGTTGGCCTGCTCCTCCTATAAGCAGATAAAGGGGATGGGTGAGAAAGGACCCAGTCTCTTAGCCTTCCAGTCTTGGGGGGCTGGTACCCCGTGTCATTCTTCCGGGCTTCAACCCCAACAGGGTCACTCACCGCCTCCTCAGCCTGGCGTTTGTAGGCCTTCACCTTCAGCTGCAGCTTGTCTACCAGGTCCTGCAGCCTCAGCAGGTTCTTCCTGTCCTCCTCTGTCTGGAGGTCAGGAGAGGGTCAGAGGTGAGAGAGCAAAGTCCTAGGAGGCAGCACCCCACCGCAGCTGCTCTTGACTTCTGCATCCTCGTGGCTACATTCTGAACCAACGCTAGCCCCTGGGCCTCACAGAGTATTTGAATTTGATTATAATTTCTCACCCAAGGAGACATGGACACTCTATGCAGCCCAGGCTAGGCTCAACCACAGGATCCTTCTGTCTCAGCTTCCTGAGTATTGGGAGCATAGGCATGTGCCACTAAGCTCACTTGGAATGTGAATGTTTTAAATAATCACATAAAGAAAGAATCCAATGAGCTAATGGGATTCCTGAAAGAGGGCAGTGACCAGGGAGCAGGCTCCTGAAGGCCCTAGAATGCCATCGCAGAGCATAAACCCACTGGCTGTGGGCCCAGCATGTGGGGAGTGACTCTGGGGTTGTGAGCACGATCCTGGGCTGTGATGGACTAACACGAACTTGCTCTAGACTAAGGACAAAGTGTGCTCGGAGGGCACAGCATGCTAGACTGGGACACAAACAAATTCTAATGGAGAGTCTCACTGTGAAGAGCACCACGGAAAGCTGGGTTTATATTGCTCGGGGTACCTGAGAAGTTTGGAGATTTATTTGAATGGCTTTGGTGTCTTTGGTAGCAAGCCTGGCTATAAATTTTCTTCTGGGGGAGGGCAGTGCTGGTTGAAACTGTGCCTGTCTATGCATATCTCTTGTGGGTGGACTGAGGGTGCATGTCAAGGTGGAACACACAGGCTGTGAGGCTCAACCGCTGACCTCGGGGTCAGGGGACAAAGTTGGTCATGGTAGTGCAGAGGGCGCAGAACATCCAGGGGCTGCAAGCCAACTCTAGCTAGGAAGAAGGAGCAACACCTCTCTGCTCACAGTGTTCGTCACTGGGGCTTCCTTGTGCAAGGGCTGTGACTACAGTTCTGCGCCAACCTGGTAGGTGAGCTCCTTGATGCGGCGCTCGCTCTTCCTCATGCCCTTCACAGACTCCGCATTGCGCTTCTGCTCAGCCTCCAGCTCGTTCTCCAGCTCCCGAACCCGGGCCTCCAGCTTCTGCAGCTGCTTCTTGCCGCCCTTGAGGGCGATCTGCTCTGCTTCATCCAGCCGGTGCTGCAGGTCCTTGATGGTCTGCTCCATGTTCTTCTTCATGCGCTCCAGGTGGGCGCTGGTGTCCTGCTCCTTCTTCAGCTCCTCTGCCATCATGGCGGCCTGTGCACGGGAGAGGAGGGCACGTTGTCTGCTCGGGTCCTCGTGGGCTCAGTGTGCAGGCTAGGGAGATGCTGGCCTGGAGTGGGTAGGCAGGGTAGGGGACTCACATCTGTGATGGCCTTCTTGGCCTTCTCCTCTGCGTTCCTACACTCCTGCACTGCCTCTTCCACCTCAGTCTGGAGCTGGGACAGGTCTGCGTCCATCTTCTTCTTCTGGTTGATGAGGCTGGTATTCTGGGAGGAGAGTGGCAGAGCAGAAAACACTCTGGGCATCTCTGAGGGGCTCCTTCCCCTGCCACCTACTGAGTGAGCTCAGGCATGCACAGGGCACCCCCTCACCTGGGAGTGCAGCAGCTGCACCCGCTCACTGGTCTCAATCAGCTCCTGCTCTGCCAGCTTCCTGGATCGCTCTGTCTGCTCCACCACAGCCCGCAGCTCCTCCAGCTCCGCCTGAAGTAGGTTGTTGCGCCGCTCCACGATGGCGATGTTCTCCTTCAAGTCGTCATTGGCACGGACGGCATCATCCAGCTGGATTTGAGTGTCCTGAAGATCAGCAAAATGAGCATAAGATAGAAAGCCGGCCTCGGTGCCTTCATAGGGCTGTCACGTAGAATTGGATGTGGGTGGAAAGTCCGCTGTGTGGCTCAGGGTTGACCTGTCAGATAGTTCTACAATGACTGTGTGACAAGAGAGAGCTAATGCCTCTACCATCTAATTAGCCCATATGGGAGCAAGGCCCCTCTCTGGGTGAGGTGAAGCCCTGTTTCCGGAAGCCTCTGAGTACCTTCAGCAAACTCTGGAGGCTCTTCACTTGTTTCTGGGCCTCAGCAGCCATGCGGTTGGCATGGCTGAGCTGGATCTCCATCTCATTGAGGTCCCCCTCCATCTTCTTCTTCACCCGCAGGGCCTCATTGCGGCTGCGCGTCTCTGCATCCAGGGAGGTCTGCAGGGAATCCACCACGCGCAGGTGGTTGCGCTTGGCCTGCTCCATCTCCTCGTCCTTCTCTGCCAGCTTCCTTTCGATCTCCGCCTTGATCTGGTTGAACTCCAGCTGGGCGCGGAGGATCTTGCCCTCCTCATGCTCCAGGGAGGCCTGGAAAGGGTGTGAGAAAAGGTTTTGCAGGCGAATTAGTCAGAGTCCAGGGCAGAAGTAGGGGTCCGTCTACAAACTCATGATACAGAAGGAGTTTGGGAATGGTAGACATGGCTCAGTAATCAGGTGCAGGGAAGAAAAAGAGGGTGTGCACAGAGAAACAAAGCAAGCTGAAGAGAAGGTGATGCAGACTCCCAGCAAGGAGAGCCAGATTTGAAGACAGAGAGGAAAGTGGAAAGTGTTGCCAAGGAAACCGAGGCAATCAAGCAGAGAGTGTCAAAAAACACAGGCAGGCAGAGGTGGAAAGGGGCTGAGCGGAAACAGCCTCTAAGGTGCTGTACATCAAATGTTTGCATGGAAGGAGCTGAGTGACCCTGAACTCCTCCGTTGACAAATGTTTGCTGGGTGCCTGTGGATGTTTGTATGTGTCCAGCCCTGGCCTAGGCCCTGGTGATGAGCCAGGCAGGAGGAAAAACAAGGTAAGGGAAGATGGGATCGGTAACCCAAGTCTAGATCTCAGCCCCCACCCAGCCCTGCTCCCTCCTGCGCACCCACCTCAGCCTCCTCCAGGGCAGACTGCAGCTCCAACTTCTCGGCCTCCAGCTGCTTGCGGATCTTCTCTAGCTCATGGATGCTTTTCCCAGTGGAGCCCAGCTGCTCAGTCAGGTCTGAGATCTCCTCTGGGTTGGGGGGCAACACACACAGGGACTCAGTCTGGAGTTCCGGTGGTCTCAATAGGGTGGGGTGTGTTTCTTTGCCTGGACTGCAGTTGGGGTCCTCAGGCATGGGGACATGACCCTTCCCCGACCCTGTGACCATTCCCCGACCTTGTGGCCCTTCCCCGCCCCTCAGCTCACACACCCTGAAGGTTCTTGTTCTCCCTCTTAAAGGTCTCCAGGTGCTCCAATGACTCCTCATAGGCATTCTTGAGCTTGAAGAGCTCCGTGCTCAGGGAGCGTGCCTCCTTCTGGGACGACTCCAGCTCTGACTGGGACTCCTCATACTTCTGCTTCCACTCTGCCAGGATCTGCAGGGGAGGGGCACACTGGCCAGGGCTGCCCCAGGCCCCTCCCTCCCCTGCCTCCAAGGAGAATGCTCTGGCCTCGAGCTGGCACCGACCCCACCATCACCATGCACACTGCCCACAGCCCCACCAGGAGGCTACCTTGTCGAAATTCCTCTGCTTCTTGTCCAGGGCGGCGGCGGCGGCGTTGGAGCGCTCCACGTCCACCATCAGGTCCTCGATCTCGTTCTGCAGCCTGTGCTTGGTCTTCTCCAGGGAGGAGCACTTGGCGTTGACGGCCTCCACTGCCTCCTCTGCGTCCTGAAGCCTCTGGGCCAGCTTCTTCCTGTCCAGGGGAAGTGGGAAGGGTGGCAGGGTAGAAAGGGATGGGGAGAATGGAGGAGGTGGATTTGGACAAGAGGAAAACACGTGAGCCTTTCCAAAGACCATCCTTGACAACCCAGAAGCATCCAGAAAAGCCTGAGGACTGGCTCCAGAGGCTGAGCACTTGGCAGGCAGATCTTGGGAGCTGAGCGTGAAGACTTATAGCACCAGTGGAGACCATGAGACGCCATTGTTCTCAGCTGCAGCCGCCATTCCCGACGGCACCCTACCCCAGGCGGGAATCACTCAGCCCTCAGACAAACCTTTTGTTCGTCTTATATTTGGATGAGAAACATAACGCGACCAAAAAGCTTCCCTGAGAGGAGCAGGAGGTGGGGTTAGGGCGGGGCCCTCCTGTCACACACTATCTAAGAGTCCCCTGTGTGGGCTCTATTGAGCATCAGACTGGGCTGGCGGGCCAGGACTCACTTGGCTTCCTCCAGCTCCTCGGTCCTCTGGATGGCGTCCGTCTCATACTTGGTCCTCCACTGGGCCACCTCTGAGTTGGCCTTGGACAGGACACGCTGTAGCTCGGCCTTGGCCTCTGTCTCTTCCTCATACTGTTCCCGCAGCAGGTCACAATCATGCCGGGCTGACTGCAGTGCGTGGGCCAGGGCATTCTTGGCCTGGGAAGAGGTGGGCACGAAGGAAGTGGGTTGCTTTTTCCATAAGGTGCCTCCTTGCACACCTTTACCCCAGTCTCAACATGCTCCCTTGGCCACATCTGCTTCCAAGTCTCCCGTGAACTTGGAGTGGTTTCCTGAGCCAGAATGGCCCTAGCAAAGCAGTACCACAAAAAAGTCCTTGTGCCCATTGCCCAACAGTCCTCGCAGCAGATTTTATCATCCATTGTGTTTATAGGGGCAAACAGAGACAACGGGATGTTTCTATTTCTTATAGAATCTGTCTTATGGATTTCACCAATCTATAAGAGGTAGATTAGCATTGAGCTTTGGGATTTTGTGGGGAGGATGTTGGGTGTTTGTGCATGTGTATGGAAGCCTGAAGTCAACCTTGGGTATCATTTCAGACACTGTCCACCATATTTTTTGAGACAAAGTCTGTCTCTGAGACCTAAAGATCACCAATTTAGCTGGGTTAGCTGTCAGTCAGTCCCAGAGATCTCCCCACCTCTGCCTTCTCGGTGCTGGGATTATAAGAGTGCGCCATGCCAGGCAGTGGTGGCGCATGCCTTTAATCCCAGCACTCAGGAGGCAGAGGCAGGAGAATCTCTGTGAGTTCAAGGCCAGCCTGGTCTATAGAGTGAGATCCAGGACAGGCACCAAAACTACACAGAGAAACCCTGTCTCAGAAAGAAAAAAAAAAAAAAAAACAGAGTGCAGCTTTTTACATAGGTGTTGGGGACTGAACTCAGGTCCAACCATCTTCAGACTTATCCGGCAAGTACTTCACTGACTCGGCTGCAGCCCTGGCCCTGGGATTTTTAAGAACTCACTCTTGTCTCTTTTTCACGAACTCAGTGCTGTGCTAGGCATAGGCTCCTTTCCTTCTCCAGCTCTCAGATGGTCTCATAATCCTAGAACCCTTTGGGCTGTCCCTGCACCCCATATCTGTCTCCTTAGGTCAGTGTCCTCAACCTTCCTAATGCTGCGACCCTTTAATAAGTTCCTCATGCTGTGCTGACCCCCAACCATAAATTATTTTCATTACTACTTCAAAACTGTAATTTTTGTTGTTGTTGTTGTTGTTGGGTTTTTCGAGACAGGGTTTCTCTGTGTAGCTTTGCGCCTTTCCTGGGACTCGCTTGGTAGCCCAGGCTGACTTCGAACTCACAGAGATCCTCCTGCCTCTGCCTCCCGAGTGCTGAGATTAAAGGCATGTGCCACCACCACCCGGCCAAAACTGTAATTTTGCTATGGTTATGATTGTAATGTAAAAGTCTAAAGGGGGGTTGGGGATTTAGCTCAGAGCAAGGCCCTGGATTCGATCCTAATCTCAAAAAAAAAAAAGAAAAGAAAAGAAAAGAAAAAAGTCTAATATGCAGAATATCTGATATGTAACCCCAGTGAAAAGGTCGTTCAACTCTGAAGGGGTTGCGACCCACAGGTTGAGAACAACTGCCTTAGATACTTTTCTCTCTGCCTCTTCCCCCTTGCCCTAGCAGGAGGACAAGGAGCCTCTTCTCAGCCTGGGGAACTGATTTAAAAGACGCTTGGGAAAGGCTGGGCTATTGTTTCTCTTTAGAATTTGTAGAGAATTGTGGACCAGATCAGCCTCACTCTTAGGAAAGAAAGAGCCGCAGGTTCAAGGGCAGGAGTGCATGCCATGCTTGGGTCAGGCAGAGTCCAGGCCTCACCTTGACCTCCTCTTCCAGCTGCCTCTTGAGGTCCTCCAGCTGCTGGGTGTAGGTGAGCTTGCCTCGGGTCAGCTGGGAAATCAGCGCCTCCTTCTCATCCAGCTGCCGGGACAGCTCCCCTGGGGAGACACCAAGGTACCTTCAACCCCTCCCCACCCTCAACCTGTCCCCGAACCCTTAGGCTCCATTCTCTGGAGACACTGTGGGCCCATGAGGGGCACGTACACCCAAGGTGGCTCAGGAGGTTGGGGCTCCCGGAGCTCCAGCCCCGGGCTCACCGTTCTCTGTCTGCAGCTTGGCCCGCTGGCTGGTGAGGTCATTGACAGAACGCTGAGTCTCCTCGGCCTTGCTCCGATGCTCGTTCATCTGGTCCTCCAAGGTCCGGCACATCTTCTCCAGGTTAGCCTAAGAGGGGAGGGAGATACAGAGTAGGGGCAGGAAGGGAGAAAAATGGAGTGAGGGTTACAGGTGAAGAAGAAATGGAGAGGGACCCATGGGAAGGGAGGCGGCAACCACACAACAGCATGGAGGAAGGAGGAAGACAAGGCACAGCCAAGGAAGAAGATAGAAGCTGGAGGCAGATGGAGGGAACTAGAGGGAGAGACAGCCGAGAGGGCCCACCTTGGCCTTGATGATCTGCTCCATGTTGGAGGTGACGTCATCCAGTTCCAGCTTGAACTCGCTCTTCTCCTTCTCCAGCTTCTGCTTCACTCGCTGCAGGTTGTCGATCTGCTCCCCCAGCTCCGCCACGCTGTCTGCATGCTTCTTGCGCAGGGCCGCGGCTGTGGCCTCGTGCTGCAGGGTGGCCTCCTCCAGGTCCCGCCTCATCTTCTGGAACTCGGCCTCGCGCTTCTTGTTCATCTCGATCTGCACAGACGTGGCCCCGCCGGCCTCCTCCAGCCTCTCGCTGATCTCCTCCAGCTCGCGGGACAGGTCTGAGCGCAGCTTCTCCACCTTGGCCCTGGCTGTGCGCTCGGCCTCCAGTTCCTCCTCCAGCTCCTCGATGCGGGCCTAGGCGGGGGTGCGGAGGTTCAGACCTGCTTCCTGGACCCCTCCGTGGAGGCCCCCCGCCCCAGGACTTAAAGGCCCCCTGGTCTACAGAGAACAGCAAGTGAGTGCGATGTGTTACTGGAGAGGTGAACACAGAAGGACTGGGGGAAGGGGTCTTGCACAGCCTAGTCAGTTTTTCTTTAGACTTGAGCATTGCACGCTCTCTTTATTGGAAGAAAACAGATCTCTTAGAGAAGGACAAAGAAATTTGTGTTTCTTGGGCTTTTCCAAGCAGTTTGATGGCAAGAAAATAGCAAAAGTCTAACTGAGAAAACCACCCCTGTTTGATACAATAGCTGAAGGCCTAACTCGGTGCCTGCTAAAGAGGAAAGAACCATAAAGGCTGAAGGGACTTTAAAAGTCACCAGATGACAGGGTGGGCATGGGCACCTGGAGGTCTGCTGTGGACTTCTGTGATCGCTTGACTGGATAGAGCTGAGACAGAAAGCTAGGAGTTCTGACTCCAGACCTGCCCCTCCCCCCAGGGTCTCTTCTTTCTTGGATCATCTAAGCCCCTCTTGCAGGGAGACTGTATTGTGCCCCCTTCCGTGGACACACGGTTCCTGTGATGCAGGAATAGCATACGCTGGAGGGGATGCAGGGATGCACAGCTGCAGTCCCCCACCTTACCTGAAGCTCTTTGAGCTTCTTCTGTAGCTGGCTCCCCAGGGCCTGCTCATCCTCAATCCTGGCATTGAGTGCATTTAACTCAAAGTCCTTTCTGTAGGGAGGAAAGGGGGTGGGTGGGGTCAGAGGTCAGGTAGGCACCTAGAGTATCCACCAAAGATCAGAGACTAGAAAACAAATAAAGTGCCGGTGGTGTATGTGTGTGTGTGTGTGTGTGTGTGTGTGTGTGTCACTTCCAAGAGTGATTTAGTTTACCCAAAGAGTAACACCTGCTGTCCCATTCAAGTCCAGTAAGAACGGGACAGGAAAAGCCCTGAGGCAGAGTGGCAGGGCTGGCCTCTGTGGGACTGTCCCCTCTTTAGGCCATGTTTTCTCATCTGTGAAGGGAGGAGACTATTTCAAAGACGTCTGTGTGTGTGTGTGTGTGTGTGTGTGTGTCTGTGTGGTGTGTACTGGTGGTCTTTAACTTGTCACTGTTAGTTTAGGCAAGTCATAGCCTCTTTTCTTTTATTTGGGGTACGTACATTGTACATAGCGCAGGATTTCATAAAGATAGTGTCCTACGCCTATGCCATGTACTTTGATCACCCTCGCCTCCCTCTTAAACGCGCACCGACCATCCTGAGCTACCTCTTTGGTAAAGCCGGGCTACATCATCTTTATAAGGAGACTGAGGAGGGCCTAGGGAGCCAGCTCAGCCACTGAGAGTACTGCTCTCCCAGAGGAAACAAGCTCCTTCTCAGCCTTCACATCAGGCAGCTCAACACCAGCTGTAACTCCAGCTCCAGGGGATCTGACGCCCTCTTCTGACCTCTAGGGGCACTACACTCACATGCACACACACACACACACACACACACACACACACACAATTAAAAATAAAATATTAAAAAAGGAGGTTGAAGAATCACTCACTAGGACTAAATATAATTCATCCATTCACTCAACAAAGTCTGTGCCTAGGGAAGCGTGAAAACTCCAATGCAGATACAAGTTGAAGTATGCTAAGATCCTCAAATGTCAAAACATGTTTTCGCAACTCACTATTAACCAAGTCTGTGTGTGCACCTTTTGGAAGGTCCTGCAATGAAGACTGGGACTAGACGTTACCTAGAAAGAAGAAATGGCCTGACCCTTTCATTTGTTTTGAAACAGCAGAGCCATTTCTTTGTGATTCAGTTTGCTTTCTGTGGAAAAACCCAAAGGAGACTTTCCTGGGGCTTTTGTGTGCAACCTGCCTCCCTGTCCAACTGTGTGCCCACAAAGAAAGCAAGCTTTATTTTCGCCTCTCCTCAGGGCTTGAGGGATCCAAGCAAGACTCTTTGCCAGGAAGAACCAGGGGGCCTTAATGTGAACAGGAAAGTACTCTCCCTGAAGGTCATTGCCCTCAGTCTGAGCATCCACCACCTCTTAGCACGGCCCTGGGTTGGCTTGTCCTATCGAGAGCTGAGCTGGGCTGAGAAGAAGGAACCACAGCAGCGTGGGGACATGGTACTTTTTAAGTCGCTCGTCCAGCTGCTGCTTGTCATTCTCCAGGTCCATGATGCTCTCCTGGGTCAGCTTCAGGTCACCCTCCAGCTTCCGCTTGGCTCGCTCCAGGTCCATGCGCACCTTCTTCTCCTGCTCCAGGGATCCCTCCAGCTGGCGGAGAGAAGGACCAGCCATGTGCCATGAGGTAGAGCATCCTGACCTGGGGTTTGTTACTCTACATTTTGGAAATCCTTGGGAAATCTAGGACTCTGGAAACGTCCCTAGAAAGGACCAGTGTTCCCGGAAAACCAGGAGAGAGTCTAGAATGGAGGGTCTGCTCAATAGATAGTTGATGAATGAATGAAGTTGGGAGAAGATTCCAAAGCGATAATCATTCATTCAGCATCCTGTAAGTACCTACTGGTTCCAGGCTCTGTGCGGGATACTGAAGACATAAAACTGAGCAAGCTCAAGTTCCCATCTGAAGGGAGCTCTTAGTCCTGCGACTGAGACAGATACTTGAGTTATTAGAGCAGAATGATAAGGGTTTGATGGGTATATACACATACGAGGGGACAATGGTCACTCAGGATCAGACTCTGCCAAGATCCTCCTCAAAGAGGCTCACGGTTTACCAAAGAGATTTATAATGATCTTAGGAGATAAACCTCTAAACACTATGGTCAAAGGTAGAGTTATGTGGGTTTAAATTTTAAACTTTAAAGCTTAAGTTAAAGAAAAAAAGCTCTGTTACTGATCATAACAGTAAGATTGGATACATTATTTGAAATTGATAACCCTCATGCTTTCTATCCCCCAGTTTTATTCTGGGAAGATGTTAGTAGAATAAACACTTGCCACTATCCTCCAACACTGCCCCCCCAACCACACACACTCACACATACCCCTCAACACAGATGGACGTGCTACATCAAAGCCCATTACGCCCTGTCTACTTACATCATCCACCTGCTGCTCCAGCTTGACCTTGGCCTTGGTCAGAGTGTTGACCTTGTCTTCCTCGGCCTGAAGGTCATCCAGGGCCTGCTGGTGGGCCTCTTGCAGAGCTTTCTTCTCCTTGGTCAGCTTGACGATGATCTCGTCCAGCCCAGCCATCTCCTCTGTCAGGTTTTTCACCTGCAAAACAAACAAAAATTCCCTTAAGTCAAAGGACACCACCTGGGACACCTAGAAGAAGCTCCATGATACAAGGAACACACTGTGGTTTGGATCCCGAGGAAGCTGGCCTCACCTTGTTCTCTGTGGCGTGCTTCTCCTTCTCCACCTTGGCCAGCGTCAACTCCAGGTCGTCAATGTCCCTCTTGAGCTCCGAGCACTCATCCTCCAGCTTGCGTTTCTTGGCAGTGAGCTCAGCGTTCATCTCCTCCTCGTCCTCCAACCTCTCGGTCATCTCTTTCACCTTGGCCTCCAGCTGGATCTTGTTCTTGATCAGCTGGTCGCAGCGCTCCTCTGCATCAGCCAGGTTGTCTTGTTCCTGAGGTCAAGGTACAGAAAGGGAGGCTGGTCTGAGGACCGGTCCTCGTCCTCACAGGTGGCGGAAGGGAGAGGCGCATCACCCAGAGAGGAGAGAGACCCCAGCTAATTCTCAGCTGAGAAGAGCCTCAGGAGGATAGGAAGGGGGTTTAGGATGGTACGGCTTGGGAGCACTGAGGGGGATTTAGGATGGTACAGCTTGGGAGCACTGAGGGGGATTTAGGATGGTACAGCTTGGGAGCACTGAGGAGAGGAGCAGAGGAGGAAACACAAAGTCTTCACTCGGCTTCTAGTTTCCTTGCTTGAAGAAATTGCATTTGCTGATGTCACACCCTGTGAATGCTAACCTGTAAGACAGGCAGCTTGATTCCTATCTAAGGATGAAGGAATTTAGGCTCGAAGATTTACAGTTTCCCCTAGGATCAATCTCTCTGTCTCTCTCTGTCCCTGTCTCTCTGTCTCTCTGTCTCTCTGTCTCTCTGTCTCTCTCTCTCTCTCTCTCTCTCTCTCTCTGTATGTGTGGGGGTGAGCTAATAATGGCCATGTGGCCTCACCGCCTGCACTTGGAGCTGCAGGTCATTCTTCTCCTGCAGCAGGGACACCATCTTCTCCTCCAGCTCCTTGCGCCGAGCCTCAGACTTCTCCAGCGCATCTTTGACTCGCCCAAACTCCTCCTTCATGGTGGCCATCTCCTTCTCCGTCTCTGCGCTCTTCAGCAGAGGCTTGATCTTGAAGTAGAGCTTCATCCAGGGCCAGTTCTTGACCCCCATGAAGGCCCGGATGTTCCACTGGATCACCAGCAGGGAGTCTCTGCAGGCAGGGGGAGAGGAATGGTGTGAGAACCACCCCTGCGCCCTCCCATCTGAAACCCTTAGTCCTAGATAAAGCTCCTTTCCTTATCTATCTCACCCTCCCCAAGGCCTTCGAATGCTAAGGACCATCTTGTGTTCATAAGGTTCCTTCCTAATGGCTTCTTCCCGATGAGCCCAGGAAGTCTTTCCCTTGACACTGTCACTGAGCTAGCCTGGACCTCCTTAAAGTCCCCTCACCTGCGTTCCAGCAGCTTCTTGAACTCCATTCTAGAAAGCACACCTCGGGACTGGGCCTGGATTCTGGTGATGATGCGGCTCAGCCTCTCATCACGCATCTCCTCCAGCAGTCCCAGCAGCCCCGCCTTGAAGAACACCTGTAGATAAGACACGTGTTGAGCATGACCAGGACAGGGTATGAGGGAGAGAGGTGAGGGCATTTGGGGACAACTGAGGGAAGAATTGGAAGGAGGATGCCATGGGCAGTTGGAGATGGGATGGGAAAGTGGTTCTGGGGAAATAGCATGTGGTTCAGATATATCCTTTAAGTTAACTGGTGGTAGGGTGGGAAGAAAAGATGAAGAACCAAAGGAAAAGAGATGTCTTTAACTAATTTGTCTCTTTCCTTTCCTCACCTTGGTGTGGCCAAACTTGTACTGGTTGTGGTCAATGTCCAAGGAGCCCAGCAGCTTCTCTGCCCCCTTCCTGCTGTCAATGAATTGGCCCTCAGGGATGGCTGCTGGGTTCAGGATGCGGTACCTTGGGAGGGAAGTTCTCAGAGTCATTTGCAATCTGTGTGGGTCTGTATTGCCTACAGAATTCCAAAGCCACCACAGACCCCCACGCCCATCAAGCCAGCCCACCCCTGGCTCCCTGAGCCCTGGGGCACCCCTTGCCCACCTCTGGCGGAAGTCCCCATAAAGAATTCGGTTGGGGAAGCCCTTCCTGCAGATGCGGATGCCCTCCAGCACGCCATTGCATCGCAGCTGGTGCATGACCAGGGGGTTGTCCATCACCCCTGGGGCAGCAAGGGAGAAAAATGGTTGAGGAGAGTGTTAGACTAACACCAAGTCCTCTGGGTTCCCATCCTGGCTCTGGCACGTATTAGCTGGCTAATTTAGCAAGTCAACCTGTCAGTAAGAATTCTTCATTGGTTTCATTTTTCACCATAGCCACACTTTTAATAGTAATCAAAGATTTTCACATCTATCATTTTATATAATTTATACTTATTACCATGTGGTTCCAGGACAAATCTATCTCACTTTTTGGGTGAGTGAGCTAAGGGATTGAGTGACTTATAGAAGGTCACTGATCTAATTGAGATCTGAGCCAGGCTTTGAACCAATATTCTCTGATATTTTATTTCCTATGGTTTAAAAACAGACGGGTATTTCTCATATGTCTCATCAGGGGCTATAAGTCACACATGAGGTGATATCTATAAAAATGCCTTCCACGTTACCCTGAGGTATACATTCCCAACAGAAGGTAACACTGGGAGGTTAGTCTGGGAGAAGAATATGATTTGGAAAGCAGCAAGGCTTGGAGATGACTTGGAAGGTCCTGTCTCTGAGACAGCGCATGTCCACTGTGGGATGGCTCATGATCGGGGCTCACCTGGAGACTTTGTCTCATTGGGGATGATGCAGCGTACAAAGTGAGGATGCGTGGAGCGCAAGTTTGTCATAAGTTTGTTGAGATTTTCCTGTGGCAGAAAAAGAGGGAAAAATAAAAAAAGCCAGAAAGAAGGAGAAGTAGGAAATGGAGAGGAGAAGAAGGAACGGAGAGGATAGGGAGAATACGGGAAGCAAGGAAGTGAAATGATATCTGGGGAAGACACAGGTGAGGAGAGAGGTTGAGGGCAGATGAGACAGGCAAGATGGGAAGCGAGATTCGAGGCTGGGAGATGCAGAAAGACACAGCCGTGAAAAGGGTGAAGAACGAACCCGGGAGAACTGGTGTTGGGAGGATCTGGGGATGTGCAAGGCAAGGAGCTAGGGCTGAGGGAGCAGACTGAATGGGGAGCCGTGCTAGGTGGGGCTGAGCACACACTCACCCTGTGCAGCGCGGACACAGTCTGAAAGGATGAGCCTTTCTTGGCCTTGCCTTTGCCCTTGTCTGCAGCTGTGGGGAAGGGAGCCGAGGACAGGGGCATTAGTAGGGAGGCCAGGAGTAGGCATGGAGACCTACAGCCTTCCTCACGTTCTGTCCTCTTTTGACTACCAGACAAGGGTTTTCCATGTGGCTGCTTCAGTATCTCCACCCAATTCTATCTCACTGAGGCTATTCCACACACCTCAGGACATACCATGACAGGGAAGCGGTGGTTTTGCAATTGCCGTGCCTCAGAACGACAGCATAAACCTTGGAGTGCTAATCCCCGGGATACTTACGGGCATCCGCTCCAGCGTAGTTGGCAAAGAGATTGCTGAGCAGCTTGAGGGAGGACTTTTGGTACAAGCCCACCACCGTCTCATTGAGGGGGTCCTTGTTCTTCTGTAGCCAGCCCAGGATGTTGTAGTCCACGGTGCCGGCATAGTGCACCAGTGAGAAGTGGGCTTCCTGCTTCCCCTTGATGTTGCGAGGCTTCTGGAAGTTGTTGGACTTGCCCAGGTGGTTGTCATACAGCTTGGCCTTGAAGGTCATGTCTGTGGCCTTGGGGAACATGCACTCCTCCTCCAGGATGGACATGATGCCCATGGGCTAGCGTGTAGGGAGAGAATCGTTGAGTAAGTACTTGTACTCACTCCGGTACACACGTATTCTTCTCTATGTGATTATTTACTCATACATGCCTGTAGGGTGTTAAGAAACCAGGCTCAGCTCAAGGAGAGCAGCTATCTACTGTTTGACACCTGTCAATCCTTCCACAGGAGGCATTTTGTTGATGTCAGAGGGACTTTTTTTTTTTTTTTGCAAGTCTGGGTTTGTGGCTACTACCGGTGCCTTTAACATCCTTCATCACCCAGATCCCTGTGATGCTGAGGTTAAAAATAGGTGCACTTTTACGACTCCCCTACCACCTTCACATTTCCCGATCCATGGAAGTGTATCACCCAGGGCCAGTAAACACGCCAGTGGGGAAGGCCAGTCTCCAGATGCCCATCTTTCCTGTGGCCAATCTCAAGGCCCTGGGAACAGCTAGTGGCACTCTGCCATGGATATCCCGGATGACACAGAACTCTGGAAAATAGAGTCCCTCTTCTGATACTTAGACTGAATTCACCAGAAGGGACATGAGCCACCACCTTATCTGGAGTTCTGGAGTGTTCATGTGGAGTATAGATGGAAGGCTCGGGTAGTGGAGACCGGACACACCTTCTCAATGAGGTCGATGCAGGCCTGCAGGTCCATGCCGAAGTCGATGAACGTCCACTCAATGCCTTCCTTCTTGTACTCCTCCTGCTCCAGCACGAACATGTGGTGGTTGAAAAACTGCTGCAGCTTCTCGTTGGTGAAGTTGATGCACAGCTGCTCGAAGCTGTTGAACTGGAGGGTGTGGCAGCCAGTCAGGCAGGCTGACTAGGGGTCCGAGTGGCCATCAGGCTCAGCCTAGGGGCTGTGCCACACACCTGCCCGAGCCCAGCACAGGCTTGGCTGGTCCCCTCCCAGGTCATGACAGGGAAAGGAGCCTCTCCTGAGGGCAGGGACAGGGATTGGCTATCACTCCACCATCCCCACTGCCACCCTGTGCCTGGCCCATGGCTGGCCCTCCACATGTGACTGAAGGTGTGCGTGAGGGAGGGGCCAGTGGTGTCCCAGGCCAGGGCTGCCAGACTCACATCGAAGATCTCAAAGCCGGCGATGTCCAGGACACCTATGAAGTACTGGCGTGGCTGCTTGGTCTCGAGGGTTGCGTTGATGCGTGTCACCATCCAGTTGAACATCTTCTCGTACACTGACTTGGCCAGTGCCCCGATGGCGTATGACACCTGCAGGGTAGGGGAGAAATCCAGCTGAGTCGTGCTATTGGAAAGGATGAATTTGAAAGCACGTACCCTACCCGGCCATGATTTCTGCTCCATTTGTTTATCTCCCAAAGACAACCCACCTGCTGGACATTCTGCCCCTTGGTGACATACTCGTTGCCCACTTTGACTCGAGGGTGACATAGGCCCTTGAGCAGGTCGGCTGAGTTCAGCCCCATGAGGTAGGCGGATTTATCAGCCTCTGGAAGGAAAGGGCAGGTAGTAGAATTAGTGCAGGGACACACATTCTGCATAGGTGGCCCCCAGACACCCCATAGTCTCCTCGCTTCTTACCTTCGGTGCCATCCGGCTCCGCCTGCTCCTCCCGCTGCTTCTGCTTGAACTTCATGTTTCCAAAGTGCATGATGGCGCCTGTCAGCTTGTAAATGGAGTTCTTCTCTTCCGGAGTGAAGCCCAGCACATCAAAGGCGCTCTGTAAGCAGGTCCCATATCATTGAATCCGGAAAAAGAAACATGACTAGTTAATGAGATTCCTCAGACACTGGAGAGAGAACCTGAATGTGTCTCCCTAGTCCCTGTGAAGTATGTGATTCCCACACCCAGAGAGGGACTTGAACCCAAGACAGACAGTACAGGATCAGGGCCCTGCTTATCACTGTCCACTGTTAACGTCCATGGCTATTCTCCACAGCTGCTGTGGGCTACCCATCTATATTCACAGCCTTTCCATCCACTTTCCTCCCTAGGCTTTCACACCGTGTGCATCTCTCCTCTATCCACAGTTTCTTCCAGCCCCATGGGGTCTAGATGATTCTCCTTCCTGCTTCTTCTGTGGTATTACTTTGTTCCCTGCCCTTCCTATCTCTCTGTCCGTGGTTCTTGGCACTCTGTGGTTTGATAACACCAAATACTGGCCACTCTCTTGTTCCTCAGCATGCATCTCAGCATACCCTGTTCACAGGGCACATGCCAGCTCTCGAGGAGGGTTGTACTGCTTAAGAAATCAGATAGTTAGTGTCTCGGCTCTGTTCCTGAGCTGGCACCATGTGCCACCCCTACCTGTCCACCTTCTGGCTGAGTCCTCACATACTTACATCAGTGGCCATGAGCTCTTCAGAGTCATCAATTGAGGCCACAGTGGTCTCTCCTTGGGAGATGAATGCGTAATCGTAGGGGTTGTTGGTGATCAGCAGCATGTCTAAGAGTGGGAGGATTTAGTTCAGTTGTGCCATAACCTCTGGCTATCATGGGGGCTCTAGCACATGGGCCCAGGGGAAGGCTCAGACAGCGTTGGACTTGACCCACAAAACTGATTCTAGTGGTATCATAAGGCCCAAGGCATACCAACAGAATCCAGCCATAAGCAGAAGGGACCCGGTTGCCATGGAAATAGTCTCAGTCTGACTCACCTAGAAGCTCAGGCTTTTTATTCGACAGGATTTGGTAGAAAATATGATAATCTCTTTCTGCTTTCAACTGGAAAATAACCCTGGATTTTTCCAGAAGGTCTGTGAACAGGCAGAAGAATGAAAGGTTGGAATGTGGGTACCCAGAAGTAAAGGAAAAGGGATGAGGAATTTGGCAAACAAAAGGCAGAGGAAGAGACTGAGATGGATGCAGAGGTCACACATGAAGATGGGGGTAGAGACCCAGGAAAGAGCATCTTAGAGAAAAATCCCCAAGAAATGTGTGCTGGTCCCCAAGACAGAGGAAAAGCCTAAGGCAGACAAACACAGTCAGAAAGAGAAAGCAAAAATGGGTACTGGGGGAGACTTTGAGACCAGACCGTGTAGAACCAGGATGGGCTCAGCCCTGGTAGACTCGTGGAACTTACAGGTCTCTATGTCTGCAGATGCCAACTTTCCAGTTGCCCCAAAATGGATCCGAATGAACTTCCCCTGATAGATGATTAGAAGAGGGTGGTAATAAGCCTGGGAAAGGCTCACGTTTCAGTCAGCCCAAGTCCTGAGTTCAAGGTGAAGTATCACTCACAAATCGAGAGGAATTATCATTCCGAACTGTCTTGGCGTTGCCAAAGGCTTCCAGAGCGGGGTTGGCTTGGATGATTTGATCTTCCAGGGTACCCTGCAAGAGGTCATGAAGGATGAGGGCTAAAGACTTCCCACTCCATTTTTCGTAATGCAGACCTGTAGGTACCAACAGGCCTACCTTGCCTGGGGTCTGGTCTTTCTTGCTGCGGTCCCCAATAGCAGCAATAACAGCAAAATACTGAATGACCCTCTTAGTATTGACAGTCTTCCCAGCTCCGGATTCTCCGCTGTTGTAAAGATCAAAGGGTCAACAGGCAGTACATAATGATGCTTAAGATCAAGAAGCCTCAGCCAGGCAGTGGTAGGGCATGCTTTTAATCCCAGAATCGGGATGCAGAGCCAGGCGGATCTCTGTGAGTTCGAGGCCAGACTGATCTACAGAGCGAGATCCAGGACAGGCACCAAAGCTATACAGAGAAACCCTGTCTCCAAAATCCAAAAACCAAAACCAAACAAACAGAGATTAAGAAGCCTCAGTAAAGGAGCGAACCCCTATCCTATTGGAGAGGGGGTGCTCTCATCAGGAAGCTGTTAGAGAATGGCACATAGGTGGGATTAGCAAGCAGGGAAGAGGCCAGGAGAGGACACGGGTCCGGGATGAGAGGACTGTTTTGGGAGAATAGATGGGGAGGAAAGAAAGGTTTCACAAGGGAAAGATGAAGAAAATGAAGCAGGGAAGACACATGGTTTACAGATGAGGGCAGAGTTAGAGGACAACGGGCAAAGGAAGCCGGAGAGAAAAAAAACGAGAAAGACAGAAGCAGAAGGGAAGAGAGACCCAAAGCAAAGAGCCGGGGCAAAGAGCAGAGAAGAAAGAGATGGGCCTGGAGGTGGAGAGAGAGAGGACCATAGGTGTGTGCAAAGGAGTCTGGGTCCCCCGGGGGCTAGGATTAGGGATTCTGGAACTATGCTCACGTGATGAGGATGGACTGGTTCTCCCGATCTGGAAGAGAGAAGAGGAGAGGCAATGGGTTGGGGCTAGGTGGGGGCTAGGGATGAGGGGACACAGGCCAGGGCACCAGGCTCACCCGTCAGCATGTACTGATAGGCGTTATCAGAGATGGAGAAGATGTGGGGCGGGGCCTCGCTCCTCTTCTTGCCCCGGTAGGCAGCCACCACTTCAGCATTGTACACCGGCAACCACTTGTAGGGGTTGACGGTGACACAGAAGAGGCCTGAGTAGGTCTGGGGATAAAGAATCGGAAGTGAGTAGTCAGTGATGCATGTGAGGGGTGATTATATTCAGAATTAGAGAAAGACCCCAGGAGAGGAAGAAAAGCTCAGAATGTATCCAACTGAGTCATCCCAGTGTTATTACTGAGCCAAAGAAGCAGAGGCCTGTGTAGACGGCCATGCTTCCCGGACACAGAACAAGCCGGTGGCGTTGGCTTCAGGAGGCCGCTCTTGCCCAGGAAACTCTAGGTTCTGAGGGACAAACTCATGCCGCACTCACGTAGATCATCCAGGAAGCGTAGCGCTCCTTAAGGTTGTACAGCACAGCTGGTTCGTGCAGGAAGGTGAGCATGGCCATGTCCTCGATCTTGTCGAACTTGGGCGGGTTCTGCTGCATCACCTGGTCCTCCTTCACGGTCACTGTCTGTAACAGCCACACAGGCCCTGTCAACCCATATCTGCCCTGCTCTATCAGCGATGAAGGGCATAGGGAGAGGTATGGGTGGGTGAGATGGTGTTCAGCCTCTCGAGAAGGCTCATTGGAGAGTTTGGACCCCCATCCTATCCAAAGGACAGGAGGCTTGGTGGTCCTCAGCTGTGCGTGTGCACCCTCTCTGTGCACCCCAGTTGTGGGGCTCTCTCTGGGGGCTTCCCACACCAGTACCTGCACCTACCTTGCCATTCTCTGTCTCAGCAGTGACTTTACCACCCTCTCGGGACACAATCTTGGCCTTGACAAACTCTTCTTTGTCGTCAGGCACAAAAACATCTTTCTTGAGGTCAAAAGGCCTTGTCTGCGCCTCCAGCCGCTCCTTCTCAGACTTGCGCAGGAAGGGGGCTGCAGCCCCAAATGCAGCCATCTCTGCATCTGCCATGGCTGAGCCTGGGGTGAGTAGCAACTGTTACCTGTATGCCTTCCCCCTCCCTGGGCTCTCCCCTTCAGTGGTAGCCCCCAGATCTGGCATCATGCTCGGTACTCGAGAGGAGTCACCTGTGGAGGTCCTGGTTCTTCAAGCTTACCCCTAAACGAGAGAACAGCCTGGCAACTGGGGCATTCTTTGGGGAGTGTCCCGACCTTTTTGTGGGGCAGGAGTCTGTCTGCCTCTCCGACCGTCCACAGACCCTGCCCCTCACTGACTATAGGTAAGGAGCTCCTGGAGACCAGGTCATTGTCTCCAAGCAGGGCAAGAAAGGACAGTTCTGGTTTGGCTTTGGGCTCCCATGTTCAACCTCCCAGATCCCCCAACACTGGAACATCTGCCTCGCTTACCTGGGTTTCTCGAATGTGTCTAGTGATGAGGAAGTAGTGGGGAGACCTGGAGAAAGGGAAGAGGCTGTGTCAGGTGAGGCTGTAGGCCAACCTGGCTACTGCCATCTCCCTCTTCTCTGGCTGTGTTCCTCCACATCCACCCTCCTCCACACCAAAGAAAGATTAGAAGCTCTGGTCAGCCTCTCGAGTCATTCATTCTCTTCCTCCCTTTTCAAGCTCTATTTCCTTTCTCCCAAAGATTAATTTGAACAATTTCCTGGTGCCTCTGAGCCATCTGCTACCCTTGGGGGACGTTCTACCCTTACCTGTACCCGGCTGGGGAGATGTCTTTCCTTTCAGCCACCTACAAAGCAATGACAGTGACATTGGTTCAGTGTTTTCCAGACAAAGCACTTTTATTCTTTTGCTGATGGTCACCCCTTGGTCACGTGAGGCAATCAAGGCTGAATGGTTTGCTTTTCTCAGGGCACAACACTAGAGTCAAAACTTCGGGCTCAAGTCTCAGGATTCCAACAGCCCTCATACTATACCATCATACATCTTAGTGCGTCCTCCCCAGCCTCCAATGAACATGCATGCCTGCTGTGTGTGCACACCCCTTCTGTAAAGGATAGGCTTCCTCCCATCTGAGGAGGGAATGCACGCCCAGCATGCATGCCCCCACAGTGTTCATGTGCCTCAGCAATAGCCAGGTACATAGGCTGGCTCCTGTGGCTGCATATTCTTCAGAACAGCGATCAGAGACCACACACACACACACACACACACGCATGCCTGTGAGCCCCTACCACAGAGAATACACAGAGTCATAGAGATGACTCTTCCGTGTACCGTCAGGCCCTTTCACAAACACGGACAGGCTCCACTAGTCACAGAACTGGCTTCCTTTAGAATTATTCTCCACCATTCTGCCTCTCTTCCCCTAAAATGCTTGTAACCAGGCATGATGGTAAACACATGTCTTCCATTGTATCTTATGTGGTGAAATGTATACTCATCCATACGTTAAGACTTGTACTCAAGTGTGCACCCACATGTGCATGAGCACACGCGCGCGCGCGCGCACACACACACACACACACACACACACACACCACTGTTGCATTCTGGGCCATAGACAGATACAGATATCCCTCCCTGCTCGGGGGGGAGCACATGGGCCCCCACATTCCTATGGCACAAGCATGCATATTTAGATCTGCCCAGGTGTGCTCAATAATAACCAGGTACTATATGAAGTCCTGCCGGAAGCCTGCTGTTCTAGAGGAATCTCCTGAACCTGGAGCCCCTAATCCCAGAGGAAGGCCTCTAGCTCCCGCTCCTACCTGAGGGCAGCAAGGAAGGAAACAGCAGGAGACTGCTCAGAGCCAGACCTAGCCTCAGAGACTGTATATATGGGGCAGCAGGGTGCACCCACCCCCACCTGCACCCAGTCCCTAGCCAGATTTAGAAAGGACTGCTGTCACTAAAAGCATTTCCCCCCTGTCTCCCCCCCTTCCCTTGTCCAAACAGTGCTCCCCCCTCCCCCCTCAGCCAGGAAACAATTGGAAGTGGTCGTCATTGTTGTGGCATGGCATGTTCAGGGTCTGAGTTCCAGGGGGTGGGGCGGCTCAAAGCGAAGCAAAAATATCTCTTACATTCCACAGCTCACTGGAGAGTAAGCTGACAACGACCACCGTGACCTCAGACAGGCAGGGCCCTGGCCCTGCTGCCCCCTAGAGCCCTTGCCCCCAGCAGAGCCTGATGCTACTTCCAGGATACTCCCCATTCTCCTGGCCTGAGTCCCACCTCTGACTGAAGTGGGAAGGGGCTGAGTCACAGCAGCAAAGAGGGGCAGGGCAGAGCTGGGGGCATGGCCCTGGTATGGTAGCTGGATTGGAGCTGTGGGGAGGTAGTGTCCTAGTTAAGTGGTAAGGAGAATGACCAGAGAGTTTAGACACTGGAACTCTGGCTCAGGCTCCGCTTTCCTTCGGCCAGCAGGCAATGTGTAGAGATCACTGAGCTTGAGAGCCAGGCAAGTCTCGAGTGAACCATCTAACTGCTTTACTTTATGGAAGTGGGACCTTGAAGGTCACACAGCTTCAGGGGAGCAAGAGTCGAAGCGAGGGATCTCAGCAGATAGGAAGTTGATCCTGGCCAGGGAGAGAGGGTGAGGGATTCCAAGGAAGTACTGGCCACTAGATGTGGAGGAGTTCCAGTTGCCTAATGGTCCAACGTTGGAGCTCTTTCCTGACTGTTTCCATAGCTCTGCCCTGCAGATTCGAGAGGCACAAGGGGTGAGACTCCCAGGGCTGTGGATAAGACAGCCACTGTTGCCTGGCCCACGGGACCTGTGTTCAGACATGGATGCAATCTTTGTTCTTGCAAGTGGAGAAGGGGACAGGACAGGGAAAATCTTCCCTTTTCCTGCAGGCCTTGGAAGCGACGCTGGCGCCCAGCCTCTGGACAGAGCACAGGCGGTCCTTGTTCTCCCAGCATGGCCTTTGCAAGCTTTGCTGCTTGGTGTCTAGGCAACCGCTTCATGGTTTGGTTTGAAATCCCCTTTCTTCCCAAGCACAGCTCTGAGCGCATGCGGATTAATCCAGCTGCTTGGATGTCAGTTTGAAGGAGAGAGGCAGGCCTGGGGGATGGGGTGCAAAGCAGGTACATTTTGAAGGTGGGATGGGCACAGCAGGAACGGGAAATTCCAGGAAGGGCTTCTCTGGGGTTTCTTGGTAACCGAAGCATAGTCAGAGGACACAGAGCAGCTGTGTGCACAGTGCGGTGTGGGGGAGAGGCTACAGACTATAAGGGGTGCATCCCACTGCAGCTGGAGCTCTGCAGTCCTCAAGCATGAGGATGCAGTTGCTAAGGAGCAGGTCCTGCTGCTGACATGCCCAGTAGAACAAATTTTGGGGGTCCTTTCCAGACCTTGCCAGATATTAATGAATCAGCCTCACTAGGAGGGACCTCCAGGATTGGAGGAAGGCTGCTTTTTCATACTCTTTTAGCTTTCTAAGCACAAGGCACAAAGCATAAAGATGCCGCCCTGCCCTGCTCAGGAATCGGGCTCAGGCACAGGTGCATGCAACTGAGATGGATAAATAATGCCTGGGATACAGGTGAGCCATTTCAAAGCCAGTGTCTTTACGCTGGGCTGGCCTGTGTGGTTGAGGGATTGGCTGAGGGATGAGGAAACTGTCTCTACAATTAGTAACTTAATCACTCCCCTTTTTCGCCTCCGTCCAGGTTTGGAGGGCTTTGGTCTATGGGTATTTGGGTGTATTGTTCTCAGTGTCTCTAGTGCAAAATATAAATTACTTTCCTAACTTTAAGTACGCTCTGTCTCATTTCCCAGATTGGAGGATCTGGTGTCCTTAAAAATTCCCACCCAGTCTCCAAGCCCCTCCAACACCTGCTTTGGAGTTCTCCTTCTGTTTGCTGCTGTTGGAAGGTTGGGTGGCTTTGCCCATCCTTTCCTAAGCAAGTGTTGACTGAGTGTCTACTATGAGCTTGGCACCATTCTAGTGGATGGGGATATGGAACAATGAACCAAAACAAAGATCCCTGCTCCGGGCGGCTTTGTCCAACTGATTGTAGCCATGGTCCCAGGGCCCCCACACCCCCCCACACCCCCGTGCACAGCCGGTGCTTCGCACACATGCACGTTCCTCTCCCCATGTGAGGAGTGGGTGGCAGTTATGCAGTGCACTGCAGAGTGACAGCCGACAAGACAAAGGACACAGAGCAAATGCTATAAATAAAGAGGGGCTGGAGGGAGGGCCACTTCGCCAAGGTAGACCAAATAAGGCCTGAGTGGAAGGAAGGTGATCTGCATCCCTACCCCCCACCCCACCCCCTGGCCCCAGGCATGGTGCCTGCTTTGTCTGGGCTCTGTCACCACACTGATCAAATGTCAGGCCCAAACAGGAGCCACTTGCTGTGAACATGCCAGTGGAGACCAGCGGAAAGTGTGCTAAAATTACTACTAGGAATTAGGGTGAGGTGGGAGGGGGTGGGGGGCACACAGGCTAAACCAGAAGATACCTGAGCGTGAAAAGAGAAAAATCTAAAAGGAATCCCAAAACCCACAGGGAGAGGGACAGGAGACAAAAGAGGTAGGCATCTGGCCCAAGAGAAGGAAGGAAGCATCAGTTGTTTGTGAACAGGAGAGAGGGATCCTGGGAGTGGGAGTCAGCTCTCCTAGCTGCCTGCCCCTAGAATCTCTGACCTTGGGGGACCCTGTCCCTGGCTCCACATGGGCCCGGGATTAGGGAGCTGAGCTAGCTCTGTCTCAGGTTTCTCTTTACAAACAGCTGCTACTTCTTGTCATTCTTTTGTGTTCCAGCTGGCTCCAAAATCTTTTGTACGCTGCATGCCAGCCGCCACAATAGCCCAGACTCCCTTCTCCTCTTGATAGACAAGGGCCAGCTGGAGAGGCAGCTCGGATTCAATCAGAGTGCTTTAGGCAGGTAGATCTCTCCTGCAAGAGTGTTTGGAGGGGGCACTGTCTAGAAGCCCGAGGGAACTTAGAAGAGGCTTTCTGGAGGTGCAGAGACCCACTTGGAGACCCAGCTTCTCAGTTTCTAGCTGTGTGGTCTAGCTCAGTCACATCCATTTTGTCATCAATGTGTTCGTTTGCCGAGCCCATGGAGACTAGTTCATAAGTGAAGGCCTTAGCACACACCAGCACATAATGGACTTCTTCACAGTGGGAAGTTTTTGTCCTAAGAAACACGGACATCAGGAATCCTGACTGCAGCCAGCAGCAGCCAGCCGTCCGCTCTAAGTCCTCGGCCCGCACATTGCCCTCGGCCCTACCATGTCTCATCAGTGGAAGGCTATGTTCAGGTGGGCCTGGACCCAACCCCTCTTCACAGGCTAGCCTTGAGCCAGAAAAGCTACCCCTGCTCTGCCTCTGTCTGTGGAGCTTCTCTCATGACCATTGTGTTCCCCAAAAAACCCCAGAAGGTGACCCAGCTTAATGCTTTTTGTGTCCTGGCCTGAAAATCTCAGGGACCCTGCATGTAGCTGCTGGTGGAGATAGGCAGTCAGGTTATAGGGAGGAGACAGACTAAATGGTAGCCCTCAGGAGGTGGCACAGCCAGGAGTCCTTCAGATATCCCTGATCTTAGGATCAGCCAAGGATGTAGAAACCTCTGAAGGAGAAGGATAGAGTATTGTTATTGGGCACACTTAGCTTAGCAAGACGGTATAGGTCTTTAATCCCAGCACTTTAATCAGGAGGCAGAGACAAGAAGATCTCCGTGAGTTTGAGGCCAGCCGGGTCTATATTGAGACTCCCAGGACAGCCAGGGATTCTCAGGAGACTCTGCCAATGAAAGACAGCCATTGTGGGAATGCTCTGCCTGTTGAGGCACCCAACTTCAAGGACCAAGTAACTACCGAGTTCTCACCTCTCAGGTGGGATTCCGCGGCTGTTACTATCCTGAAGCTGACTTGGTAAATTATTTAGTATATGCCTTAGTCAGGATTTCTACTGCTATGATAAAACACCATGACCAAAAGCAACTTGGGAGGAAAGGGTTTATTTCGGCTCACAACTCTCAGGTCCATGCTCCATCAGTGAGGGAAGTCAGGGCAGGCACTCAAGGCAGGAACCTGGAGGCAGGAACTAAATGCTTGCTGGCTTGCTTTTCTGATTTTATATATACTTTATATATACTTTATTTCTATTTTATGTGCACTGGTGTTTTGCCTGAATGCATGTCTGTGTGAGGATGTTAGATTTTGGAGTTACAGACAGTTGTGAGCTGTCACGAGGGTGCTGGGAATTGAACTCTGGTCCTCTGGAAGAACAGGCAGTCTCTTAACCACTGAACTATCTCTCCAGCCCCTCATTCTGATTTCTTACAGCATCCAGGACCTCCTGCTTAGGCCTGGTACCACCCACAATGGACTGTGCCCTCCCACATCAATAATTAATCAAGAAGGCCAACCTGATGGGGGCATTTTTCAGCTGAGGTTGCCTCTTTTCAAATGATTCTAGTTGTGTCAAATTGGTACAACAACAACAATGTTAATCAGGACAGTATGCATATTTTTGAAAATGGCAAACTGAAAAAGAGCAAAAGATGGGACTGGAGAGAAGGCTCACTGGTTAAGAGCACTTGCTGCTCCTGCAGAAGACCTGGGTTTGTTTCCCAGAACCCACACAGCAGCTTATAACCTTCTATAACTCCAAGTCCAAGGGATCTGATGCCCTCTTCTGGCTTCCACAGGAACTAGGAACACATATAATGTTCATGCATGCATATAGGCAAAAACCCATACATGTAAAACAAAAGTAAATAAATCTTTAAAAAGAGGAGAAAATTTGGATGTGGTCGCACATGTCAATTCCAGCACCCAAGAGACAGAGACAGGTAGATTTCTATGAGTCCAAGGCCAGCCTAGTCTACACGGTGAGTTCTACAACAGCCTGGGCTATAAAGAGAAACTTTATCTCAAAGGGGGGGCGGGGATAAAGAGATGATAAGAGCACTGGCTGCTCTTCCAGAGGACCTGGGTTCAATTCCCAGCACCCACAAAGCAGCTCACAACCATCTGTAATGAAACAGGGCCTGGATTGAGAATGACCCAGAGGCTAAAAATCTCTTCCTCTACGGGCCTGATACAATTAAATGTATTAAGGTGGGAACACAGACCTGGAGTTTAAAGGAGGGGAGGGCTTTGAGAAACACTGTGTGCCAAGCTATGTTCCCAGCAGTAAAAATCAGTATGGCCCAAAGCATGGATGGTGAATGGTGTGGTGAGTTAGAAAGGACTAAGAAAACCTCTTGTCAGATTGCTGTGTGGTTTTGGAGACATCAGGTGGAAAGGAAAAAAACATGAGCTTTCGTGGTCTATACGTGAGGACCTCTCTACACAGAGAGATTCAGGCACATCTCAGTCAACACAACCGTCTGCCACTCAAATTACAATCTGTGCGCCAGCATTGGGGTTCAAAGGGAATAACATGTTTGCCCAAAGTCGGGCAGGGAATGTGGCCTTAGGATTCAAGCTTGGGTCTGCTTTGTTCCAGAGTGCCATGTTTCTACCGATCTGCCATATTTCTCAGACCAGCAACACGTACAATATCATCGTGAGAGCAATGAAGAGTGACCGCGACTCTAGACCATGGTCAGTGAGACATCTTAAGGACAATTTGAGGGTCCGGCTGGGTCCTGAGGGGAGGGGAGGCCCGAGGCCAGGAGACTGAAGCCTCAATCAAAGTTGAGAGGTATGAGACGGGGAGGACCGGACTGGCGGGCGTTCCTAAGGAGGGAATACAATGCACTTCAGCAGGACTGGCTCCGGGAGAATGGGAAGGAAGAACCATACCGGAGGGCGTCAGCAAGGATGGGGGGGCACAAGGCGGGAGGCCCTCAGACGGGCAGGATAGAGACTCAGTGTGAGTGGGTTAGAGGTAACAAGGGACAACTAATAGAACATGTTTTGTGTCCCAGGAGGAGGTGAGAACTGTGGTCTGGCAGGTAGGGCTGGTGGCTAAGAGCTGGTCACCTATGGTGGTGTGAGATGCCATGAGCCTGGAGACAAGAGGAAAGACTCGAGAGAGACGCACAGCCCAAGGAAGAAGGAAAGGAAAGGAGCGGCCCTCAGAGACTAGACGGAGGTGGGGCAGTGAGCACGGTCCTTGCCACAGGAGTCTGATGACCTGTGCTTGACCCCAGAGTCCACTTTAACAAGCTGGGGTGGGCTAGAGAGACGGCTCAGAGGGTAAAGGCGCTGATGCTCTTGCAGAGGACTCAGGTCCAGGCACCCACATGGGCAGCTCACAACCATCGGTAACTTCATTTCCAGGGGCCAATGCCCTCTTCTGGCCTCCATGGGCACTGCATGCCTGTGGTGCCCTGACATCCATGCAAAACACACACACACACACACACACACACACACACACACACACACACACACACTCCTAACATAAAAATGAGTCTTTAAAAAATAAAATAAAATGATGGCTATGGTAACAAGCATATATAATTCCAGCACTCCTGTAGCAGAATGGGAGGTGAAGCCAGGAGAATTGTTGAGACTAGCTAGTCTGGAAAAAGCAACAGAACAGAAAAGAGGGCTTGCCTCAAAATAATGTGGAAGGAAGGAACCAATTCTGAAAAGTTGTACTCTGACCTCTACATGTGTACTGTAGCATGAAAATATCTATTATACATCACGCATGTGCACACACACACACAAGATTAGATGTCTACACATACCATGCATGTGCATGCACACACACACTAAAGATTAGAATGTCTACACACATCATGTATGTGCATACACACATACACCACACACACTAAAGATTAGGAAGGGGGAAAAAAGAGAGAGCCAAAGAGAATAAGAAGAGAGAAGTTTCCTAGAAATCACAGAAGTATTTCAAGAGGAGCAGGTGGCCAGGAGTGTCAGATTCCAAAGAAAGGCCAAGCGTCAGAGAAGAGAACTTGGGTCATCTTGCAGGAAGCAGCTTCTGGAGAAGTCACAGGCAGAGCCTGGCTGCTGATTTAATTAAGGAGAAGGATGGCGTGGATTAGAGTTCATAAAGAATGGATAGGAAGTGCAGGCAGTGGGGGTTATGCCTTTCAACTGAGTCATTTGGCAAATGGAATGAATGAGACCAAACACTGACCGAAGCGAAGCAGGCCAGATAGCGTGGTTTGTTTTGTTTTTCAGATAATGCAGCCCCGAGCACACGGAGTAGGGGTGAAGAGAGAACTCCTTGCCTTGTTCTCTGTTCCCTTTTGTCTTTTCTGGTACTGTTTTCTCATTCCCAGCTCTTTTTCTGCAACTTAGGAGGGTGGCTCTTAAGTACTCAGAGAGTATGAGATGGACTCGCAGATGCCAAAGCTCAGAGGGCTCCCTCCTCACTTGCACAGATGCACCGAGGGAGCTTGTCCTGGAGCTGGCGGGTCCCTCACAGTCTTTGGCTCTCACTGATTGGCCTGACAAGCATCTCAGTCTCCAGAGGTCTCTGCTCTTAAGGTAAAATGGGTACATAGAGGTCTGGGAAATAAGCCATGCCTAGAGACCCAGGGTTAGCCTTTGCTCATGTTTTAGTGTCTGCGATTTCTCCTAGAATTACAATGTTTATAGGTCTAGAGGCTCAACCTATAACCCAGACCTGGGATGACTCCCTTATCTCCAGGTTGGGCCCTTGCTGTTCTTTAAGAATTTGGTAGAATGTTCTCTGATGTTCCTGTACTGCACAGACATGTAGCCTACCCCCGAGCGTCCAACTTTCCGAACAAGAATTAAAAACGGATTAAGTCAACAAATAGACACACGCTTGCCGGCTTTTCTGAGCACGGGAGGAGGTAGTCAGTCACTTCCTGATCTGAGGCTCCAAGTCACATTTGGAAGAAGGGACCTTAGGGGCTGGCTGCTGCTTTCCTCATGGGATACCTGCCTTCTAGGAGCTGCAGGTAGCCTGGGGGTTAGAGTATTGCTTGGGCCTGTAGACAGATAGAAACCGAGAGCTGGGCAGACTCCCCGAAGTCTGAAGAGATGAGGCTGTAGAAAAGGGCTCAGAATTTACCAGGCTAGAAGAGCTGACCCATTCTGAGCAGGAAGAACGGGAAAGGAGCAGGAGAATATGGTGGTTGGTTTTCTCTGGAGAGAAGAGCAGATGAGGCTGTCTGCAAAGTTGCAAGGGTGGGGCTGCCAGGGGTTGGCCCAACCGGGCTCTAAGACAGGCCAAGACTGTAGAAAGAGTGTCAGAGCTTGGCCGCTGTGTGTTTTGTCACAGGGGAGGTGACCTTGCCCAAGGGCAGTGCCTCATGGTGGAGAGAAACCAGGACAGAGGATTGGGCTTGTGCAAGGGGCCCGTGCTGGGCCCCTCGTCTCTGAGATTACAGTCTTGGCTGCCAAGAGCAACTCTGTGGGGGTGGAATGAGACAAAGCGAAGGTCCTTTTGTGGCGCTGGGTTCCTAAGAATAGCCAGGGCTGGGCTCCACCAGAGATGCCTCCATAGCCTGTCATGTCCCCAGCCCTGTTCTCAGAGGTGTCCCTGTGCCTGGTGTCCACCATACTGATTGCCAGTTGTCGGGGGAGTGGAGCTCATTAGCCCCACCTCAGCCTCTGTCACCTGTGTTTGTCCAGCTCTGCTGTAAGAGAAGGCAGAGGGCAGAGGAGGAGTGAGCACAGAGTTGGCATGCATGTGTTAGGGAGGGAGGCAAAGGCCACGAGCCTGGAAAAGCAAACTGGAGCCACAGCTGGAAACAGTGATGCACCTGGGAGGAGAGAAGGTGGAACGGGAGGAGCCAGCATTGGCCAGATGTGGGAACAGGAGACACCAGAGCTGGGGAGACTTGTGGGAAGCAGCGGCAGGAAGTGCATGGAGGCAGAGAAGCAGAGGCGAAACCAGACATGGAAAGAAAACTTGGGGTGGGGGTGGGGTGGAGGACCCATGGGGGTTGAGCTGATCAGGATGAAGTCAGTGGTAGTGGTATTCCTCAGCCACACAGCATGGGGGGGCTGGGGGGGTGGCACAGCTCTTGGGAAAGCTTGGGAAAGGCTCTTGAAGGCCATTCCTGTGAGATAACAATGCACTTCAAATCCGTTCCTAATCTCCCCTCCTATTATTAGCCCTGAGCCCTCCCAGCAGAGAAGCCACAGGCCCCAGGGCACTGTCCTTTCCCCCATGCCCTTGGCTAGAATTAGACAGTCGTGCCTGTCTGTGTGATCATCTGCTAAGCAAGGTCGTTCTGGCTCCTGGGGAGTGTCGCTAGAGAAAAGTGTGGTGAGATGGTGGAGAGGGAAGGTCACTGAACACCCCTGTGGACATGGCAACTCCCCGACATGAAGAGGGGTAGACGCCCAGGCCTGTACTGAGTTCTCATATGAATAAGTAAACACATCTTTAGTGTGGTAATGGTGTGGGGTGGCAGCTGGTAACCTGTGCAAGACAGCTGGCCCCCCAAGCATGGAAGCAGAAATGAGGAAGCAACGTCGCTGGAGGGCAGGGCAGGGGGGGGAGGGCTCCTGGCAGGTGAGCCTGGGGAGGGGTCTTCAAAGGACTGGACTTCCAGGTTACACATCCCCCAGCTGCTGGCCAATGCTGTGACATTCCAAAGGGAAAGAGAAAGACCCGGGACAGTGGTGGCTTCTGTGTCAAGTCTTGTGGTCTGAACTCTAGAGGACCCGACCCTGGGGAGGCCAGGGACTTGTGGCCTTTCCCTCAGAACTGCTGTCCTCTTTTTGCCCAGTTTGCTCCTTTGGTGTTTGCCCTTTGACCTCCCTCGTGCCTTCTGTCCCCTTAACGTTGTCCATCCAGGGGTTTTGTTTGTTTTTAATGGACAAAAGCTATCGCATGTGTTTTATCTGGAGCTCCTCTGCCCCTGACAAAGCTCAATAAAATAAATGCATGACGGATAAGGTACCAAAGAAGACTAGCAGCGGTTCTTGTGACGCTGTGCGCTGCGGCATGATGGGACATGGATGGGATCCCCAGATCTTCCTCTGGGGGAGCAGGGAGGAGAGGGCACAGCCTGCAGGTCCCCTGAATCTCTTTCTTTCTCCTCCCCGCTTCCTTCTCCCCTTTCTTCCTTTTCCCCCGATTCTCACTTTAAAAGTGAATGGAGTCCTAGAAGGCAAGAGAAGTATAGGCCTTTCCAAAAGAGAAACCTGATTGCTCATCGGTTTGGTTTCAGTTGGGGTCTCATTGTGTGACCCAGGCTGCTCTTCTTGAATCCGCCGCTGGAACTACAGACATGTGCCACCATGTGTGGCATGAGATGGCTTTTAACTAGAATAAACGAAAGTAAGAATTATTTATGACTTTTTGAGGGGCTCTCGTGTCACAGTGACCCCAGGAAGAACCCCGGTGGTCACTTGCATTTGAGCAGGGGCCAAAGAGCCAAAGGCTCAAGAGTAATCAGTTCTCAAAAAAGAATCAAACCCTGCAGTGGTGGCGCACGCCTTTAATCCCAGCACTCGGGAGGCAGAGGCAGGCGGATCGCTGTGAGTTCGAGGCCAGCCTGGTCTACAGAGCGAGATCCAGGACAGCCAGGGCTACATAGAGAAACCCTGCCTCAGTGTCCCCTCACTGGATTAAGCTTGGCTGTCTGCATTCTGTCACCCGTGGGACTTCCTGAGCTCCCAGCTGTCTCTACGGCAAATTAGGCATTTAAAGACATTCCTTACATTGACGGGTTGCCTCCTGTTCCTTCCCCCACCTGCCGAGCTGACCCGTCTACAGCAATACTGGTAACAGCTTGGGTTCTCCCATGGCCTGGCTCCAGTGGGACTTTTGCCGGCCTCCTTAGGCCCAGTTCTGTGGCTCATCATTAAAGTGGCTTCTAGTCCGGTACCACCTATCTGAGACACATAAAAGCAATCAAGGGAAACTTTGATGACATCTCAGGTCTGCTCAGTTACACTGTTCTTGTGTCTCCAGGGTCTTTCAAGAGATGTGCGTCTGAAGAGTATCGGAGAGCATCTTATATCCTGTTAGTGGCTGTTCCATATAGATATGAGTGTGTGTGTGCAATCTAAGAGTCTCTCAATCATCATTCCCATTCTGCTACAATCACATCATTTGTATAACTTCAGATGTTACACTAATAACTATAAAAAGAGGATTAAAAGGGGCTTGGTGCTAGGGGACAGCTCAGTGGATAAAGTGCTTGCCTCAAAATCATGAAGACTGGAGTTTGAATCCCTAGAACCTACATAAAAGCAGGTGAGTATGGTGGCCCGTGTGTAAAAACAGGCGGGGGAAATGGCCCATGTGTCACTCCAGTGTTTGAAAGTCCAGGACAACGGATCCCTGGAGCAAGCCGGCTATTTGTATAGAGACCCTGCAAATGAGTTCTGGGCTCAAGTAAGAGACCCATCCTTGGGGCTGGAGAGATGACTCAGAGATTAAGAGCACTGGCTGCTCTTCCAGAGGTCCTGACTTCAATTCCCAGCACCCACATGGTGGCTCACAACCATCTGTAATGAGATCTGGCGCCCTCTTCTGTATACATAAGTAAATAAATCTAAAACACACACACACACACACACACACACACACACACACACACACACTAAAAAATAAAAAAAGAGAGAGAGAGAGAGACCCATTCTTGCCAGGTGGTGGTGGTACATGCCTTTAATCCCAGCACTTGGGAGGCAAAGACAGGCGGATCTCTGGGAATTCAAGGCCAGCCTGGTCTACAGAATGAGTTCCAGGACAGCCAGGGCTACACAGAGAAACCCTGTCTCAAAAAAACCGAGAGAGAGAGAGAGAGAGAGAGAGAGAGAGAGAGAGAGAGAGAGAAACAAAGAGAGAGAGAAAAACAGAAAAGAGAGAGAGAGACCCTGCCTCAGAACAAGGTGGAGAGCAACTAAGAAGTACTCCAGATGTCTACCTCAGGTCTCCACGTACCCCTGTACAAACACCCAAACACACACCACATACATATACACACGGGGAAAAATTGTAAAGTACTAATAAAAAGAGGCTCTGGAAACTATGACTTTTGGCCAAGACATAGAAAGAGATCAAGGGAACTGAGGAACTCCATACTCCAGTATATGTTATTTATAAGAAACTTGTTTTTGAGCTGGGTGGTGGTGGCACCCACCTTTAATCCCAGCACTCGGTGGGCAGAAGCAGGTGGATCTCTGAGTTCAAGGCCAGCCTGGACTACAGAGTGAGTTGCAGGACAGCCAGGGCTACACAGGGAAACCCTTTCTCAAGAGAGAGAGACACACACACACACACACACAGAGAGAGAGAGAGAGAGAGAGAGAGAGAGAAACTTGTTTTTAAAGGGGGGGCTGGAGAGTTGGCTCAGTGGTTAGGAGCACTGGCCACCATTCCAGAGGACCTGGGTTTGATTCCTAGCACAAACACGGTGGTTCATAGCCATCTGTAATTCCAGCTGCAGGAAATCTGTTGCCCTCTTCTGTCCCCCAGAGACACTGAATGCACGTGGTACACAGACATGCATGCAGACAAAACACCCATATGCGTAAAATAATTATGTAAATAAAATCTTTAACAAATAAGAAATGTCTCCTAAATATCATGACACAGATATATTCAAAGTGAAAGGGCGGATCTGGGTGTGACAATGTGTGCTGATAATCCTGCTTTTCAGTTTAGGCAGAAAAAAAAGTAAAAGAATGAAAAATAGACACACCAATACTGACCAAGACGGAGACGGAGTAATTACATTGATTTTAGACCACAAGGACCTTTAAGGAAAGAAAATTATCAGGAGTAAAGAGTGGCATTAAATGATAAGGAGGTAACTTCTCCCAGAAGACATGATAGTTCTTACTGTTGGCTACTGAAGTGCCAGGAAAAAAGCCTCACCTGTGTTAAAGACTCTTTAGGCTAATTAACTGGTCAGAAGTTCCGTGTTTGGGGAGAGTTTGGAATGTTGCAGATCTAGAGCCGCCTTATCTTGACTATCATTAGCCCTATTAATAGCCATCCATAGCCCACTTCTGGGTCTGACCTAGCATCCTTGTGACTATCAGGTGACATCTTTTGGAATATACAGTTTCCACCAACCCAGAGCTGAGACTATCATCAGCTAGCACCCGCCGCCTCCCAAGCTGGGCTTCTTTGCTGGGCCTGCCTACCCGATGATCTCATCAATGCATTTAAAAGGGTCTTGATTCATGGTTTTCTCTATTCTGTCATTATAACATTTCATCAAACTATTGTCATGTTGAAACACAGTATTGGGTAACCTGAATCCATGTTCCCAGGTCATAGCCACTCATAATTGGTTCCAGAATAAACCATCTCTTATTTAGAAGTGAGAGCTGTGTCTTTGTTATCAACACCTAAGAAGAAAGGGTCAGAATATATGAGCAAAAACTCCCAGAAGTTCAAGAGATCTAGATAAATCCACTGTCATAGTTGATGATTTCAACTTCCCTCTACTAAATGATAGACCTCAGAAGCAGAAAGTCTCAAAGGGCCTAACTGAACCAAATAGCAATCAATTAATTAGATCTAACTGGCTAGTAAAAACACTTTCTCCAGCCAGGTGGTGGTGGTGCATGACTTCAATGCCAGCACTGGGAGGCAGAGGCAGGTGAATCTCTGAGTTCGAGGCCAGCCTGGTCTACAGGACAGCCAGGGCTATACAGAGAAGGTCTGTCTTAAAAAATCAAAACCAAACAAACCCAAAACAAAACAAAGCCAAAACCCAGATAAGCAAAACTGAATGGACCAGTATGTTGCATTTATATATACTTATCTATTTATACATTTGTATCTATCTATACATATGTATAACATGAATACATAGGTGTGTGTGTGTGTAAAACAATAATCAAGAAGAAATCATGAAGTTGAGATGGAGAGGGAGGACACAGAAGGAGTTGGAGGAAGGAGAATGTGGGGTAGAAATTATGTAAATACGTACACATATGAAATTGTCAAAAGTGATAAAAGAAATGTTAACAATTAAAATCACAATTAAATTTGTATTCCTAAAGAATGTTTTCTTGCTCAGTATATACTTGTAAATGTTATGAGTACTTACTAGTGCATGGAGCTATTGAGAGAAACAAAAGACAAGAAATACCAATTTAATGATCTTGCATTTCCTGCTTGCGGTTAAATCTGAATAACTTTTAAAGGATTTATTGCATTGTTAACTCTAATATTTCTTGTAACACATGAGGTGATTGGTATTTTATTTATTTATTTATTTATTTATTTTGTTTGTTTGTTTGTTTGTTTGTTTGTTTTTTCTGAGACGGGGTTTCTCTGTGTAATTTTGGTACCTGTCCTGGATCTTGCTCTGTAGACCAGGCTGGCCTCAAACTCTCAGAGATCTGCCTGGTTCTGCCTCCCAAGTGCTGGGATTAAAGGTGTGCACCACCACTGCTCCGCTGTGATTGGTATTTTAATGATAAAAAAATAAAGGCCGTATTATTTATTTTCTTGGATATTGTAATAGTTTGTCCATAACACATATGAACAAACGTCAAGTTCCAAAGAAAGCAAAATTTTATTTGTGTTGGGAAGGAAGAATAGTGTTTCACAAGCAAATCCTAAGGGACTTGCCCACTAGCCTGACCAACTGAGTTCTATTTCCAGGACCATATGACTGAAAGAAATCCACTTCCCATTTATTATTTCCTGTTATCTCCTGGCCTCCACACCTGTGCTGCATGCATACAATAAATAAATCTTTTCTGAAAAGACAAAAAGATAAAACAAAAGGCTTGACTAGGCTGTCACAGTGCCCTGAGCCTCCAGTGAACCTTCAACCGCAAATAAATGTCAGAGGCAAATCCTCTCTCGGCCCCATTTTATGTAGTTACCAAATGTGTAGAAATGAGGATATTTCACCCACAATGAGAAATACAAGAGGACTATTCTTTTTTGCTTAAAAAAAAAAAATAGGGGGCTGGAGAGATGGCTCAGAGGTTAAGAGCACTGGTTGTTCTTCCAGAGGTCCTGAGTTCAATTCCCAGCAACCACATGATGGTTTACAACCATCTGTAATGAAATCTGGCACCCTCTTCTGGCATGCAGGCAGAACACTATGCAAAATAAAGAGATAAATATTTTGAAAAAAAAAAAACTTATGTGTGTGCCTGCGTGTGTGTGTGTGTGTGTGTGTGTGAGAGAGAGAGAGAGAGAGAGAGAGAGAGAGAGAGAGAGAGAGAGAGAGAGAGACTAAGATTCCCCTGGATCTGGAGGTGTAGGTGTTGGGAGTGGAACTCTGATCCTCTGCAAGAACAGTATGTTCTCTGAATCTGAGCCAACGCTCCAGCCCCGTTTTTATTCTGTTTATTGAGACAGGGTCTCACAATGTAGACCAGTCTGGCTTCGAATCCATGGAGATCTGTTTGTCTCTTGACTCCGGAGAGCTGGAATTAAAGGCGACAGCTCCACCTCAGACTAGATTTCCAGTCCGAGGTCTCCTTTTCAGTTGTGAGGGAAACATCCGAGGCCAGCACCGGCCTTCCAGTGCTGTATCCTGTGATGCGGATGATAAGGAGTTGTTACTCAGTCCCACCGAGTCCACCAGCCAGTGACAGGCAAGGGAGTGGGTGTGTTGGAAGATACTGAGAAAAAACGAGGGGGACCAAGGAAATACGCGCAGCCTGGGTTTTCACCCACTTCTGCAGTGGACTAGTGGAGCCAGGCGGAAGGCATGCAGATTGACCCGTTTCCTAGCCTGTCCTGTTTTCCCTAGGGAGGTGTGCAAGGGCGCACTGCAGCCTTTGCGCAGCGTCCTGCGTATACACGGGGAGGGCGGGCCAGTGAAGCGGCAGTCTGAACCGTGGCCCCGGGCTCCTCTATCCCAACCGTCCAATTCACTGGAGAAAAGGGCTCCACTGTCGTCCAAGGACGATCAGAGATGCAGGAAGGAGACACTTGACAGTTCAGGGGCAATGGCAGCGCGGCAACCCCTCCGGGCAAAGCCGAAGACCGCCACCCAGTGGTCAGTTTGGGTACTACACGGAAAACGCCGTGGAAAGACTGGCACTGCGGCATCTGGGAGCCAATGAGCTCTCGGGCCGCTTAGCTAATTTCTCTTTTCCATTCGCTGTTCTAGCTGTCAATCAGTCGTTTACGCAGCTTTTATTGGAGGTAGCTTCAATCATTCTCTGTAAACCACGAATCACATGTCTCGGTCCCAGCCTATCTTTTACGCCTTTAGCGCGTCTGTGCGTCTGACGAATATAGTCAATTTCTTTATCCCATTGGCTAGATGAGGTCCTGCCGCTCGGTGCAGCGGAAATGAGAGCTCTCCTATTTCCATTGGCCGAAATTCGCAAGCGGTGGTTGCCTATCAAACCTCACGTTAGCGCCCCGGAAGTCCGGCCCCGGAAAGGGTGGGCTTGGCAAAGATGGCGGCTCCGGTGAGTGCTCCCTTGTTGCTTCTTCCCGTAGCTACTGTGGACGTTTCCTTCCGCCCCCGCGGACCGGGGCGAACCGTTGTCACCGGGGAAGCGTGGTGACGAAAGTTGTTTCGGGGATGTGCTCGCCCTGAGACAGCAGTGTTGTAAGTCAGAGAGAGAGAGGCGGGCAGATGCTGCCTGTTGGCTCGTCCCGGACAGGAGGCTGATAGGAAGTCCTGGGCAGTGCGGCGGGGGCGCAGAGCGAAGGCAGCCGCGAGGTTTGGGGGCGCGGTGGGAGTCCTGGCTTCGAGCCGAGGCTGCCGGCGCCCGTGCGGGAGAAACGAGCCAAAGTCGGAACATTTTGAAGGGAAGGAGGGGATTTGGTAGGCAGTGCTTCCTGCCGTCTCATCGCCTAAAGAAAGAAAGTGACCACCCTTTCCTGTCCCCTCCTGTCTGCCTGTAGGAGGTGCTGGACTCCGACGTGTCAAGTTCGGTGACGCTTTTGAAAAACCTCCAGGAGCAGGTGAGTAGTGGCCCCTTTTAGACTAGAGTAGTCAGAGGTTAGCTTCGACCTTGTATGTCTCACGACATGTATGTCCACACGCTTTGACGATTTAGGGGGCAGATAGTTGAACGCTACCAAAATACCTGGTGTCAAATAAAAGTCTTTCATGCCATAGTTCAAGGTAATTCGTCCCTGCGCCCAAAGAAATACAGGAAACTGTTTTCTTAAGTTATACTCAAACTCCTTTGTTTAAACAACTAAGAAAACAGATATTGGCAGTAGTGACATATCACTGCAAGTTCCACTTCATATGCATTTACATAGTTCGATGTTTATAAAGTGAGTTCCAGGACAACCGGGGCTACACACACACACACACACACACACACACACACACACACACACACGAAAAGATTATACTCTTCACCGCTGCCCCACACCTCTCCACATCCCTCATCCCCTTTTCTTGGTTTCTCAACGATCTCCTCTCCCAGCTTTGGAAAGCAACATGAAGTTTTTTTCCCTCTGCCCTGTGTTCGGCAGCGGCATTTCAGATCCAGTTTGGGTGGCATTCATTCCTTAGTATTCATCCTTCCCGATGCACACGTGTGACTGTAGTCCAGTCAGCTATTGGAATTTACTTTGGTCAATTTCAGGTGATGGGTGTGACGGCACAGGTACAAGCACTGACGAAGAAAGTTCAGGCTGGAACGTACTCTACAGAGAAGGTAGGAGTTCTTGAAGAAGGGCTGGAGGGATGGCTTAGTGGCTAGCACAGCTTGTCACTCTTCCAGGGAGCCCGAGTTTAGTTCCCAGCACTCACGTTGTGAGGCTCACAACCCCAGCTCCAGGAGCACCCTGCACATGTGACGTGTACACACACACACACACACACACACACACACACACACGTAAATCTTTAAAAAAAATTTTTTTTAAAAAGATTTGAAGAGAGTAGCTCGGTGGGGTTTTGTTTTGTTTTGTTTATACTGAAGGTTTGTTGTGTGGTATTATGCCCTAAGTGTTAGAGCTTCATCTAGGAGGAGTTATATGTGGTTTCTGTGCAGGAACCCGGTAGGAATACTGAACAGAGGACTAGATATGAGTGTGGCAATCATTTTACAGAAGTCACGAGGAGGGATATGCCAGCCAAGCAGAGAGTCCAAAAAGGTATCTCAGAGAGTGCGGGATTTTGAATAATAAATGTGAGCCCCAGATACTCACAATTGCAGTGTTCTGGGGGAGTAAATGATTTTGTGGATGGATATACATATATTTCGTGTGTGTGTGATGTGGGTAGGAAGTAAGACTGGAGTAGTCACTCTGGGGAGCCACAGAGGACAACTAAGGAGTTGCTCTTTCGTTTCAAATGATCTTAGATGATGTTAGTTGGGAGCATGGTGGCTTATACACAGAAGTCCCCAGTTTCATTTTCTGGACTTCAGTTACACTTTTTCTTTTGAGCTGAGGATCGAGCCAGGGCCTTAGCAAGCGCTCTACCAGTGAGCCAAATCCCCAACCCCACTTACACTTCTTAAGTTTCAAATAATTTATATTAGTTTATAGTTAACAGTTACTCGATATTGCTAGTTATAGTTAACCTCTTACTCTACATTTGTAAATTAAAATTTATCACTGGTGTAAGTGTATGATTCAGGTTTTTGTCCTTGCAAGCATCCATTGGCACTTTGGAATGTATCACTTGTGGACAAAAATGCCATCAGTCTGTGACGGGATACCGTTGATTGAAAGATGCATCCCAGCTTGAGATGCTAAAATACGAAGATGATGCATCTGAAAATTAGATACAGTAGCCTCCTTTCTTCCTTGAATCTTTTTTTTCCACTCTGTTTTGTTTGTTTAGACAGGAGTTTGCTATGAAACACAGGCTGGCCTTGAACTTACGATCTTATTCTTCCACCTTCCAAATGCTAGGGTTATAGATTCTCTGATGTGCAGTGAAATAGACTGGTTTTCAAATTCAAAGTTGAAGAAAAAGAAATCAGAATTCTAGAGTACATTCTTGGAGATTATTGGTGTCGGTAGAGGATGTCGCTGAATATCTTGGCCTGCCTGAACTGGAACGCTAGGCTGTTTATTTACTTGGGCTTTTTAAATGGTCTCACTGTGCCAATCTTCCTTCTCCCACCTCTTCAGTTCTAAGATTACAAGCACAAACTACCATGCTTGGCAGTTTTAGATATTGGGGTTTTTGTTTTTTTTTTTGTTTTTTTTGTTTTTTTTAATTTTATTTATTTATTTTTTGTGTGTGTGTGTGTGTGTGTGTGTGTGTGTGTGTGCGCGTTGGTGTTTTGTCTGCATGTATATTTATATAATATTGGTGTTTTGCCTGCATCCTATACCTGCATGAGGGTGTAGGATCCCCTGAAACTGGAGTTACAGATAGTTGTGAGCTGCCATATGGGTGCTGGGAATCAAATGGGTCCTTTGGAAGAGCAACCAGTGCTCTTAACCACTGAGCCAGCAAACCCCCCCCCCCATTTTTATTTTTTTTTAATTTATTTATTTTGGTTTTTCAACATAGGGTTTCTCTGTGTAACAGCTCTGGCTGTTCTGGAACTTGATTTGTAGACCAGGCTGGCCTTGAACTCACAGAGATTCGCCTGTCTCTGCCTCCCAAGTGCTGGGATAAAAGGCATGTGCCACTCTGCCCAGCATTATTACTATTTTTTAATATTAGTCTTCCTCATAATGCTGTGACCCAGTTTGAAGCTGACAGTGCCTAGAAGAGCCCACTTCTCATGTTCTCGCTTGTCCTTGTTCTGGGTATGAGTCTTTGATAGTTTTTAGTGCTAGGCTGCTAGCATACTTTTGTTTATCTGTAGAACAGATGTGTATTAACTTAGCTTTTATGACCAAATACATTTATAAAGTAGTTACAGGTTACAGAGTGCTTTCATGTTATCAGATTTGTGTTTCAAAAAAAATTTTTTTTTAAAGATTTATTTATTTAATATGTATACAGAAGGGGGCACCAGATCTCATTACAAATGGTTGTGAGCCACCATGTGGTTGCTGGGAATTGAACTAGGGACCTCTGGAAGAGCAGTCAGTGCTCTTAACCTCTAAGCCATCTCTCCAGCTCCTCAAAAATTTTTTTAGGGCAGGACGGAAATACTGTTATTATTTACATATGAGGAGAATACAGTCTCAAGTTCAACTGACTTAACCGATATTTGACTACCAAATGCATAATTTAAACTCAACTTGTGAGTTTTTAAATCCTTTGCTCCTCGTTGGAAGCACTCTAGGGCTCTTGTTTAAAAGCCACCCAGGACTTGGGCTTGGAGTCACACTGAGTATGACAAGCATTTGTACTCTTGTTGTGTGATTTTGGTCAAAGATTTAACCTGTCAGAAGTATATTTTCCCATGGCTATGGACTGTCATCTTTTTTTTTTTTAAGATTTATTTATTTAGTTATTTATTATGTATGTATGTACACGGAGTTCTGCCTGCATTTATGACTGCAGGCCAGAAGAGGGCGCCAGATCTCACTACACATGGTTGTGAGCCACCATGTGGTTGCTGGGAATTGAATTCAGGACCTCTGGAAGAGCAGTCAGTGAGTGCTCTTAACCTCTGAGCCATCTCTCCAGCCCTGTCATTATCATTTTTATGCAAGCATAAGACCTTGTCTTATTTCATGACTACAAATGTAAATTATGTTTGTCCAAATTACTATATTTTGTTTGAAAGTCAACACGTAACTGTAAATATAAACTGTTGGGGTTAGGGATTGAACCCTTTCACATTCCAGATAAGTACTCTACTGCTGAGTTGTGGCTTCCAGCTCTGTAACACAATTTTAATTTTGGGAACTTTGGAAGGTAGATAATTTAGCACAAAAAAGAAAACATTTTTTTAAATGATTTATTTATTTTCATGTGCATTGATGTTTTGCCTGCATGTAGGTCTATGTGAGGGTGTCTGATCCCCTGCAGCAGGAGTTACACACAGTTATGAGCTGCATGTGGGTGCTGGGAATTGAACCCGGGTCCTCTGGAAGAGTAGTCAGTGCTCTTAACCACTGAACCATCTCTCCCCAAAAAGAAAAAAAAGCAGTATAGTTACCACTTCAAGATAACCAATAGGGTACAGGCTTGATTTATTTTTCTTTCTGTTTGTTTGTTTGTTTGTTTTGGGGGTTTTGTTTTGTTTGTATTTGAGACAGAGTTTCTCTGTGTAGCTGTCCTTGAACTTGCTCTATAGACCAGGGTGGCCTTGAATTCAGAAATGCACTTGCCTCTGCTTCCTGAATACTGGGATTAAAGGCATGTGCCACTCCACCCCCACCATACCCCCCTCTCCAGCTCTTTCTGGTTTTTTGAGATGGGTCCTCAACTAGCCCAGGCTGGTGTTGAACTCCTGATATTCTTGCTTCTACCTCCCAAGTGTTGGAATTACACACCCCTACTCCACCCAGGTTTCCTTTCTTTTCCGTGTCTTTTAACAGGAGTAATGTATGCTTGTTGAAAAGGTACTTTTTCATAGTACAAGCACTCCATTTCTCTATTATCCTCATCTCTCCAAACAGTTTTTTTATGCATTAAAAAAAAGTGTGTGCAGCCGACAAGATGGCTGAGGCGTGAAAGCACTGGGTACAAGCCTTGTTCATCCCTGAAACCTACCTAATGCTGGAAGGAGAAAACTGACTCCACAGAGTTGTCCTCTGACCTCCATGTGTGCAGGGTTGGATGCATGTGCTCATCTTACATAATAACTTCTTATGAAGTGTATGCATCGCACAGCCCCATTGAAACCATATTATAACCCCTTTTTACAACTTTTGTTGATGTTGATTTAGTTCCATGTCAGGATAGATGAATCATTTGTCTTATCTGTATTGTAATGGGGATAAGATTGGTAATTGGTTTGGATAATTTAAAAATCATACTATATGGAGGCTCTTTTGGTCCAAACTTGGGAGGGCCTGTCAGTGAAATGAGGCCAAGGGTGGGTTGAGATGCACAATGGCGCAGTGGTTCTCTTTTTCCAGAGAATCCTGTGGACTCAGATGTCAGCAGCTATGAGACTGCGACACTCTTAGTCTTTGGCCGCTTTGGATAGCTTTTTCTCAAGTAGCCAGCCCTTATCCTGGGGATGCATCTCAGGACCTCCTGTGGGCCCCTGAGACCTCTGCTGTGCTGCTTCCTCTGTGGTCTGGTCCTGCTGCACAGCGCCAGGCTTAGCTGCTTTCCCTCCACCTGCTCTGCTCATGTCACTGCTCTGGTGCCCGTGTGCAGAGACTCTAAGTAAAATAGCGGTCTCTGGAACCAAAGTTGTTGGTGCTTTGACAGTTGAACTGGGGCGGTTACTAAGTGACCGGCAGCATTTGCGTTGTGGATGTACTAGGTGAAGGAATGGGTAAGGTGGCACAAGAGTTCATCGCCATGGTAGAGCAGTACACAGTTCAAAGCATGAATGGTAGGCACTGGTGGTCCAAACAGTTTTCCAGACTTGGGAGGCGGAAGCAGGAGGGTCATAATTTCTGGGTCATTCTTGCTACACACAGAGTTCTAAGCCAGCTTGGGCTACATGAAACAGATTCTTTTTTTTTTTCTTTTAATTTATATATATATATACACACATATATATATATAAATTTTTTCATTTTACATACCAACCTCAGTTTCCCCTCCCTCCCCTTCTCCCACCTCCTCACCTCTCTCCCACTCTACCCCCATCCACTCCTCAGAGTGGGTAAGGCCTCCCATGGTAGTCAACAAAGTCTGGCATACCAAGTTGAAGGAGAGCCTAGCCCCTCTCCATTGTATCAAGGCTGAGCAAGGTATCCCATCACAGGGAATGGGCTCCAAAAAGCCAGTTCATGCACCTGGGATAAGTCCTGGTCCTGCTGCCAGGAACCCCACAAACAGATCAAGTCACACAACTGTCACCCACATTCAGCGGGCCTAGTTCGGTTCCAAGCAGGTTCCCTAGCTGTCAGTCCAGAGTCAGTGAGCTCCAACTAGCACCGGTCAGCTGTCTCTGTGGGTTTCCCCATCATGTTCTTGACCCCCTCTTCTTTTTTTGAATGTTGAATGTATTGAAGGAGGGAGGAGGTCTTAAATACAGGCTTACAGCACGATGGGAGAACCCCAGATGGCAGAAGTTTGCTTCTGATGTGTTTTTTTGTTTTTTTTGTTGTTTTTTTTTTTGGAGCTGAGGCCTTGCACTTGCTAGGCAAGCGCTCTACCACTGAGCTAAATCCCCAACCCGCTTCTGATATTTTGCAACCTTACATCTAAGCTGTTAACACCTAATATGTGGACACACAGACACGGAGCTTCCCTTAAGCATTCAGGAGGGTGGAATCTCGAAAGGAATTAGCATAGGGAGGATATCAAGGTCAAGGCCAGCAAGCAATGCAACAGTTACCCAAAACGGGGGGGGGGGGGGGGGGGACGGACGGACGGACGGACGGACGACGACAGATTCTTGATAGCTATGACTGGCCTTGAACTTGTGGCAATCCTCCTGCTTCAGCCTCCTAAGTGCTGAGAGTATAGGCGTGTGAGCCTTACTGCTCATCTAGGATTTTGGACTGCAGCTCACTGAATGACCCAGAAAGCAAGACTGCAGCTGAGTCCCACATACTGACATGGACTAGTTGGGAGAAACTTGGACTTGGAAAAACATTATCCTGGTATTTGCCCTGCGTCTCCTCCTGATTCTTTGGCTAAAACTAAGAATCTGCCTTTTACTGTTTTGTTTAACTTAGGGTTTGAGCTTCTTGGAAGTGAAAGACCAGCTGTTGCTCATGTACCTTATGGATCTGAGCCACCTCATCCTGGACAAAGCCTCCGGAGGATCTCTGCAGGGACACCCTGCAGTTTTGAGGCTGGTGGAAATCCGCACGGTATGAGACCTTTGCATATTGGAGTCTTGTTTCTGAGCCCCACACTCCAGGGTTATTACAGTAACTCTCACATAAAGGAGTGTTTAAGTAAGGAAAGTGCATTTTTGTCTGCATTTGCTCTACTTTGTGAATGTTTTCGTTGCCTTCCTTATCTGGAACAACAAATGGGCCCTGGTGTGGGCCTGATTTAGGGGAGAAAATATAATCTTTATGAATTACCACATTGTAGGTTTTAGAAAAACTTCGTCCCTTGGACCAAAAACTGAAGTATCAAATTGACAAACTGGTCAAGACTGCAGTGACGGGCAACCTCAGTAAGTGGCGGGCCATCATAAAGTCGTGGGATCATTATAAAGTTCCAGATCTTATAAACTCTCTTCCTGTTTCAGGTGAAAATGACCCACTTCGTTTTAAACCCCATCCCAGCAATATGATAAGCAAGGTAAGGGTTGTATCCACCGAGATTAATCCTATGGTGACCCTGGTCTTCCAGGACTCTCCAGGCTGGCTTGAAATGCTTCAGTATGAGGCTTCCTTTCCCATATTCATGGTTCCATCTTCTTAGGGTGCTCCAGCCGTGAGTTTTTCTTCTCTCTTCCTGAGTTTGCAGGAATCCAGAATGTTTTTTTTCTTCTTCTTTTGTAGTTGAGCTCTGAGGAGGAAGAGGAAGATGAAGCAGAGGAAGGCCAGTCTGAGGCTTCAGGGAAGAAATCTGTAAAGGGAGCATCTAAGAAATACATCCCACCACGCTTGGTTCCAGTGCACTATGGTATGAGCTGTGCCTGTGGCCTCCTTGGTGGAGACTTGTTTCTTGTGTCAGTTCCAGAGTAACCCCTGTGGACTTTATCACATAGATGAGACAGAAGCTGAGCGTGAGCAGAAGCGCCTGGACCGCGCCAAGAAACGAGCCCTGAGCAGCTCCGTCATCCGTGAGCTTAAGGAGCAGTACTCAGATGCCCCAGAGGAAATCCGTGATGCCCGGCACCCTCACGTCACTCGCCAGAGTCAGGAGGATCAGCATAGGTCTGAGTTCTTGCAATTAGGGCTTCTTCCAAGTCTGGCACAGGAAAACTGACATTATCTAGAAAGTGGGATGAAAAGCTTGGCGTGACAGTTGAAGTCTGATGACTGTGGAGTACAGATGAGAGCTAGGGGAAAGTTGTTTTTGTGTTTTAATTGTTAAAATTGTTCTGTTTTCTTCTGTCTGCTTAGGCTCAAACAAAGGCTGTATAGGGAAGAATGTATTCAGTTCCTCATGAGGGCTTTAAGAGGCCGCCTCACATTATCAAGTCGCAGTTCTTATTTCTTATAGAAAGCAGTAAAGACAGGTTTTATGTTGGTACTGAAGAGTCTTCTGTGCATCAGGGAAAACGGCAGAAAGACAGCCGACCTGAGCACAGGCTTGCGTGGGCACAGTCTTTGTAGCTGATGGTTTGTACAAAAGAACCTGTTCAGGGTGTCCTGTTTCCCAGAGCCGAATGCGAGGCTTTTCTCTTAGACACGTTAAGTCTTTGTGTGGTTGGCCATATATTCATGCCTAGGGATGAGGGAGGAACAGTAAGGAGGTTTGGTAACGATGTGCCGCACTCGTATCCTTAGCTAAATAAATACTACGTTATCTGTGAATGTCCTGAGGACTCCAAATGAGGGTGAGTAAATACTGGGGCCCAAGTTACCCTAGTCTGAACCTCTGGAAACTCTTTCTGGCAGGATTAACTATGAAGAGAGCATGATGGTGCGTTTAAGTGTTAGCAAGCGAGAGAAAGGACGACGGAAGCGAGCCAGCGTTATGTCCTCCCAGCTCCATTCCCTCACACACTTCAGCGACATCAGTGCTCTGACAGGAGCGACCCCCCGTCTTGACGAGGTGAGGCTGGGGTGCAGTGGTGGCGGGCAGCTGTTGTGCTTTTAGCCACACATGTGGGGCTGTGCACAGTGAGCCTGAGAAGGCTGCTGGCGCTCAGAAGTGCACAGCCATTTCTTGTGTTTGTCTCCAGGACCAGAATCCTGTTAAAAAGCGGAGGAAGGTACCTAAGAAAGGCCGGAAGAAGAAAGGTCAGTGAACCACTGGAGTTAGGTGCCCAGGTGGAGAGTCTGAGCTGGAGTTGTGTGGTTCCTCCATACTCTGCATTAATCTCTTTAGATAGGCCTTTCTTTCTTTATTTTCCCCAAGCTTGAGATCAGTGTCACTCACAAGGGCGTCTCTGGATTATGCTTGTGTGGCCCCACAGCTCACGGTCACGTGTCTGTCTGTAAATAGATTATAAAAACGTCAGCTGAAGGGACTGCCCTCTGTACCTGTTCCTCCTTCTGTGAGTCCTAGATGGAGAGAGTACTGTCTCAGCCACGCCTCCGTTGAGCCCTTCTCTACACGCCCCTTTCCTGCCTCCTGTCCTTCCAGCCAGCCTTCCCCTCAATCTTGGTCTCCTTTTGTTTCAGGTTTTCGGAGGCACCGGTGACGAGCACCTTGTCATCCTGGGATCTAGTGTCACCGTATGCGGCTATTTTCCCTGGGCCTGCTGGCCTTGGAAATGTGGGGACATCTTTACTAAATAAAACTGCTTTTGCTTATGAATGAAAGCCCTGTTTGCCATACATAGTGACTGGGATTGCTGGGTGTATGGTGAGTTCAGTGAGTGACAGTGGAAAAGGAAAGATGATATTCTGGGCAATGTTTGAGAAGTTTGGTTGTTTTCTTTGGTAGTACATTTCCCCTAGAAATTGGGAATTGATGATTTTACAAAATGGAGGTAGAATAGTAAACTCAACCTCCCTAACCCTGCCATCCCTCCCTCTGCATGGCTTGACAAGCCTAGAGTCTAAACTAATTAGTTTTTAGGTTTTGTTGATCTACCCTGCTCAGCCGCCAGGTGGCATTAGTGACTCAGGAAACCTGTGGTCGCTTGCTAAACTAAAAAGCCGGGTAGGCTGGTTCTGCATCAGCAAGTTCTACTTGTCCCCATTTTTCTGACTGCTTTTCTTTCTAAAATGTCATGCTCATAAGAGCTGGTCTTTGGTCAGGTCTGGAAAGAATTTGTAAAGAGTAGCTGAAGTGATGGATGAAGAGTTGGTGTGGTCTTGTGGTCTAGCCTCTGCCTCTCCTTCCAGCCGAGACCTCAGTTTACCTGGGTTAGGAAAGTCCAGCCCTTTTAAAAGCTCTGCAAAAGAATGTCAGCAAGTAGGGGACAAAAAAATCCCTAGAGGAGTGAATAGTCTACAGGAACTGGAGCCAACCCCAACTCAGGATTCTGATCTGAGCTCTCATTCTGTGTGGGGAATAACCTCTGTTGGTGAGCGCTTCCGTAAACCTTGAGTACTGTAAGCAGACGGTTAAATGAGAAGAGAGGCTGGAGATGTAATGCACTGGAACATCTGATATTAGTGTCTGGCTCTCCTGACAGGTGTCATGGGTAGGAAGAGAATTTGGGTCATTACATCACTAAAATTTTATTGATTTTGAATTTGGATTTCTTTCTTTTTTAATATATTTTTTTCTTTTGTTTTTCAAGACAGGGTTTCTGTGTGTAGCCTTGGCTGTTCTGGAACTGTAGACCAGGCTAGGCTCTCTGCCTCCCGAGTGCTGGGATTAAAGGCATGTGCCACCACTACCTGACTTGAATTTGGATTTCTACTAGTCATCCTGATTGAGGCAAGAATCAGTCGACTACAACTTGTAGAAATTAAAAGACTAGATTTATGGTCGCTCTACTATGATCATGGTCATATGACTTAATATCTTGGTTTTTTAATTTTCCTCAGCTGGTAATGTAAGTATGCTTGAGTCCTAGGGCTATACCTCAGTGGTAGAGGGCTTATATTGAAGAGGCCCTAGGTTCAACCCCCAGTATTGGGGTGGGGGAAGGAAACTGGAGAGATGGCTCACTGGGTAAGACTCCATGCTATGTGAGCATGAACGTGACTTTTAAGTCCCCACACCCACACAAAAAGAGTCAGGACTAGGGGCTGGCAAGCAGGCTTAGTGGGCAAAGGTTCCTAACAACCTGAGTTTTTATCCCTGAGACCCAAGGGAGAACTGATTCCTGAAAATGTTCCTTTGAGTGTCACATGCCTGTGTCCCCTCCCCACAGGATTTCTAAAGAGTAATAAAAACAAGTTAAGCGTGGCTGTACATACCAATAACCTCCCCAGCATTCTGGCGGGCAGAAATGGGAGAATGGGTGAGGCTTGCTGACTGCCAGCCTGGCTCCAGGTTCAATGATAGACTTAAAAGGAATAATGTGGAGAGGGATAGAGCAGAACAGAGCACACACATCTTTGGCCTCTGGCGTGCACACCTGCACATGTGTGCATACACCATGTACAAACAATTAACAATATACCTGGATCTCTTAAGATTCCTTCTGTATCAAGGAGTTTTTGTGGATTACCCCAGGATGGGCTTTCTTCTGGGGCATCTTAGTTCCTGGTAAATCTGAGGGATCCTGTGTGTCCCAAGGCTTTACATTAATATTTACTCAAGTGAGTCTAAGCAAAAAAAGCTGTAGGAACAGATTTAGAGCTTGTGCCTTGACAGCTGAACCACCTAGACAAGTTAGCTAAGGTACCCTTTGGAAGCTAGACGTGGCACAGGCCTCTCAGGAAGGAGGCTGGAGCAGGAGGAATACCTGCACTACATAGTTCAAAGCCAGCCTGGGAAGCAGCCAGAGCCTGGCTTCAACTCAGAGCTGGGGCTATAGCTCTGTGGTAGAGCACTTGCTTAGCATAATTCAAGACCCTGTTCAATCCCTAGTGCCGTGGGGTGTGGTGGGGGATAAACAAAGGTGCTTCAGTCAGAGCCACCACGTTCATCTGATAATTAGCAAACTCTAATTTTGTACTTTTGAGACAGAATCTCAAAATAGTCTGTGTTGGTCTTGATTTTGTTACGTGATGAGGACGACCTTGAGCTCTGCCTCCTAAGCGATGGGATTATAGGCAGGCACCACCATGCTTGGCTGCTGTCTCTAATTTATTAAAATGTAAGATTATTTATTGCCCTGTTTCTGCTAGAGGTCTTGCCTTCAGAGACTACAGTCTGTGTACTCTGGGCCTTCTTGATATACCAGTAAACAGAAAAAACTTGGGCCTTTGTGGGCCTTGTAATTAATCTAAGTGAGTCTTTAGTTCAGGGTGTGTTATTTCTGGCCTTTTGGCACCACTAGAAAAAGACTTCCAACAATTATTAGCATTTTTTTCTGAGGATGTTTGTATCAGCATCATTAGCAGATCATATCGTCTGACAGGATTTTATGTAGATTGTCGGTGTAAAACATATGTAAGTGGGGTTACTTTTCCTGAAGTAGGGAAGAGGCATCCTGGAGTTCCTTTTTGTTACAGCCCCGTTTCCTTGACCTAGTAGGAGCCCCAAGGAACCTTTAGCCCTCGTGGGTCAGTTTGAGAGGCACTGTTAACACAGTAGAACAACAGAAGTAAGGGTCCGAATTGCAAGGGTTAGACCTGTTCTGTTGTTCACTTCTGTATTTCTCTTCAGGCTGGATGCTATTCTTTTAACCCGACAAGCTAAGTTAGCTTCCCCTGTTTTTTCATCTCAGGGAATAGGGAAGAGAGTTTGACAAAATCCCTTTTGTTTTTCCCTCCAAATCTTTGTTTTGTTAGGACCTTATGAAGGCTTGGGGAAATGTCTATCAAAGATTCCCAAGTCTTTCTGGATCCCTTCTTTGGAAAAGGAACTTGGGCAGAGGGAGGAGGGATGACCTGGTTGCAGCAGACCAGGATTCAGCACCGTGGAGAGCTCCAGCCCTGCCTTCCTCGCCTCCGGTGTGGAAGGCGCAAACAGACCCTTAGAATGGCCTTCGGCACCCAGTTTCTCTGTCATCTGCACAGAGATGGGACAGAGGGAATGAGAGAGGACACAGTCTTGAGTGTTCCTGGGATCTGTTGGCTCTGTAAATACCAGATTCCTGCCAAGGATTTGGCCAGTGTGATGAAGTTAGTGAAATACTCCCCTTTGCTCAGAGCTAACCTCAGTATTTTTACCATTGCTTAGAAAAATTCTACTACCCCTGCTTTTCCCACAGGTCCTGGAGGAGACCAGGTGGTTTTCATTCCTTGGCCTCATTCCTGCCTGTGCACGCAGAGAGCCATGGCGCTGGCTCCCTGCCCAGCCTTGCTTTTGTGTTCCTTTGACCTCATTGTCAGAGGGTCCCGAGAAGCCCCGAGAGCCATGCCTTTGCATGTTTAAGCTATTGATGCCCTGTAAGAAGTGTATTAAAGGCCCATCTTGAACAAATTCGGGTCAATAGGTGGCAGCAGTCACTGAGTCCTGAGGCCCTGACACCCCTAAACACAAGCAAATGTGATAGCCCTTGTAGTTAAGGATGTGATAAAGGAAGTCACATTGAAATAAAAATGGAGAGAAAATCGGTCCCTTTCAGTGGGGTCCAGGAAATGCTGGATTGTGCTCAATGATTTCTGAGGAGTGTTGTATGGGGAGATTGAATTCAGCTAGTAAAGGGCACTGGCAGGAGAGGCTTGAGCTTTGGGGTTCGGGGAGCAGGTCTAAAATGTGGGTGTTTGGATTCCTTCCTGCTGGGATAAGGCTGTGTTAAGTGAGGACCAGAACAGAAAGGAGAGAGAGAGGAGGTGGGCGGGGGAGAGCCCTGTGAAGGGACGGTGGAAAGGGTGGGCTGTGGAGGACTGCAAGGGGGGAGGGGAGGCTGCTGCAGTATGGAATCTGTAATGGGGGAGGGGAGGGAAGATATTGGTCTTTGCTGCAGCTGCATTGGTTCCCCTCCCCCACCCTTCCCAAGGAGCCTGAGCAGTGCTGGCAAGTCTGTCTTCATGTATTTATTATTATTAAAAATGTGACGGAGCCTTTCTTGCTGCAAGTACAACAGACTGCTGATCCCTCCCCTCCCCCTCCCCTGTACAGGTTTTGCATCTTCTCCCATTTCTCCCTGTCCTCCACCTCGGGTTTTCCTGACTGGTGGGTGGGTGGGGGACCCTCCCTTTCCTCTTCTCAGCTTGGTGGCTCCCTGGGGCTTTCTAATAGTGGTTGAGAGCTTCAAGGCAAGGCTGGAGTTGGGGGCGGGCAGCTGAATGAGAGGCATCCATGCCCCAGGGAGGGAGCTGTATCCCTCACTGTCCAGTGAGGAAAGGAGATCACTTGGCAATACAGATAAAAGCCTTGGACCGGCCAGCGAAAGGAGAATCGGACACACTTTGTACACATTTGTTTCCGTGGCTGGCGTCTACCCCTCTTAGACCTTTCTCTTTTCCACTGCCTGCATTCTGAGAGGGAAATCTCCCTGGGATGGGGCAGTCAGTTCTCTCCTTCCCTCGGTCTCCTCCTCCAGCCTCTCTTCCCACAGAGGCGTGTAAGGTTTGGAGGGCAGATGCTCCCCTCTTCCCACCGCCCCCAGACTCCTCCTTCCAGGTAGGCCTCTTTGTTGCTCTGTCTCCCTTCACCATACCCATAGGTGGTGCTGCTGGTGCCCCACAGGCAAGGCCCTCCTCCCCAGGATCCTCCCTTCCACCAGCGGGGGGGGGGGGGGGGGGGGGGCCCTCCCAGCCCTTCACTGCCTGATTGTTATTCTGCCAACGTCTCCCTTACTGTTCTCTTCCTTAAATTAATTTTGTGCCCCCCCACACAAAGTGCCATCTTCTCACCCTCCCCCACTCCAGCCGTCTTACATTCTCTGTCCTCTCCATCTGGCTGCAGGACCTCCATCTCACTCCCTAGTCTACAATCTGCACTCCACCTCCCTCTTGTTTTCCTTATCTCTTCGGCCACGGCGTCCTACAGATGGCTCTCCTGTCGTAGGGGGAGGGGCAGGGGCGCTATAGATGACGGGGGTTTAGAAGGAGACAGGGTGAGGAAAACTAAGGGGTCAGCGTTGATGACCAGGGCGGGGAAATCATTACCCTCTACAAGAAGTAGATGGAGATAAGGAAGGCAGGTCCCCTGCCATAGGTATTCAGTTCCTGGATCGGGGTAGGGAAAGTTTAGCTGGCAAAAAGTCCTAAGTATGGGTCGGGGCTTTAGCTCAGTGGTAGAGTGCTTGCTAAGCACAAGGCCCTGGGTTCGGTCCTCAGCTCAGAAAAATAAAATAAAGTCCTAAGTATACAAAATCAGGTTCCAAATGGTGATATGCAAATAGGGAGGACTCAGACACAGGCCAGCAGACAGCCCAGTTGGGAAAGCGCTTGTAATACCGTCCTAGTAGCTTGAGGTTGGCCCCTGGAACCCATCTCAGATAGAATTGAACTGAGTCTACAAAGTTACTCTCTGACCTTTTTGTATGTTCTGTGGCATGTGCATACACACACACACACACACACACACACACACACACACATCGGACATGTATTAATAATAATGTTTTAAAAGAATTCTGATATTAAGGCCTGGTCATCCAGAACCTTTGAGTTTAAATTGTTTAGGACAGCTGTAATTTTGGGTTTGTTATCTATTCTGTGAGAGTGGAGAGATATTGGTCTCTAAAGCCTGTGTGGCCTCAGGAACATCCTGTTGCTGAACTTTGGAGCCCTTAGAAGGCGCTTGTTAGGGAAGCTATGGCAACCCAAGCGATGGGCACCTGGCTGTTTGGTCTCTGCCTAGTACAGTTCTGGCTGAACGACCTGGGCCCACTCTCACGGTCTCCTTTGTTCTATCCCATGTCTCTCCTTTGCTCAGCTGAGTTTATGTGCTCTTCCCCCGCCCCCATTCAGCCCACCACTCTATTGTTTTGTTTTTCCGGAGTACACCCAAACTCGTCAGACTATTAATCTAGATCTGCCTCATCTTCCTGTCTGGAGAACTCTCATTGTGTGGCCAGTACCCTAGACCCGTCAGCTCATCCAGAGCCATTGCTTGTTACAAAGTTATCCAGTTTCTAAGATGGCTAATTTTCCTCTTATCAGATCATCCATTGTGAATTAATAGAATCCTAGTTGCTCCCTGGACCATAATGTCTTTGTGCATGCCCTAGGAGTTCGCCACAGCATGGACTGCGTGGCCTTCTCCTGTGATGAGATTCCTGTGTGTGAGAGGAGATTCTTGGCTTGGGTGGCAGTTCTGGAATGATTGGCTTCCATTCGCAGATGTGGAAGTCAAAGCTAACTGCTGAACTAAGAAGGGAGGCCATTAGCCACAGCACTGGGAAGATCTGTGGTGTAAGCAGGGCTGGAGCACCGCATACTTTGTTTTATTTGGGCCTTGGAAGTTCTGGGCTGTTCTTGCTTCTTGCCAATTCTGCTGCCTTCCTCAGGTATACTGGTAGAGGTCTTCCTCAGCTGCCCACACTTTGCTTATTCTATTTTGGATCCTCTAAGTTAGCATTATAGTCTTATGTAACAGAGATCCCTGATAGGGGGTCTCGGTCTCTCTCTCTCTCTCTCTCTCTCTCTCTCTCTCTCTCTCTCTCTGTCTCTCTCTCCACTTTGTTGCCCTTGCAAGCCTAGCTTGCTATGTAGCCCATGCTAGCTTTGAACTCTCAGAGATCTGCCTGCCTTTGCCTCCTGAGTGCTGGAATTAAAGGCATGTGCCACCATACCAAACAATGTCTTGCTCTTAAAGCAAAGATCTTTAAATTTTTTGTTGCAATGAATGATAGAGACTTTTCAACTTTAGAACATTCTGGAACAATCATTTCAGTTTCAATAACTTCTCTAGGTGCTTTAGGTATGGGGAACTAAAACTGAATGACATTTGTTTTCCTCCACTCATAGGCCACACAGCTGAGCTGGCATTTGCCCCACCTAGTCCTCTGATAATTAACTCTGAGTTTTCTTTTACTCCTTAGAAATCAATATGCCCATTTCATCCCCTCGGTCACCGAAAGCCTTGAAACTGGCAGCATGGTCAAGATTTTATACAAGCGTGTGTGTGTGTGTGTGTGTGTGTGTGTGTGTGTGTGTGTGTGTGTGTCCGTCCGTGTCCATCTACTTTTATAGAAAGCATCACTGTGGCCATGTTAGCAAACACTCTTCTGCTTTTTATTACCAGTTAAAACCCAGCATACAATATAGGCTTAGAAAACTGTGTGTGTTTCTCCATTGACTAAGCCTGTGAGAGCTTGCTGGGAACTGCTTTGTTTGACCCCACAGGTGGGCTCTGGAGAGCAGAGAGCACCCCTGCATTCCTGCTTCCTCTCTTCTAATTTTGATCTGCTTGCTGCTGGCTCTTACAGGAAGCCCCAGGTGGTAAAGGGATCAAATCAGAATTCCTACCAGGAAGACCCTGTCTCTTAGGTACAGTGACTCTCCTCTGCTGCTGCATGACAGTTAATAAAGGAAAACCTTCATCTGGCTTCAGCCCTTCTCTTTCCTTCCTTTGAGCCTTAGGAGATCTGCCATGGGTAATGGCAGATCTCATCAGCTCCTCCTGAGGCTGTTTCCTGGATCCAGTCTGCCACCCAAAGGGTGTTATCTGAGACCAAGCACTTTCACTTTCTTGCCCATCAAACTCTCAAATCAATCAATTCCCTACAGGATGTATTTCCCTTCAGAGGACCAGAGGTTGCTGCTAAGAATCTCATCCTCACCTATCTCCCGGACGGAGCTCCTGGAGTCAGGCTCTGCTGTCTCTTGTCCTCTCTCTTGGAAGCTTCTCTCCATTGCATTGGACAGATTCCTGCTTTGGTAGAAATGTCCAGAACTAGTAAGATCCTTGAGTTGAGTGCCCAGTCTCCCGCAGCTTGATTAGTTCCTGTAGGCTCTGCCTGTGCCCTCTCCCTGCACTGCTGCCCTGCTCTGCTGCCCTCCCCGCTGCCTGGCCTAAGCTGAGCAGGACCAGTGCATGGAAGTCCCCTGCACTGCATCCCTTTCCTCTCTGCGTCTTGGCAAAGCAAGGCCCTGCGCCAACAACCTCTTCCTTCTCTGCTATTTTCTCTTTGCCTTCCTCCACTTCTGCCTTCTCTGCACCCTTCATTTTTCTTTCCTTGAATGTCTTTCTTTTGCATCTATCCACTCAGCATTGCCCACCCATGCCCACTCCCTCTCCCTCCCACCCATCTTTCACCAGCTGCCCCCTGCCCGCTCACGCTGAGGAAACAGCATGCTTCGGAAAGAAGGACAGAAACGCTCCCTGATTGCCAAAGTAAATGATCCCTTTTTCTCCATGGGATCAATGGCTGTGTTTTCCATCTTGTCCTCATAGGGCGCTAGTGACCCCCAAGATGCTGTTAATCTTTAGGGATGAATAGAACTTGCTCTTGACTTCTTCCAATGTTGAAGAAGGCAGGCTGACTTGGTTCAGATGCCTCTTCATTAGCTCTTCCTGCATGCGGGGCTGCCTGTGCCCTTCTGTTCTCTTGCTTTCTCCTGTCTGTCTCTCCTAGCACAGAGCAGCAGCAGCAGCAGGACTGAATGAGCTGGTGGAGACCCTACCAGACACGCCCCTTAGTTCTGCTCCACCCCACTTGCTGTGTGTGTAGTGGTGGTGGAGGAGGGCAGTGGCATGGTGCCAGCCAACCCAGAGTCCTCTGCAATGCCTTCTGCACTGAAGTGGGACCCATCTCTCCTACCCTCCTCCTCTTCCACTCTTCCTCTCCCATTTTAATTAGCTGCTGAATTAATTAAATCCCATGTGCTGAATAACATTCCAACAGGAAAGACGACAATGGGGATACTAGAGCAAGACTTCTTGTCCACTCACACAAAGAGATTCAAGGATGAGAAGACAGGGATGGAGAAAGGATAAAGGGCGGCCGAGCAGCCCGTTTAAGAGTGGAATGAGACTTGAGACATGAAAAGACAGGAGGGCTCATGGACCTTGGTAGGAAGGAAAATAATAAGCATTGTAATACTGCAGAAGCGAGAGACCCTGGAAGCCTCCAAAGGTTAGGAGATAGAACTGACGGAAACCTTAACAGGGCAAACAGCCTGGGGTAATGATATGGAGGATGCTAGCCTGCCGCCTAACTGTCTTCTCAAGAAGTAAGTTTAGTTTTCAGAGGACTGCTTTAGGCTGGGAGGTGAAGTTCCTCTTTGCAAGGTTGTGCGATACTATACTGAAAGAACTTTTTAGAAGCGTGCTGTGATCTGCTCAGAATGGTTAAGCTTTGCCCAAAGCCAAGGCAAGAAGAATGGACTTTGAAAATCATTTTCCTAGATAGACAAATACTAGTTTTGTATTATACTTGTATTCTAGAGGACTCAAAAAATCAAAGGTGGGGAAATTCAGGATTTGACGTCAGTCTTTCTTTGTTGTATCCAGGATGAACTTTGAGCTTAGTCTGTATTTGAACCTCTCATATTCTTAGGGGTGCATCTTCTCTTCAAACCGGATAATTCTTTCCCCAATAGGGTTAGAGCACTGGTTCCCAGTGTGGAATCCAGAAGGATGGCTGGCTGGTGGCTAGCGTGTCCTTGAGTAAGGAGTAGCTGGAGCTTTTTATTCTAGCTCAGGCTGGAAAAAACACATGGTGCAGCAGCTCAGTAGGAAGTCCTGCATCATCGTCACTGGTTGCTGGTGCTTCTTTTTATCACCTTTTTGTCAGCTGGATGGTTGGCCCCTTGAAGTCAGAAACCTGCTTCCTTGGATACAAATCCGCCAGGGATGGTGGGACATGCCTTTCATCCCAGGTGGATCTCTGCAAATTCAAGGCCAGCCTGCTCTACAAAGAGAATTCCAGGCTAGCCACAGCTACACAGAGAGACCTCCAAAAACAACAAAGTAAGCAAGCAAACAAAATATAAATAGCAATATCCTAAAGATTATATACAAGCCACTATTTAGTAAATTTACTGATTAGTATACAGTCATATATGAAGCTGGCATCATTGCTCTAGAACCTGACATAACTTTCATGTCAGGACAGGTTTGCTGTATGGTCCAGGCTGGATTCCTGAAGTGAGCATCTGGCTTCCTCTCTCTGCTGCGGCTGTGGCAGTGTGCGCCACACCCTACTTCCCTTTTCGGTTCCTACCATCTCACACTCTGGATTTATGATTAGGACTTGGATACAGATGACCTTGTATTCATTTAACATGCTGTACTTTCCTGAACTGTTGAAAAGGTACAATTAAAACTGTACTTCATAGGCTGAGACGAAAGGATTGACTGAAGGTTGAGACCAGCTGGGACCTCATGCAAGGCCTTGTCTCAAAAAAAAAAAAAAAAAAGCAAAATAAATAAGTGAACATAAGTTGGTTTGAATGGACATACAATATTTTACCAGGGATATGTAATGACTTATAAAAAACCATGTATTTCTGCATTAGACATTAGAATGTTTGGCTTTGTTGTTGTTGGTTGTTTTGAGATAGGGTCTCACTATGCAGGCCAGGCTGGCCTTGAACTCACATCCTGCCTAAGTCTCCCAGCTGGCTGGGTTACAGCCCATGTCTGGCTTATTTCTAGTTTGTTATTGTTGTTTGGCTAGGACCTATTTTTCCTTCTGTGGTGAACATCTTTATGTATAAACTTTTGCAGTTTCCTGAACCGGAGTTTCTGATGTGTGGGTTGACACAGTAGACTGGCCTGGGGAGCTTCCTAGCATTGATTTTGAGTAGGTGAGAATCTCAGACACTACAAAGGGGGGGTACATTGGAACTCTGCCACGTTTCCCCCAGTCTCTGTACAGAGCTCCATGCATGCATATACATAGGTGTTTTTACACAGAAAGAGAAGTGGATCCCACCTTCCCAAGGTTGTGGTCCAGTCTAAAGTGGAGTTGGGAATATTGTTCTGAGTTATTAGTTCATAACAATATTATTAGGGATGTTGTTATCCATCAGAGAAGACCACTCAGACATGGGCTCAATCCAATAGCAAGTCTTCATTAGCCAGCTGGCAACTACACAGGGTGTTTGGGACCCAAGTGAAGTCCGAGCCTTTCTCAGGGTGAGCTTTTAAGCACAAAAACCACATCTTGGGTTGACACACCTCAGTTAACAACAACAGTTAGCCAGGATCGGAACTACAGGAGCCAGAAAGCAAGGGTAGTACATTTAGGGACTTTCTCAGAACTGTGGGCTTTGGTGGATTAGGACTTGGTTCTCATTGGCAGCTGTTCAGGTCTAAGTGCTGGACTCTTAGTTCAGAAGGGTGTCTTCTCGTGCCTCTGACGTGGCATCGACTGTGCTAAGGTCTGGGGCCTGTCACAGTATCCTCTCCCGGATTTGAGAAACATTTGGTTAGAGGCGCTCTTAGCTCCTTTCCAGCTCTAACATTAATGACGAAAACTTACAGAATTGATAATGTGAGAAAGAATAAGTAGCCAGGACTAGTGGCACACGCCTTTAATCCCAGCACTAGGGAGGCACAGGCAGGCAGATCTCCGAGTTCAAGGCCAGCCTGGTCGACAGAGCAAATTCCTGAACATCCAGGGCTACACAGAGAAACCCTGTCTCAAAAAACCAAAGCAGAGGGTTAGGGATTTAGCTCTGGTGTGCAAGGCCCTGGGTTCAATCCTCAGCTTAAAAAAGAAAAGAAAAGAAAAAGAAAAAGAAGAAAAGAAAAAACCAAAGCAAGTAAAAGGAAAAAAAGAGAGAATAAGAAGACTGAGACGTCAATCTCAGCACTCGGGAGGCAGAGCCAGGTGGATCTCTGTCTGTGAGTTCGAGGCCAGCCTGGTCTATAGAGCAGAATCCAGGACAGGCACCAAAACTACACAGAGAAACCCTGTCTCGGATGGGGAGGGGGGCGCAAACAAACAAAAAATAAGACTGAGACTAAATCGCCATCAGATATAACAACATGGTCCCATAGGTTTGGTTTTTGGAGTTGTGTGTGTGTGCACATGTGCACGTGTGAGTGCTCGGCTCTGTAATCTGCCCCAGGCGGCAGGAGGCAGGAAGTTGCCGGGAGCCAGTTCAGGCTGCGTGGGTGTCCCTGTGGTATCCTGAGCTGCAGTGTGAGGCCTTGCCTCAGAAGTATCAAAGAAAAGAAACCCAGAGTGTCGGAGCTGAAAGGCACTTGGGGGTGTTTACGCTGGCGCAGGGGTTAGCATGTTCGGAGAGCAGCGACGAGTGACGGGACACAGCCACTCCTACCCATTTCCACACGCTGGGCAAGTTGTAGGTTCTCTTCCATCTTGGTTCCTTCCTGTGCAGCCGAAGATGGCAGCTACATCCTAGGGTTTTAATGAGGAATAGAAATGTGTGCAAAGCGTTCCTCAGTGTACACATAGCATGCAGAATACAGTGTGTACAGTTATCAGAGCAAGAGCCTTCATTCTGGAGAGCAGAAAGGAAAGCAGCCAAGTCTGAGGTCACAGAGCTTGGGATACAAGTAGCAGCTAGGTCAGGGACTGATATTTTAAATTTTTAGTTCAGTGTCCTTCATGCCTCTTCATAATGCAGTTGGCTTTTATCATCAGCATCAGCATCAGCAGCATCATCATTATTTTGGTTTTTCGAGACAGGGTTTCTCTGTGTAGTTTTGGTGCCTGTCCTGGATCTCATTCTGTAGACCAGGCTGGCCTTGAACTCACAGAGATCCGCCTGGTTCTGCCTCCTGAGTGCTGGGATTAAAGGCATGCGCCACCGCTGCTTGGCGGCTTTAATTTTTAAATTATATAGATACATAAGTGTCTGTGTGTGTGTATGTGTGTATATATGTAGGTGCAAATGCTCACAGAGGTCAGAGGTGTCAGATCCCCAGAATCTGGAGTTCTTAGTGGTTGTGATACAGCTGATATGGATGCTGGGAATCAAACTCTGGCTCTCTGGAAAAGCAGTGAGTGGTCCTAACCACTGAGCCATCTCGCCACTCCCAGTTGGCTTTCTTTTTCTTTTCTTCTCCTTTTTATTTTATTTTTTGATTTTTTGGGTTTTTTTTTTTTTTTTTTTTTTTTTTTTTTTTTTTTGAGACAGGGTTTCTCTTTGTGGCTCTGACTGTCCTGGGACTTGCTCTGTAGACTAGACTAGCCTCAAACCAGAGATCCACCTGCCTCTGCCCTGCCTCTTCCCCAAGTGGTGGGAGTAAAGGCATGCACCAACCATAACTGGCAGTTTCGTTTTGTTTTTTCCGTTCTTATTCTTTATTTTATTTTTCACTATTTAGTAAAAACAAACAAACAAACAAACAAAAACCCCAGCAACTACTACAACATGGTGGCACATACCTATAATTCCAACCCTTGGGAGACTGAGGCATGTTGATGAGAAAATGCAATTCTCACCTCAAAGGAGATGAGAGTTTCTTCTGAAGCTAACTATGAGACCATATCCTGAGAGCACAGATTTTTAAGTCACCCCAAATTCCGTGTTCCACTGTGGAAGCTAGTAATAGAACAAAGAAAGTCATAAATCCAGACTCTTCGCATATGTTGGTGGAGACATGAGAGAGGTGGGGACCTCTGATAAAAGCCTCAGATGTTATCTGATGGCATTCTTAGCTTTGTGGTTGGTGGAAGATGCTGGTCTGCTGAATTAAGACATTCCAGAGAGAAGCCAATGCTCTGTTTGTACATTCCAAGTGATTTGCCCAGTGGGCATAAAGCTGTCAGTCAGCGACAGAGGCCAGTGAATGGCTATTAAGAGAGCTGAAGGTGGCCCGAGATCTTTTCTCTCCCCAGCTCTCTGCAGTCACTGAGATTCTAATCAGTCTATCAGCCTTTGTCAGAAGGTTCAGCTCCCTCCTTGGAGGCTCTACAGGCAGAGGGTCTACCTGAAGAGGTTCCGGCTGGTCTGGACTGTGTAGTGAGGCCCTGTCTCAAAGAAGAGAAAGGTGGGGGCTGGTGAGATGGCTCAGCGGTTGAGAGCCTGCGCTACTCATCCTGGGTTCAATTCCCAGCTCCCACGTAGTGCCTCACAGCTGTCTGTAACTCCAGTTTCAGGGCATCTGGGATATGACACCCTCTTCTGCCCTCCACTGGGTACCAGATGTGCACATGGTACCCTTACATGCAGGCAGAACCCATACAATAAAGTAAAAAAACAATCAACCCTTTTTTTTTTTAAAAAAAGAAAAGGTTTTTGTTTCCTTGCTTGCTTGCTTGTTTCCAAAGTAAAAATAGAAGGAAAAAACCATGCCCACAGCTCCACCACTCTCTAGACACCCACCTTTTTCTTTCTTTAGGGAGGTCTCTGGGATAGGAACTCCACAGATGCCCAGGCAGGAGGAAGCATTCAGGAGAGGAGACCTAACTGTCCAGCTTACCCATCTGGCTCCAGCTCGGATGCTGATGGTAAGGAAGCCTTTTGAACTCCTTTCCTTGGTGCTGGAGAGATGGCTCAGCGGTTAAGAGCACTGGCAGCTCTTCCAAAGGACCCAGGTTCGGTTCTCAGTAGTATACGTGGAGGCTTGAAACCTTCTGCACCTGCACTTCCAAAGGATCTGACACCCTCTTCTGACTCTCCACAGGCACCAGCCACACATGTGGTACACATTTGGGCAAAATGTTCATACACAAAAAATAAAAAGAAAGAAATCTCCTTTTTTGACCCTAAAAGTCTACAGTCAAGGGTTTGGGCACAGCTTGTAGTAGTTAAAGGACAAAGAATGTGTAGGTTAGTAATTACTCTGAAACCACCTGGTCTCAGGAATTGAGATACCTAACCCCCTCACCCCAGTGTGTGTGTGTGTGTGTGTGTGTGTGTGTGTGTGTGTGTGTGTGTGTGTGAGAGAGAGAGAGAGAGAGAGAGAGAGAGAGAGAGAGAGAGTGAGATAGTTATGGGGTAGAAGCCGAAGGACTTCCAGGAACTGATTCTCTACCACCATGTGGGTTCTGAGGATTAAACGCAGGTCATCAGGTTTGGCCAGCAAGTGTCTTTACCTACTGAATAAATAAATAGGTTTTCTTTTTCAGTGGTATTAAAGTAGGGCTCATAAAATACAGAAGTCCTAAGCAATGATCTGAGTCAATAACCCATGTGGGGAGAAATGGAATAGTCATAAAATCTTTGCCTTTCCCCAGGCCTGTAGACTCTCTTTCTTGAAACCACATCCCTGGTTTCTTCTGTTACTCACACCTTTGTCTTTGTGGCTCTTTTTTCCCTAGGTTCTTTTTTGGTTGGAGTTCCTTATGGTTTTTTTTTTTCTTCTTCTTCTTCTTCTTCTTCTTCTTCTTCTTCTTCTTCTTCTTCTTCTTCTTCTTCTTCTTCTTCTTCTTCTTCTTCTTCTCTTCCTCCTCCTCCTCCTCCTCCTCCTCCTCCTCCTCCTCCTCCTCCTTCTTCTTCTTCTTCTTCAAATAAAGTACTGTGTATCAAACCTAGTGCATTGTAGGCAAGTGCTCTGCCGACAAAAAAAAATCCTCAGGCCTCTTTACTTTTTATTTTATCTAGGATGGGGCTTGGAGAGATGGCTTGGTGGTTGAGAGCACTGCCTGTTCTCCCAGAGGACCTGGGTTCAATTCCCAGGTACCAATGTGGCTGCTTACAACCACCTGTAACTCTAGTCCTAAGGTATAATAGGACACCGTTGTCTGGCCTCCATGGACAGTTCATGAATGTGGTGCACAAACATACATCCACTCAAAATACACATATAAGTTAAAAATATATGAGTCTTCTTTTAAAAAGACTTTATTTAAGTTTATTTTATGTGCATTGGTGTTTTGTCTGTATTCATGTATTCATGGCTGCATGAGGCGTTGGATTCCCTGGACCTGAGTTACAGAGACCACTGTAAGATGCCATGTGCATACTGGGAATTGAACCCTGGTCCTCTGGAAGAACAGCTGGTGCACTTAACCACTGAGCCCAAATAAGTCTTTTCTAAAAAATACCCAAGATGCCCTTGGACTCACTGTGGTCCAGACATGCCTTGAACATGCAATCTTGCTGCCTCAGCTTCCCCAATAGCTAGGTTTACAAGTGAGCCACCAGACCTGGATGATTTGGTTTTGGTTTTTGTTTGTTTGTTTGTTTGGTTTTTGAGCTGAGGATCGAACCCAGGGCCTTGCACTTGCTAGACAAGCATTCTACCACTGAACTAAATCCCCAACCCTTGGTTTTGTTTTTTTGAGACAGGGTCTTACTATGTCATCTTGGCTAGCCTAGAACTTTGCCTCTGCCTCCCCAGTGCTGGGAATGAAAGGCATGTACCCCCATGTCCAGCATACCTGGCTGGTTTCATTTCTCAGGCTGGCCTAGAGCGGAATCCTAGGTTGGCCTCAGGCCTATGATGCTCTGTTCTCTTATACCTTGAGCCCTGAGCCTGTCCTTTACTTCTGTTCTCACTTAGGATCATGTCATGGAGTGATACCATTTACTTCTGTAGTTTTTTTAAAGGCTTATTTTCATTTAATCCACTTATATGTGTGTATGTGTGTCTCTGTGGGTGTATGCCATGTGTGTGTGGTGGGGGGGGATACCAACAGAGGTCAGAAAAGGGTGTTGGATCCCCAGGAGCTGGAGGTTGTGGGTGTGAGCCACCCGATGTGATGCTGGGGATTGAACCCAGGTCCTCTGGAAGAACGGTGTATACTCTTAACTAATAAGCCATCTCTCCTGCCCCCACTTCTTAGTTAACAACATCAATTTCCTAACATTTCCTAAGACTCTTATCAGCCCAGAATCCTTCCTTGAGTTTCCAGTATATCCATCTGCTTGGTGGTAACTTCCACTTGGATGACTCACACACACTTTATCTTCATGGTTTTAAAGCCAGCTCTGTTATTTTCTTGTCAGACCCGCTTCTTTTAGTCACTCTTTTGCTAGGTTGCTCCATTGTCTTCCCGAGGCCTCCAAGCACAGACCATTGTTCTAATTTTTTTCTTTCTTTCTTTTTTTTTTTTTTTACGTACTCTTTATACACATTCGAGGCAAGTTGTTCCCATTATTTATTTTTATTTTTATTTTCTGAGACAGGGTTTCTCTGTAGCTTTTGGAGCCTGTCCTGGAACTTGCTTTGTAGACCAGGCTGGCCTCGAACTCACAGAGATCCTCCTGGCTCTGCCTCCCGAGTGCTGGGATTATAGGCATGTGCCACCACCGCCCGGCATGTTCCCATTATTTTTGTTTCTTTAAAATCAGCTGAAACATCAACACCTAGAGCCTCCTGAGAGCTCTGCCTCTGGTTCTGTCCCTGTTCAAATCTGCCCCCGTTAGGTCCTGAAGTCCCCTGTCTGGAGCATAGACTTGTCACTAGACTTGCTGAAATGTTTGGGTTGCTGTCAGTGACCTCAGAGTAACATTTGCATTTCTTGACTGTCAGCTGCAGCCTCCTGAGACAAGCTTCTTTCCTTCAACGGCAGGCAGTAATTGTAATTAATGGTGACCACCTTGAACTTAGCGTTTCCTCTACGTCAGGTGCCGTATCAGCTCGGGAAGGCAACAGCTCCGAGAAAGAGGCTATTCACCCATATTACATACAGAGAAACTGAGGCAAGGGGAGGTCCAGAGCCCACTGTTTTAATCTATTTTTTGAGACAGGTGTTACCTTGTAGCTCAGGCCATCACAAACTCTTAATCTTCTTGCCATAGCCTCTAAAGTGTTGATATTGTGCCATTAGGTGTGGCAAAACTCATTCTTATTTTAAAGATTTATTTGTTTTTATTTATATTATCTTTTATGTGTAGAAGTGTTTCATCTGCATGTATGGATATACACCGTATGTGTGCCTGGTGCCCTTCGAGGCCAAAGGTGGGTGTCAGGTCCCCTGGCACTGGAGTTGTGAACTGCCATGTAGGTGCTGAGATCTAAAGCTAGCTCTGGTGCAGCAGCAGCAGCAGCAAGGCTTGCTAACCATTGAACCTTCTCTCCAGCCCCCAGCTCTCTTCTTAATGTGCCATGTGTACAATGATCTTTTCTGACCTGTCTCCTGAATGTTGTTTTCTTATTCCTTCTGCTGCATAGCAACAGTTTGCTTTTAGTTTGTGTGTGTATGTGTGGATGATTGCTCTTTTGCAGGCCTGGCATCATTCCTTGCACTGTGTGGACACTTACTGATTGTGCATCGAGTGACTGTGAATGTAAGACCAACTGGACGAGAAGTAGTCTAGGTTGGATCATCTAGTGTAGGACAGTAGGATACCGCCTTACCTAGGGGCCTAAAGAACTTCCAGTTCATCTAACTGAGTAGGTAGATAAACCCTGCCGACCTCATAATACTCCTTTCTGCCCTTGAGTCCCTGCACAGTCCTGGAACTGGGGAGACTTAGAGCTAGTCTTGGATTTACTACTTAGAGCAACAAAGATTCTGTCTACAGACCTAGAACGAGCAAGCAATAAAGAGTAAGCTAGCGTGCGTGGTGCTGCAGACCTGTTGATCCCAACGCTTGGTAGGCTGAGGCAGGGGGATCTTGAATTTAGGCCAGCCTGGGAGAAACAGCAAGATGGCTGTCTCTAAACAAACAAAAACAAACAAGCAAAATTGGGCTCTGAAGCTCAGGCAGCCTAGCTGGAATCTTAGCTGTTTCTCCCAGTGGTGAACTTCTCTGCCTCAGTTTCTCCATATGTAAAATAGGCAGAAGAATAGCCCCAATTTCATAGAACTGTTGACTAGATTAGTTAGAGTATTTCAGCTGCAGATGAAATGCAAAGTGAAAGATATCATTATGATTTCTCATGTAGAAGGAAATGAAGCTGGTCTTTGGACCCTTCAGGTGACAGACAGTTATAAAGATGAAGAGGCAGCCTGGGCTCCTTTTTTGACCTCTGGTCCTAGGATCTGGCCTCATTGGTCTTGCACCTGAGTGACTCATCATCTCTTCTGGGTGGATGAGCAGGAAGAATGCTCTCTTCTAGTCAGATCTGTAAGGACAGAGGAGACAAGGAGAACAGAGCAGAGGAAGGCCCACAGTGCCCTGCCCGTGATCGCACCTTTCTGTGTAGCTCTGCCTGTAGGCTGACAGAGACCATGTGTGCCACAGGCATGGGGACATCTTGATGACCCTCTCCCCTCTGGCTTGTTCTCCTTCCAGGCCTCTGTTCTAGAAAGGCCTGGAGTCTGTCCATGGACTGAGATCTGATGGAGGTGTGTTGTTTTGTCACATTGAGGACATCTTCCTGGAAAGGAGCAACTGCCCGGTGCAACAGCAAACTCCGGGGTTGGAATGTTGGATCCCTTCAACTTTGTCCATTAAAGTGTCTGAGGAAGAGTCTGTGCTATGCCTGGCACTTGGAGGGCTTCCAGTAGAGGTCAGGCCCAGCTCCCTCCCATCATTTGAGCATGTTCTCTTCATATAAAGTGAATGGAGGAAGGTAACTTCCACTGTTCTTAGGTTGTTGTTTTGTATCTCTGGCTGGCCTGGAACTCACTCTGTAGACAAGGCTGGCCTTGAACTCACAGAGATCTGCCTGCCTCTACCTCCTGAGTGCTAGATTGAAGGGTGCGCCACCACCTCCTGGCTCAGTTCATCAGTTTCTAAGTCTTATTTATTTTATGTATGAGTGCACTGTTTTGCATGCTCACCTGCATGCCAGAAGAGGGCACCAGATCTCATTACAGATGGTTGTGAGCTACCTTGTGGTTGCTGGGAATTGAACTCAGGACCTCTGGAAGAGCAGTTGGTGTTCTTAACCTCTGAGCCATCTCTCCAGCCCGCCACTCCATCAGTTTTTTTGCATGTCTCTCTGCACACTACTTTAGTTTTTCTGCCTCTGGTGAAAAAAAAGAATGCCCACTCCACTCTTCCTGTTTGTATGTATGTATGTTCATGTGTACGTGTGTTTGTTTGTATGTATGTACATATGTATGTATGTTTGTATGTATGTATGTATATATTTGGTCCTAGTCTCAGGGCAGTGCCGTAAACCAGTGTTGAGTAAATTCACAGAATAAATAGCATCTTCCAGTTGTCTACACTAAAGATCCTCAAGGTGTAGCCCACCATCTTGGGGACAGGGGCCTGGGGAGAGTTGTCAGGGTGCAGGCCCTTCTCCGTCCCTCAGAACTAAGGTCTCTGAAGGGTGGTCTGGGAGTAAGCAAGGTCAACAAACTAATCAGACAATTCTTTAAAAACTGAACATTTATTTTTATTTACTTTTTCTGTGTGGTGAATGTGCACACTTGTGTGTCACAGGTGTACTTGCAGGAGTCAGTCCTCTGTTGCACTGGCTCTGGTGACAACGAGAACGCCCACTCCACTTGCTGGGCACCTCCTGTGCCAAGCACTGTTGGTGCTTAGGGTTATACCAGCTAACGAAGCAAAGATCCTCCCCCTTGTAGCATGCTTGCCACAGGTGAAACAGGAGACAGCAAACACAATGCTCAAGTTATGAAAGTCCAAGAATCCAGAAGTTGCTCAGTCCACAAGGCTGATGTCTCAGCTGGTCTTCAGTAGACGCTAGAATCCTGAAGAAGACCAGTGAAGGAGTGGACTTGCTACCAAGGCAAGAGCAAGCAGGCAAAGAGCAAGAGCTTCCTTCTTTCCCATCTCCTTATATAGGCTTCCAGCAGAAGGTGTGGCCCAGATAAAAAGTGTGTCTTCCTGCCTCAAGATCCAGAGCAAAGGTGTGCATCTTCCTACCACAAAGGCCTGGACTAGAAATGGATTCACCCACTTCAAACCAAGGGAGGAAAAATCTTACCAGTGTGCCCTCCATTTCTGGATTGTAGTTCATTCCAAATGTTCATTCTGAAAGCTGACAACCAAGGAAAGCCAGCCCAGCCCACAAAGAGCAGGAAGGCAGGTGGCTGGCTGTGTAATTGTATTGAAATGCCCAGAGACTAGCTGGTGCAGAGGCCCTAATATGGGGTGCATTTCTGGGTGGGAGGGTGAAAGTAGGTGGGAATCTCTAGAAGTAATGGGCCCTGAGTACTTTCTGTTCCCCTGCCTGACCCCCTTGACCCACTCAGTGGCCATCCCTGGCCAGCGTCCTCTTCTTTGCCACAGATGGTAGGAGCCTTAGAGAATCCTTGTTCAGCAGAGTGATGGTTCCAGAAGGCTATACACAGTGTATCAATATTGAGTTTTGTAGCAGACTGCCACTGTTGCGGGGAGCTGGCCATGCTTGGCAGTGTTATTTGCTAATTCAATAGTCATCATTTGTACTGGCTCTTCGGTGCCTCTGCTGCTGATGACAGCACAATGCTGAGGTGTCTGAGAGATGAACTGGGCTCTGGAAGGGAAAGTGAGCCACGTTGGACCATAACTCTAGCAAGCTGGGCTTTTCCTTCTCACTGACAGGAGAAGGAAATCTTTAGTAAAGATAGCTTTCTTTAAGAACTATGGGCATCGGGCAGTGGTGGCACAGGCCTTTAATCCCAGCACTCAGGAGGCAGGGGCAGGCAGATCTCTGTGAGTTCCAGGCCAGCCTGGGCTACAGAGTGAGTTCCAGAACACCTAGGGCTACACAGAGAAACCCTGTCTCGAAAAACCAAAAGAAAACAAACAAACAAACCAACAAAAAAACCAAACCCCAAAACCAAACTAGACCAAAACAAAAAACTATGTCTTGAGGGCTGGGTTCTGGTTATTGGAAGAACCCTTGACTATCATATTCCCCACCGTTTTGTGTGTGTGTGTGTGTGTGTGTGTGTGTGTGTGTGTGTGTGCATGTGTGTGTGTGCATGTGTGTGTATGTATGTGTGTGTGTGCGTGTGTGTGTGTGTATGTATGTGTGTGTGTGCGTGTGTGTGCGTGTGTGTGTGTGTGTGTGTGTGTGTGTGTGTGTGTGTGTGTGTGTGTGTGTGTAGACCAGAGGAGGACATTAGATATCCTACTCTATCACTTTGGACCTTATTCTGTCAAGATGGGGGGTCTCTCACTGAACCACCAGCATCCCACAAACTCAAGGGTCTTCCTGTCTGTTCCCACCACAACACTGGGGTGAAAGGCGTGTGTGGCCAGGCCTAGCGTTTTATATGGGTGCTAGAGATTTGAAGCAGACCACACTTGTACAGCAAGTCGCTTACCCGCTGAGCTGTCTCCCCAGCCCACTTGCTTGTTTTGGAGGGGTGTTAATAAGGGTTTTCATAGCTGGGTGGCAGTGGTGCACGCTTTTAATCCCAGCTGATCCAGGCGGATCTCTGTGAGTTCAAGGCTAGCCTGGTCTACAGAGTGAGATAAAAAAAATAAATTAAAATAAAAAAAAAGATTTTCATATTCAAAAGTAAGAGGAAGACTTTTTTTTTTTTTTTTGAAAAAGAAAATAAGATGCACCCTGGGTATATAGGTGTGGGCTCCTCGGAGAGTTACAGAAAGTAGGGATCCTCAAGAGAGAGGCTTTTTGTTGTTCTTGTTGTTCTTGTTAGCATGCTCATGCTGGGGCTTTACATTTGATCCCTTGCATAGAGAGGTAGAGGGAGAGAATGAAAATTGTGTGTGTGTATGTGTGTGTGTGTGTGTGTAGAACAAACAACTATATCCTGTGAAAATGTCTAGGTTTTTCCTCTCACTTTCTCTGATTGAAAGGGGGACTTTACTCTGTCGTCCTTTACCCATGGGTGGGCCAAGAAAGGACGGCCAGTAGGGAAGTGGGCCGTCTTGACAGTGATGTTCAGAAGCTCATGGAGGCCTGCCTTAGGGCCTCTTCATACCGGCAGAGCACACACTCCAGCTCACGTAAGACGTCTTTTGTTGTTTTTGTTTTTTGAGATAGTTTCCCTGTGTAGCCCTGGCTGTCCTGGAACTTACTCTGTCGCCCAGGCTGGCCTCAAACTCTCAAAGACCTGCCCGCCTCTGCCTCCCAAGTCCTGGGATAAAAGGTGTGCGCCACCACCCAGTCATGAGATGTAAGGCGTTTTATCTTGGGGCTGGAGGAATGGCTGTGGGTTAGAGCACTTGCTGCTTTTGCAGAGGACCCAGGTTTGATTCTCAACACCCACATGCAGCTCACAGTTGTCTGTAACTCCAGTCCCAGAGAATCCAATGTAGTGGGTAGCCATTCCAGCCTTGGTCTGGAAGTTCCAACCCCCATTGAGGCTTCGGTAATGGTCATGCCTACAAGGTGGGGTCGAGAGAAGACGCTGAAGACCCAAGATCCAAAGGAGAAGGATCTCTTAGTGCCTGGACCCTGGACGCTGGAGGTAGATTGAGCAGAATTCTCCAGAGAACACTGCCAGACTGCGCCATACCCTACAACCTACCTAGCCCTTCATTTGTAAGTTACGCCACAAAATAAACCTCCCTTTTAACTACATGGAGTGGCCTTAATAATTTCACCAATAATCCAAATGCCATCTTTTGGCCTCCTTGGGCATCCATCAGGCATACACGTGGTATACACATATAGACAGAGAGAGAGAGAGAGAGAGAGGACCCTGAGGTCAGTGGTGCAGAGGTTAAACAGCCTCAGGGTTTGAGCAAAGTGAAAACAGGAAACTTGCTGGGAATGCTGGGAATGTCCCTGAAGGTGCCTGGACTCTGTGAGACTGAGTGGACTGTGGCTGTGGTAGAAGCAGAAGCCAGGTTCACGGCAGAGCAGTGCTTTGTAATAGGAGAACATTCCAGAAGAGAGAGAGAAGACTGCTAGAAGAAGGTTCTGGACCAGGATGTCCAGAACAGCTGGGGGAAACTCTGACACACAAGCCCCTGTGATGGCTTCCGACCCTCACAGGGTGCAGGGTAGTCTCCTGAGCCCCCGGGTGCTGAGGGCCCAGAGGCAAGTGAAGGCCAGGGCAGGAGTGGGAAAACCAGGCAGTGAAGGGAGGATCTGTCGAGCTGCTTGGGAGCCGTAGGTAACTGGCAAACCCTCTCCTGGCCTTGTCTCCTGAGTGCTGAGATTATTGACATGCAATACCCACCCGGGGTTCCAGCTGACTCGCAATTAGACTTGGTGGTTGCTAAGGACTCTGCCCCCTGAAAGTATGGTCTGTATGTGTCTGATCGTCTTAGCTCAACTTGACGTCAGCAAGCTGGAGTCATCAGAGGAGGGAGCCTCAACTGAGAAAATGCCTCCGTAATATAGGGCTGTACTGCCTGGCAGTGGTGGCCCACGCCTTTAATCCCAGCACTCTGGAGGTAGAAGCAGGTAGATCTCTGTGAACTTGAGGCCAGCCTGGTCTACAGAGCAAGTTCTAGGGCAGCCAGTGCTGTTAGAAAAACAAAACAAAACAAAACAAAATAAACAACAACAACAACAACAAAAAACAAAATAAAGGAAAGGAAGAAAGAAACAGAGGGTTTTTACACAAGCCTGTAGGGCATTTTCTTAATTAGTGATCCATGGGGGAGGGTCCAGCCCATTGTGGGTGGAGCCATCCCTGGGCAGGTAGTCCTGGATTCTATAAGAAAGCAGTCTGAGCAAGCCAGTCAGCAGCGCCCTCCATGGTCTCTGCATCGGCTCCTGCCTCCAGGTTCCTGCCCTGTTTGAGTTCCTGTCCTGACTTCCTTTGATGATGAACTGTGATGTGGAAGTGTAAGCTGAATAAATCGTTTCCTTCCCAAGTTTCTGTGGTCATGGTGTTTCATCACAGCAGTAGTAATCCTAAGACACTGTGATTCAAAAGAGCAATAGGCTTCTCCACTGGGAGCTGGGTTGATAGTCCTGGTTTATATCTGGATAATGGAGCTCTATGTTATCATTTTATAGACTCTTAGAATCCTCTTCACCAGGCCCGGTGTGGTGGTGATGCACACCTTTGATCCCAGCACTTGGGAGGCAGAGGCCGGTGGATCTCTGAATTCGAGGCCAGCCTGATCTACATAGTTCTAGGACAGCCAGGTCTACATAGACAGTCCTTATCTCAAAAACAAACAAACAAAAAGAATCCTCTTTACCTTGAGACAGTGGATCTGTCCACCAGTTTCTAGACCAAAACTTCTGATCATTTGATGCAGTACTTTCCCCAAAGCAGGTGTAGCTCATGGTGCAGCATTTGTCTAACTTACACGAGGTCATGGGTTCAGTCCTTAGAGGAGCAAACAAGAGAAATGAAGAAGGAGGAAGCAGAGATAAAGAGGTGGAAGCCGGGCTTGGTGGCTCGGACTTTAATCTTGGCACTCAGGAGGACGGCTGTGAGTTTAAGGACAGCCTGGGCTACACACTAAGTTTGAGGCCTGCCTGCACTACATAGCAAGACCCTGTCTCAGGAAGGCAAAACCAGAGGGTCATTGAACTGGTTCAGTAAAGGTATCTGCTGCCAAACCCAACGACCTAAGTCCCACCTCAAGGATCCATGGTAGCAGAAGAGAACTGACTCCCAGAAGTTGTCCTCTGCTCTCTAAACATGCTCTGTAGCGGACATGTGCCAATAAATTAAACACACACACAAACATACATGCATGGGGTTCCATGACCTAACGAGTTGGAGAATAGGTAGGTTAAACACTGTTAATAGTTGTTTTGTTTTTAAAATGTAATGTTTTTTAAAGATTTATTCATTTTTATGTGTATGAGTGCTTTGCCTGCATGTATGTATGTGCACCAAGTGTATGCCTGGTGCCTATGGCAGCCGGAAGAGGATGGGCTCCACATGGGCCTTGAGGAGCCCAAAATCTTCTGCTGACCTGGTCCGAGGGCCAGTAATGGACGGACATGTCATAGCTGTTAACTCACAGTTTCTGAGTTGATTTTCTTTCTTTTTATAGAAGAGTCTTTATTTAGTTATTTTATTAAATTTATTTATTTGTATACGAGCATGTGCACATGTGTGTTGGCATGTATGCTATGGTGTGTATGTGGAGGCCAGAGGACACTGACTGGAGTCAGTTCTCTCCTTTCTGCACGTGGTTCTCAGAGGTTGAACTCTGGCTGCTCTGTTTGGCAGCAAGTGAGCCATGCCACCGTCAGAGCCCCCTGAGCTGGCCTAAGATCCGGACGAGGTAAGGAATTTCCTATGTCTCACTGGGGTGGGAAGGCTGTGTTGTGTTGCATTCACTTACCTCTAGGTGTCGAACACCCCACTTTCCGTGCCAGTCCCCTCTACCTGCAGCCCTGCCCTGCCTGTCACCACCCTGCAGTCTTTCTCCTTCATCCCTCCTTTGGGTTCCTTCTGCCTCCTCTGTGTTCCCTCTGCCCCCAGCCTGGCAGCCTGCCCTGTAGGAATGTTAATTAGCATTCACGATTTAATTAATTCAGTAGCTAATTAATGATTGGGGACTGGGGGTGGGGAGCTAGAATGCTGGGGCTTGTGAGCCGAAGGTGGCAGAGAGAAGTAGCCGAGGCTGCAGAAGGCATCGCAGATGGCAGTGTGGTGGCTGGCACGGTGCCCACTGCCATGGATGCGAGCACACTTGCACGCACGCACGCACACGTACACACACAAAACCGGAAAGGGTGATCGAGGAATAAAATCAAAAGCAGGGAGAGAAGGGCACAGGGGCCCTGGAAACCAGGGCTGGGGGGCTGGGGGTGGGGAAGACTCCAGGTCTATTTGAATCTACTCCGGAAGTAGAAGAGTAGGGAAAAAAAGAAACAACTACGGGCGCAGAAAGAAGAGAGCTCTCCCGGTACCCCACCCCCCCCCCACCCCACCCCAGCCACCCCTCCTCCTTGGCATCGGATTCATGGGCACCAGCTGAGGACAGGGTCCCCTCCCTTTGCCTGCCACATAAATATTGGCAACGAGGACCCCGACTCTGAAGGATAGGACATTCCAAAGAAAATAGTTTTCATTTTAAGTTGCCTTTTAATGTATATATGTGTGTGTGTGTGTGTGTGTGCATATATATACATAACATGTAATGTTTATTATATATATTGAAATTGCACCTGTTTTGGCATGAGGGTGAAGGCAAGTGAAAGAAGGTGACCGAGCCAGGAGACGAGAGCACAGATGGCTTGGTGGTGGTATGGTGTGGTGAGTTGTGGGGAGGGGAGAGGGGCTGGTGTAGAGGTTGGGATGGGTGGGATGAGGACCCTGTCTCCCTCTTTCATTTTCCTATGGCTGAAGGAGAAAGAGAAAGGAAGAGAAAGGGAGAGAAAGGGTGGGGAATCGAGACAGATGGCAGAGTGGAGAGGCGGCAGCCAGTGCCGGCACTGCCCAGCTTGGGCGGAACCAGCTCCCCCCGCCTGCCAGCTCTCCAAATGCCACCCTTCCCCCATCTTCCCCTCTCCCCATCCCCCCAGCTTGGCACTGATCTCAGGGAGAGAGAGGGAGGGAGGCTGGGCAAAGAGCATCTGTTCCCTCCATTCTCCTAGCTCCATCGGCTGCCAACCTAGGGCCATCGCCTGCCTCCATCACCCCTTCGCCTGCCTGCCTACCACCCAATCCCAAATGGGTACTGGATCAGGTGCCGAATCTGGCTGCCTCCTCGGGTACCAGTCACTGCATTGCTGTGTGTCTGCCCACCGCTGCCTGGCACTCATGGGGCCGTGTGTGTATGTGTTTGTGTGCGCGCGCGTGTGTACATGTACGCATACGCGCGTGTTGTATGTGAGCCTCCTGGGCATGGGTGGGGGTTGGCACTGCGGTTGCCACTGTAGCATCTAACTAGAAGGACAGAAGGATGGAGTGGAAGGAGGGGAGAGGTGTGGGGCCTTGGAGGGGAGAAGAGGGTGCATGAGTTGCTTCATGCTGTTTGATTGCAGGCATGGGCACGGCAGCTGCCACCCTGGTGCCCATGGAGATGGGAGGGGATGAGTGGAGGAGCAGCGACAGGAGTCCTTGTGCTCTGGGAGGAAGGTGCGGCTCACAAGAGCTGTTGGCATCCCAAGTGTTGGGCTCGTGCCCAGGTCTGGGGTTATGGGGACTAGCGGGACAAGGAGGTAGAGAGGGGGTGTGCTGCCGATGCCGCTGTCCCTCTAGGATGAGCTCTGAGAAGTGTCTGGACTAGGAAGGAGTTATCTCTGTTCCAGTCTGGGGTGTGAAGAAAGTAGATGGGGAGGCACCAAGGAAGAATGGAAGAGGGAGGAGGAGGGACCGAGCCTCTACTACCCAGGGAGAACCTCTTTGGGCTGCCAGTGTGGCCTCCTAAGAGAACACTGAGGACGACAGCAGGAGAACTGGGCTGCCAGGGAAGCTGGCACTGCCCGTGGAGCCTGGCATGGCTCTGGTGTTGTGTAGACTGGGGAGGGTGACGGTGCCCCTCTGATTGGGTTCAGAAGGTTGCTGTGCCAGGAGTTAGATGGTGAGATGAAGGATGTTTTCTTTGGGAGAATAGACTTTTCTGCCAGGTCCTCTTTCCCATTCCCTCTTAGATGTGGAGAGCTGAATGACAGACGGGGTGCCGCATGAGGACACAATGGAGGGAGCGTGCCATCGCTAAGACCCCAAGGAAGAAGCGTGCTGGCCTCCAGTCATCTCCCCGCTGAAGATGGCCGTATCCTGTATCCTCTAGCCTGGTCTGTATGTACCATGATTGGAGGGGTTGCATGGCAGCTGGGCTGAGAAATGTCGAGGGTACCTTTTCGTGGATCCCATTTGTACCGTCCACTCTTAGAAACGTGGCTGAATTTCCTCCCTGGTGCTTCCCTCTCCTTCCCCTCTCTTTCATCATCACCATCTGGGTCCTACTGCTTGGCACCCAACCAAGTAGATGCCGCCACAATTGGCAGTATTGCACTGGCATGTGACCAGTGACTCAGATTCTGGCACTGCGGCAAAACCAAAGCTGCCAAACTTGCTCAAGATAACCACTTGGCGACAGCGAGGGAGAGGGGTCATGTGCATAGAAGTGCCAGGCTGGGTGGAGCTCCACGCTGGGAAGCGGCACCCCAGGCTGCCCTTCACAGATGGACTGAAGCCAGCATTCTCTACATCGGTTCACCTCTGCTGGTCCCCAAAGTGGACACTCATCTCTTTCTACCTTCAATAGCCCCCAAAAGGGGGTTTTGATGGCACTATACTGTTTCTGAGCAGCTAGGCAAAAGAATCCGGAGTATAGAGGGACAGGACATCATCTACAGCCACACCTGAAGCCAGTGGCTGTGGACCTCTGTGGGCAGCTAGGACAGAAAATAATAATAATAATAATAATAATAATAATAATAATAATAATAATAATAATTGGAGGGTGAAAAGGCCTGGAGAGACTTGACAGCTGTGCTCTTACTCAGACGTACCGAAAGAGTGGAGGGAGACCCTCAGGCTTTGCTGCTAGGGAGTGGCTGGGTTTTACATGTGCATTTCCTGCTGGCTTGTGGTTAAGATGAACTAGCCCTTGTTAAAATGTCCCTAAGAAGGATGAGAGGCGCTCTGGAACTGGAGAGGGGCGGTGTAGGGAAGACAATGGTACCTGGGACTTCCACAGAGACTAAGATTTTATGTTTAGGGGTCTCCTAATGGTACCCCAGATAGGGCCAGACTAATTTCTGTCTTTGAAATCTACTCTTGGAAGGAGGGCAAAGTCCGACAATGACTATGCTAGAGAAGATGCTTTGAAGGACACTCTCCAGCCCCTGAAAATCTTAACTTTCAGATGCCCTCTGCAAGAGTCTTCAGCAGCACTGGATTTCCCTAATTCCTGGGTAGGCAGAGGCTGTAGGCCATCAGCCTGGAAGATCTGGAGAAAAATGCAGCTTTGGGTAAAGTCAAAGGAGAGGCTAGATGGCTCTCAGTGACAAGGCCTGCTCATGGGAAGTAAGGGGGCGGAGTTGTTGCCCATGCTGGGCGGAGCTTCGCTGGGCTGGGGGAGTTCTGATTTTAACATCTCTGGAAGCGGATGGCAGCTTCAGAAGAAGCAAGGTTTCCACAGGAGAAGAGAAAGCAGGAGGTCTTCGGCCAACACGGTAAGTGGATAGTGATCAAGAGTTGTTTTCTGCTTTTAGAGAGAAAGCCACTATGAGCACATGACACCATCAGATTCTAGTAGATTGCAAGGTTGAAGGTGTTTGTCAAGGTAACGAAAACCGTACATTTAAGGAGAAAAAAGTCGAATTGGGTATAGCTTAGTGGTGGAGTACTTGCCTAGCATGTGCGAGGTCTTGGGTTCAATCCCTGGCACTAATGGGGAAAAATCTGAAGTGATGGTAGTCACTGTGTGGGAGCCTCTGGTGTAGCAGGGTCCTGGGGACGGGAGAGTGGGACAGTAGCTCTTAGCCAACAGCACAGATCATTTCAGCAGGAGTTTCTGATTCACTTGGTATGTACTGCGGTTCAGAAATGCACTTTTAATCATTATTTGTGGTACTAGAAGTTGAACCCAGGACTTGTGCATGATAGGCAAACACTCTATCATTGAGTTACATCCCCTCTTTGCTTTTTATTTTGAGATGGGGTCTTGCTGAGTTCAAGGTTGGCCTTGAACAAACTCTGTAGTCCAGGCTGTCTTGAATCTGTGAAGCTTCTGCCTCAGCCTCTCTCACCACTGGCATTACAGGCTTGGACCCTAGACTTACCTTAGGACATATTTTAAACAAACACTCAGGTAACCATGATGTAGGTGGACAGACTTTGGGACAGACTGTTCCATGACTTGACATCATCTTGGAGGGCGGTCAGTCTCATGTGAACTTTCATTGTCTTTGTATCTGTTTTATCTTGACCACCTTTCATGTCAAACCAATGATATATATGGTGTGTGGGGTATATGTACATTTATGCTGTGTAAGGGTAGCTGGTAAATGGGGGGAGTTGTGAGGTCCAGTTAGGACATGTAACTTGTTAGAACAGTGATTGCAATTGGCAGTAGTTTCACAGAAGACCCCTCCCCACCCCCCACACCTTGATAACACTTTCAAAGTCCCACTTCCTTTTCCTCCCAGATCTGCAACGTGCTTCTGAAATCTTCCCGTCGAGAACTATGAGACTGGGAGCATTGTTTGATGTCCTCTGTGTCCCTGTGAGATCTGTATGGATTTTGTGGTGTGTGTGTGTGTGTGTGTGTGTGTGTGTGTGTGAGAGAGAGAGAGAGAGAGAGAGAGAGAGAGAGAGAGAGAGAGAGAGAGAGAGAGAGAGATCGAGATCCTGTCTTTTGGAGACCTGGGTTGTGAAGTAGGAGTCAGCAGTGTACTGGGCTGGGCCCACGGCAGTATTGGCAAATCCCCACAGCTTACAGATATTGCCACTGCTGCTGCTTGAGTCATTGGATGGGATGTGTCCAGTGTGGGCATTCTCCAAGTTGAGTGAAGATGTTGTGCAGGTTTTGCTATTGTTATAGAAGGACCGCAGAGTTACAGATGTGGGCAACATCGAGCTCCAGCTGACCACCCATTGATGGGTGTTAGCCATTGGGGAGACTACACATGGCTGGATAAGGCTGTTTTGCTTCCCCCACTGACAGGTTCAGTCTCTTTCTGTTCTCCTTCTAATCACTCGGCCTGCTTCTCCACTAACTTCTAGCCAGACACCTCTGTCACTGGGGGATTGCCAGAAACCCATGTCATACTGTCAGGGAATAATGCTATGTACTCTAATTTCTGGTTGTGTTTTGGGTAGAGAATTAGCTGGGTTCTATATCAAGGAGGGTCTCAGGGTGGTCACACAACTGGGTCACCTACTTTTGTCACTTGATGCTGTTTTTGGGAAATGTAGTGTCTTCACAGGCACAGGCCTGTGACCTCAGCTGCTCGGGAGGCTGAGGCAGGAAGATTGGGAGCTTAAGAGCTGTTTGAGCTAGAGAGCAAGTTCAGACCGTCTCAAAAGAATGAATTTATTAAAAATTAAAAAAAAAAAACGAAAAAAGAAAAAGGGAGTCAGTTGTGCTTGCCTGTAATTCCAGCAATTATGACATGGAGGCCAGAAGACCCGGAGTTCAAGGTCATCCTGAGCTACACAGAGAGTCAAGTCTAGCGTAGGCTACATGAGACCCTAGGTTAAAAGAAGAAGCAGGGGTGGTGGTGTGTGGAATGGGGGCTGTGGTTTAGCGGAAGAGCTCTTGCTTAATGTTCCTGGAGCCCTGGGTTTGATCCCTACTTCCACACACGTTGTAGGCTCTTCCAAGAGGAGTGTTCTCTCAATGTTGCTCTGCTCTTCTTCAGACTCAGCAGTCCTTGGTCTAGCCTTCCCTAAACGTCTTCTCTCAGAGTTCATTTCATCATTTCGTATTATATCCATGCTCCACTCCTGTAGGCTCTGCTGCTTGGTCTGCTGCCTTATCCCATGGGAACTGCTGCCCTTGCCTTTCTTCCTAATTCAGTCTCCCAGTCTGACTAGTTTCTGAGATGTGTCCCCCACTTCCCAATACCAGGCCTTCCTGTAACAGAGTCCCAGCCCAGTCCACCCAGTTTCAGGCTCTCACCTACCTGTCTCAGCCATAGACAACAATCATTTACAGCCTTTTCTTCATGAGTTAATCGTGTTCAACACTAGCGGACACTGGTCACATTTTCCTGAGACTTGCTGTATTTGTGAGCTTTCTCTGTCTTCATTCACACGAGGATAATTAGCACATGTGAAGTGTTTACAGGCAAGCGCCCTTCTGCTAACCTACAACTTCAATTCCTAGAAGGTACTACTTCTTAAGGGTGTGAAGGTTTTCTCAGGGCATGTTCTCGGCAAGTGTAAGCCTCTGTGTGTGTGTGTGTGTGTGTGTGTGTGTGTGTGTGTGTGTGTGTGTGTGTCTGCAGACCTCTTGGCTGGGGTCTGCTGTTCCTTCTGAGGATGGATTTGTTTTGTTGGTGGGGTGCTATACATAGAACTGTTTCTATTCATATGTAAATTGGTTTTTTTTTTTTTTTGGAGACAGAGGCTCACTGTACAGCCCTGATTGGCCTGGAATCCTATCTGTAGATCAGGCTGGCCTTGAACTCCCCGAGATCCATCTGCCTTTGCCTCCTGAGTGCTGGAACTATAGGTGTCTACCACCATGGCCAGTCTCCTATGTGAAGGTTTTTTATAGGGATGAATGCCTAGATGAACAAATGTCTTGAAACAGTGGGGTGATGAGAACTTGGCGATCTCGTCTGACACTAAGTAATAGAAAGCAGTAGCTGGGGCTCTTAGGATTAGTATAATTGGCTTTCTTGGCTCTTCTGCAAGTTCACCTGAGGGCTAGAGGTTTGGGGTAAGAACTGGTTTGTTCCTACTGTGTATCTGCCCTATCTGGCTACTAAGGCTTTGGATTTCTCTCACGTTCTCCCAGCAAACTTGATTTCTCTTTTTCCTTGTTGAGGACTGAGTACCTTGTGATCCCTCACAAGGTTTAAGGCAAAGACAGGCAAGATGATTTGCACCTCCTGCCTCCCAGCAATGACCCTGGAGTGAGAAGTGACCTGGATTTAGGTGTTTCTTTAGAGTTGTGTATGTTAGGAATCCCGAAGAAGCCACTGTGGACCCATCTAATGAGGTCCTAGTCCAGGCTCGCTTACCAGATGGGCAGAAGCATTTGGAAGTGTTACCCTGCCTGCCTTTCGTCTGTTATTCCACGAGATCCTGCTGACTTGATGGTCATCTCTAGGGTTCTTCAGACACCAGCTCCCCTGGTGTGCGCGGCTGTCTGATGTGGTAGTGTTGCTGTTCAGTGTGGCCTAAGACTGCAGACTGGTCCACCCTGGAAAGTGTGCTGACTGACCTGTCAGCAACTCCAAGGTTCCTGGGAAAGTGCAGTTGCTCGGTCAATTTCTGTCTACTGTTGTGACTACATGGCGTGTCCCAGGCCACTGTGTTCAGGTAAGAAGGCATTGGGGAGGGGGGTGTTCTTGTAACAGTAACTTGGTAAAACCATTCATAGTTCAAACTTAATCCAACCTAACCAGGCTAAAATGCATGACACAACACCTCTAATTATCCCAAGGCAGATGTTTACCAAGATTTTCTTTTAAAGTTCCTTCTTTTTCTTTTCTTTCTTCCTTTTTATCTTTTATACACAAGTCACATTCCCAGAAAGCAGAGTTAAAAAAAAAAACAAAAAAAACCCAAAAAAACAAAAAAAACCCTTTTTCCTCATACACATGCTGCTAAGAAAATACTTTTATACATAGAATTTCAACAAGTGAGAGAAAAGGATGGGGTATATGTGTCTGTGAGAGATGCTGAGAGGCAGGGACCAATGGCGGCAGCAGGCACCAGACCACCACCAGCTAGATTTTCTAGTTACTGGCATTTTTGGTATCAACAGAACTGGTTTCATCTTACCCTCAGTTAGGAGTTTCTTAACTTTCAAAGTGAATGCACAGGAGTTGGAGATCCAGAATGTGTGAGAAGTAAGGATTTAAGCTGACTCTCCCCTCATCTCCCTTTCTGCACACAAAGCATTGCTTTCGTGTTGGTATGTGGCTGGGGGACCCTGCAAACGCTAAGTTCCAGGGTGGGCAGAGAATAAGTGGGTAACTAATGCACCAGGCCTGGAGGGACTCCTGGAGTTAGAGGAGAGATGGAATAGCTGGAGGAGGTGAGAAATTTGCAGGCTTTTCTTTGCTAAAATAAAACCTCTATTAAATCTCTCCTGTGCTGTTCGGGCTAGATTTGGGGATTGCCAAAATTACCCCCGATGGTCACACAGGAGGTAAGACTGGGTATGGGAAGCGTCCCCTAGGACACTGGCCTCCTGTTGTATCCCCTGGAGAGCAGGCTGTGGTCAGGGTCCCACTTCCTACACATCTTCTTACAGGTCCTTATGCCTTAACAGACAGGCAGACTTTGGGCAACACCTCCAGTAGATGCCGATTAATGGAGGGAGCAAGGCAGAGGGCAGAGGACTAGGAGGAGGAAAAGTGGATGAGGGACAGGGGAGCCTGCAAAGCCAAAGGGTGTTCCAGACAGTCAGAAACACCACAGGAGCCCTGGGGAGGAAAAAGTCAATGAGAAGAGAAAAGGACAGGCTAAGGGGATCCGCGTCTTGATTTCAGAAACCAGAACTGCCCCCAACTGTGCCCTTCTTCTGGGGACGGCAAAGACTCTTGAACAAGGCTTTCCAACCACTGAGAATGAGATGCATCCTGTATCCTGATACATGTTCACCTCGGGGGATGGGAGTCATGTCTATATTACCAGTCCTCTCAGAGTCTTGGCACAGCAAGGCTGCAGAGCCTCCAGTCCTGTGGATCGCCCAATGAGGACTTCGAGGCATCAGAGCTCAGATTGTAAGAAACTCTCAAATGGGCGCAGGGGTAGGGGGTGGGGGGAGCCGGGGTACAAACAGAAAAAACGAAAACCAAACCCAAACCAAACCAAACCAAACTGAATGGGGGGGAGGGAGGAGGGGGGCATTTGTTTGATGGGAGTTTTCTTTTGTTTCCTCTCTCTCTCTGTATATTCAAAGTTTATGCTTTCCTTTACTCCATTTCTCTGGTCTCTCCATATCTCTCTTGTGAATGTGCACACTCTCTCTTGTTTATTTGGTGTGTTTCAGTTTTGTTGTTTTTAAAAAGAACTTTGGATTTGCCATTGGTGGGCAATGCTGATCCCCGAGGCTGGACTGCCCTTGGCAGGGCAAGGGCATGGGGCAGGCCCACGGCTGCTGAGAGGATCTCTGTGTTTAAAGCCTTTGAGAAAAAGTTACTGTGGTTTCCAGGGTATGGGGCGAGGGTTGGTAGAAGGGTCCCTGGCAGCCGCTTCCCCAGGAGTCCAGGCTGCAAGGGTCCCATCGGGTGAAGAGAGGGTCAGGAGGGAGGGGAGTGGGGAGAGTGAACAGGGGCGCTTCTCCCCCTGACAGCCTCCAGTTTGGTTAGTCTAATGGGCTCCCTGCCCATCCCAGGCTCCAACCTTAGGAACCAACCTGGGTTTTTGGAGTCTGTGAGCAGTCTGTGCTCTGGACAAGGGACAAGGAGGAGGGGGTGGCAAAGTTGATTCTTTCCACCCCCGCTTTTGTCTTGGGTTTTCCTTTTCCTTCTTCTTCTTTTCTTTCTTTTGGCGTTTTCTCAGTCGGTGTAATAGTGTGGAAAGGGTGTGTGTTTACAGTGGGATCCATGGGGAGAAAGAGGGGCCAGAGCAGACGCGTATGCCAAGGTGTGTGTGGGGGGGGTGCGTCTGCAAGGGGCTGAGAATGAGGGTCAGCGTATCCGTGGGATGGGGAGGAGGCAGGACACTGCTGGAGGTGGGGTGTGTGAGGCCCACTGACGGCGGGAATCGACAGACTCCCCGTGAGGTGGGCAGAGCTGAAGGTCGGGGCGAGGGGACCCTGAGGCCCTCTCTTGCCCCATCTTGGTTTATCTGTTTATAAAGCTAGAAGTGTAGAGGTAGTAGTAGTTTTGGGGTTGGGGTCCGCGTGAGGTAATCTTGCTTCCTCTTTGGCAAAAGCCACAGCGGCCGGGACGGCAGTGGCGCTGTTGGTACCGGTGATGGGCGGGCCTCCTGGGGGGGGAGCTGCCTTGCGCCTGTGGGCTGAGGAGCGCAGATGGGAGGCTAGGGCTTCACGCCCGCTCAGCAGCACCTCACAGGCCAGGCAGTGGTAGGTGCAGATAGGCACCCGCAGTGGGGGAGGCATGGGACCCCCAGAGCCCCGCCCAAAAAAGCAGAAGGATCTCTGGTGGGCGGTGGCCGGGGCCTCGCCGTCAAATGCCATCTTGCACTGGCGGCATAAGTAGCGGTGAGTAACATCCACGGTGGAGATGCCAGCGCTGCCTGTCAGCAGCTCGTCGGCCTCACTACCTTCCCCTTCCCCAGGAGCCGGCAGCTCGGGGGGCTTTGGGGGTGCTGTGGCTGTAGGCTCAGGGGCTGGGGGTGGTGGCTGGAGGAGGGCATTGGGGAGTAGCCCAATGAGGGTCTGAGGTATCACCGGGTTCATGGGAAACAGCCCCTTCTTCATGCCGTAAAGCTGCTGGAAGTAGGCCCCTTGTAACTGAGGACCAAAGACAGCCGGTGGAGCTGCCCCGCCTGAAGGGGGCAGTGGGAACGGCAGGAACTGGCCCCCCAGCAGGGCTGGGACAGTGGCCTTCAATGCTTTCAGGTTCTTGAGAGCATCAGTGGAGGAGGTGGTAAGGGTGGCCACTGGCTTCCGCTCACCAGAGACTTTGTCTCCTGAGGGCTCAGTAGCTGGGCCAGGGGTGGGGTCGGTAGAGCTGTTGGTTTGGTTGGACACAGGTCTCTGAGGTAAGGGGCGGCCTGGACCAGCAGTCTGGACCACTGTGGTAGCAGGCAGGACTGGAGTGGCGAGGCCAAGGAGGCCTGAGGAGGCTGCAGGGCCTAGGAAGACGAAAGGAACGACGAAGGATTAATCCTTACAGACCTTCCTGCTCCAGACTACTACTGCGCACAGCCTCCCCCTACCCAGCAGCCATCCCCTCCCCTCCTCTCCCCTCCCCAGGGCCTGCAGCAAGGCTCACTGAGTCGGGGAGAGCCGGACAGGAAAAGAAGGACTTGTGATTGGCAGCGGTGCTCTCTCAAGGCCAGCTCCTCCCAGCCCCCCAACTCACCGGAACTGAAAGAAGCTATGCTTCCAAGTGGTGGCTGGGCCAGAGTCGGGCCTGGCAAGAGGACAGGAGCCAGGCGAGGCAGGGTCGGGGAAGCCCCCAAGGGCACGGAGGCGGGTGTGGCGGCCGGCGGCCCTTTGGGCGCCAGCGGGGCCTCGGGGGCTGGAGCTAAGTCGTAGCATTTGCTTTCGCTCTTCAGCTGGGCTCGGACTGCCTCCTTGAGCTTGGCCAGGTGCTGGCGGGAGAAGAGGTGGCCTCGGCAGGAGACGTAGAAGTCGTACTTGACATCACAGTAGGGGCAGTCGGTGCGCTGGGCCGCCGAGGAGCCCTCGCTGCTGCTCCCGCCGCCCCCGGCAGTTTGTGCTGACCCCTGCAGTTTGGCTTTCTTCTCCTTGGCACGAGCATTTTGGAACCAGACCTGAATGACTCTCTTGGGCAGTCCAATTTCCTCCCCCAGCACCTCACACTCCTGCATAGTAGGGGTGCGGTAGGCTTCATAGCAGGCTTTCATGATCTTCAGCTGCAGGCTGCTCATCTGGGTCCTGTAGCGCCGCTGCCCCATTCCATCTGGGACCCCAGCCCCACTTCCTGGCCCCCCACTGGTCCCCCCAGCCCCAGGGGACTCTGGCTCAGCCAGGCTGGAAGTGGATGAGTCACTCAGGTCTCCTGCAGATGGGCTGCAAGCCTCGTTTTCTGGAGATACTTTAGAGGGGTCCTCTGGGCCTTCATCCTCACTGAGTGCGGGGGCTGGGAGGGGCAGAGGGGGCTCTGGTGTTGGCACAGTGGCCTCCTTCCCCGGCGGTAGGAACGACAGAGGCCCCGCAGCAGGGGTGACGGCGGGGTAGGGGAAAGCGGGGGCTTCTCTCTTGGGGGCTTCCTTCCTGGTGTCGTCTTCCATCTTGCTCAACAGGAGGTTGAATTTGGGGAAGGGTGCGGGCGTGGGTGTAACGGTGGGTTTCACCGCTGGACCAGCTACTCCCCCAGGGGTGCTTCGAAACTGGCCTTTCCGCTCCCGGGCTCGGGTGTTCTGGAACCAGACCTGAACTACTCGCTTTTTGAGCCCCACCTCCTCAGAGATGCAGTCGAGCATCTTCCGCGTGGGGTTGGAGTCCTGCATGTACCAGCGGTACAGGATCTCGAGCTGCTCGGGCAAGATGGTAGTGCGCAGGCGCTTGTCTTTGGGGGGTTCACCCTCTCCTCCACCTCCTGCTTCACTGCCCGTGGGCGACAGGCTGCCATCGTCATGCTTCCGCTTGAGGGGCGCCCCTGCCACCGAGGAGGCGCCCGACACTCCGGGGTTCCGCTCCCCGAACACCAGCAGAGGCAGCTCCAGGGGCTGTGGCGGAGCGCTGGGCTGCGCGCACGGTGGGAAATGCAGTCTGCGGTGAGCCGCCAGGAGGTCCTGGCTGGGGAAGGACGCGGGACACTGGTCACAGGCGTGGGCGGGAGGCGACGGGCATGCCTTCCCTTCCGACTCTTGGCCTTCGGGCCCTGTTGGCTCTGCTGGGCTCAGGGCCTCCCCACCCGCGGGGTCCGGTGACGGGCCGCCAGGCCCATCTGCAGGGTCGGGGTTGCGCTCCTCCACCTCTTCTTCTTCCACCTCCTCTTCCTCCTCCCCTCCCTCGGCCTCCTCCTCCTCGGGAGGCTGGTCGTCATCATAGCACTTCTTGAGGTGCCGAACCAACTCGAAAACACAGGCGAAGGTGGCGTGGCAGCGTCTGCAGCCCGAGGCTCCCCCGGCAGTGCTTCCTCCGGCTGCCACAGGCCCGCCCTCACTGGCATTTTTGCGGGCTTTCTGGCGGGCATTCTGGAACCAGACCACCACCACACGACTAGCCAGACCCAGGAGGTTTGCGAGGCCGCTCCACCTCTCCATCCTTGGGGTAGGCACTGGTCTCAAAGAAAGACTGCAGAGCCTGGGTCTGGAACTCTGTGAACTTGGTTCTGGAGAAGCGGCGGCCTGTGGGCACCGCGGGGGGCACAGTCCCTCTGGAGCCTTCCTCTTCCTCCGGGGGCCAGTGCGCCCCGGCCAGACTTCGCTCCTCACAAGTGTGGATCCCTGCTACTTCGGGCTCTGCAACCATGAAAGGTGGGCCTAGCTGGGGAGGTGACTCCAGGGACCCATCGGGAGGTTTGGGGGGCTCTACCGGGGGTGGGTACAGGCTGTCATAGCTCTTTCGAAACTGAGCTGCGTAACGACTCAGGGCCTCAAAGGGCAGAAAGCGGCGGTGAACATGTTCCTCGTGAGTCTTGAGGATAAGCATGTTGGAGAAGAGTTTCCCACAGGCCCCACAGGCCAGCTTGTCTGCACCCCCCAGGGACTCTGGAGGAGGGGGCGTTGGGGGAGGGGGCACGGCCTGCTTCCCTTCGTTGTACTGAATCACCAACTCAAAGCCAAAGTTTTCCAGAAGGGCCTTGGCTGCCGTGCGGGCAGCCTCACTGGGCGATGTGTGGGGTGGTGAGGAGGGCCCTGCCTCACTCCCCTCTTCAGCTGTGAGGGGCCGCTCCCACTCCTGCTCGGCCAGCTCAGCCTTGGGGGGTGCAGGGAGAGGAGGTGGGGTGGCAGCTGGGAGGGACAGCATGGGTGCAGGACCAGCCAGTGCCAGCTTGGGCCCCACTTTGAGGTCATGGATGTAGAAGGGGAGCAGCAGCTGCTGCTGCTGGAGCTTAAGCAGCGATTCTGGAACCAGAGGGAAGGGGGGCAGGACTGGTGGGGTGAAGAGGGGGGCTGGGAATCTGTGCAGGTCCAAAGGAGGGGGTGGTGGAGACAGGAAGGGCAGTCCAGACAGGAAGCCCCCGGGGTCAGGGCCTTTCTTCTCAGTGAGCACCTCACCCTCAGGCTCGCCTTCCTTCAGCTCTTCTTGGCAGCGCTCCGACCCTTCAGCCTTGGCATCAGACTTGGCACCCCGGGAGCGAGTCTGGTGCAGAACTGAGCGCATGTGAATCTCCAGAGTGGAGCTCTGGTTGTAGGACACTCGGCAGACCGCACACTTGAAGGGCTTGTCGGATGTAGCGGTGGTGGGTGGTGGGATGCCAGCCTCTCCTCGGGCAGGGCACGACGGGTCAATGGCAGCCTTCTTCATCTTATGCAGGTGGGAGACGGAGTTATAGTGAACCAAGAGGATGTTCTTCTGGGTGAAGGACTCCTTACACACCGTACACTTATAGGGGCGAGCAGGGTCGAGAAACTTGTCCAGGGCGAAGTTGGTGGTCTTCCGATAGGTCAGAGGGTGTCGAGAGTCGGCTGGCGACGGCTCTGCCGAGCGGGACTCTGCCATGGCTCCCTCTTCCTCCTCAGCCATGGCGGGGGGAGGAGCCACTTCTTCGACTTGGGCATCAAGCTGAGGGACTGGAGAGGAGACTGGAGAAGAGGGCTGATTCTCTGGGCCCTCGACTGCTGCCGGGGGAGGCTCAGGAGCAGGAGGATCTGGGCTGGCCTCTGGAGTCAGGTTAGAGCTTTCTACGGGAGACAGAGAGGCAGAGAACTGTGTTCAAGCCGAGCTCCAACCATTCACTATCCAAAGCCACCGACTTGACGTCGGTAGTCTTCAGACCTCTTTGATCCCCGTTTCAGCCATTTTGGGAGGTATGCTGTACCTACCCTTCCTTACCTGCTACCAGGTCTCTGCTGGCCGTGGGCTCTGGTCCAGGAGTGGGGCGTTGCAGGCCATCCTCCACAGGGGTTGGTGTGGGTCCAGGTAGCGTTTTGGTTGCGAAGGTCATCTCTACGGTGGTGGCCTAGAATGCAGGAAATCCTAGTGGTTTCAGTACTATTCACCGGCCTACCGCTGTTGCTGACTATTCCCTCTGAGCCTGTGTCCGTGCCAAGCTCCTTTCCCCGGGATCCACTCTCCGGTCTAGACCAACCTCCCAATGAATTGGTGCTTTTCTTTGGATGAGGGACTGGGTTGGCAGGTGCCCTGACCCCCTTCCCCAGGCTAAACGTATCTAACCTCAAGACTACCCGGTTCTGCTATTAACAACTCTTTTCAGGGTTAGTGGGGGCTAGAGTAATGCAGTTGTCTTGTCTCGGAGCGAAGGGAACTAGACAAGCTTCGTGCGGAGAGCCACCGCACCAACTTTAAAATCGCAGGTCAACTCCCTAGAACGCTGTTTTCTTCACCTCCCTCCCCCAGCACACTGGCCTGGATACTGTTGCCTCTCCCTGTCTTCCCACACTGCCCTGACAGGACCTTCAGACCATTTTCCCCTGGCCGGTACTCACCACAAGCAGCAGCTTCTCAACACACTCGGGCACCACGTTGTGAAGGTGGCTGAGGTGGAAGTGCAGGGCAGGCCGGCCCACCAGCTGCTCCTGGCATAGTGGGCACCTGTATTTGGGCTGCACGGCATGCTGGGAGAGTGTATGAACCCTCACCTGGTCAGGCTCTGGGCTCAGGAAGCTGCAGTATGGACAGCAGTACACCTGGGGACACATGGGGTGGTGGAGGAGTCAGGGAGGAGGTGGACCACTGCCTCAGTCACTGGGATTCACGCAACACTGTCCCCATCTCCAGATTTAGGAGCCAGGAAGGCACCCTGGCTCACCCTGCCAACCAGTTCTGGAAGCTGGCAACTCCACTGGGCTAGGACAAGGGCCTTGCTCACTAAGGTGCTATTCCGACTTCCTTCTTTGCCAGCTCCCCTCCCTCCACGTGGTGTGTCTTCCCCATCTCTGACACCCTGTCAATCTTCCAGCCGACAGATGGCCCTGTACCAGCCTCTGCCCTGAATCTGGCTCTTACCCCCACCCACGGCCCGTCTTTTCTGTGAAGTACATCCTTCCTTCTGGACAGTTTCTGGACCCAGAGGTCCCTTTTCCAGCCTATTTTGCTTCTTCCAGGTCCCCGAATATCTAGAGGGGTCCTGTCTGTTTGCCCCTGAAGCAGACTCAGCTGCTCCCCATTCTCGTTCCCTCTCACTACTTCTGGTTGTTTGTTTGTTTGCTTGCTTTTTGGTTTTTCCGAGACGGGGTTTCTCTGTGTAGCCCTGGCTGTCCTGGAACTCACTCTGTAGACTAGGTTGGCCTCGAACTCACAGAGATCTGCCTGCCTCTGCCTCTGCCCCCCAAGTGCTGGGATTAAAGGTGTGTACCACCACTGCCTGGCTTCACTACTACTTCTTCTTCTTTTCCAAGATTTATTTATAGCTGGGCATTGTGGTGCACCCTTTAATCCCAGCACTCAGGAGGCAGAGGCAGGCGGATCTCTGTGAGTTCGAGGCCAGCCTGGTCTACAGAGCAAGATCCAAGACAGGCACCAAAACAACACAGAGAAACCCTGTCTCAAAAAAAAAAAAAAAAAAATTTATGTATATTATATATTGGTGTTTGCCTGCATGTATGTTTGTATGAGGGTGTCAGACCCCCTGGAACTAGAGTTACTGGGAGTTGAACCCGGGTTCTTTGGAAGAACAGTCAGTGCTCTTAACTGCTTGAGCCATTGCTCCAGCCCCGGGCTTCACTACATCTTAATATTAGTAAATGCCGCTCCCCAAGCGGCCCAGGGAAGGGCTGTCCCTCAGCACATGTGGCCCAGACCTCCAGACGGATGGAGGCAACAGAAGCCTGCTGTCACCTCACTGAACTGCTTGGCGGCATTTTGCCTGCTGCCTCTGATCAAGCTGCTCTCTCTGGCCTACCTCTCCTGCTGCCCTGCACTTTCCCGGGCCTGCACATCAGGGCAGGGTACCCAGACACTCACATTAGTGCACCCCACAAGCTGGCGGGGGGGGGGGGTTACCAAGGACTTAGGTATCTCTGCATGCTGCAATGGAGTCTGGGAAGCTGTGAGGCCCAGGATGGCATGAAAGACCAGAGACCAGGAATCTCCTCAGAACGGACACTTTAGAGGCCATACGGCCAAATTGTTCCCGAGTCTTTTCAGGCCCAGGTCCTGGAACTCAGGGCTTGTTTGGTGCCTCTACTTTTTTTTTTTTTTTAAAAAAAGATGTATTTATTTATTATATACACAGAAGAGGGCACCAGATCTCATTACAGATGGTTGTGAGCCACCATGTGGGTGCTGGGAATTGAACTCAGGACCTCTGGAAGAGCAGTCGGTGCTCTTTTTTTCTTCTTTTCAGGGGAGAGCGCGCACGCAGTCCCCCACTACCACAAATTCTGCAGTCGAGTTTCCTGCATTTGGGGAAATCGCAGGGGTCAGCACATCCGGAGTGCAATGGATAAACCTCGCCCTGGGAAAACCACCTTCGTGATCATGGTATCTCTCCTGCCAGGTAAGTATTTTTTTTTTTTTTTTTAAGCTGGGGATCGAACCCAGGGCCTTGCACTTGCTAGGTAAGCGCTCTACCACTGAGCTAAATCCCCAACCCCAGTTGGTGCTCTTAACCTCTGAGCCATCTCTCCAGCCCGGTGCCTCTACTCTTAAGAAGGGGTTGCCAGGACAGCTTGCTCCGGCTTACAGCTCCCTGGAGGAACATCCTACTCGCTGTCCTATGAGACCGCTCTTTTGTTTCCCGCTCTTTCCATGTCCCCACGCTTCTCTCTAGTCTCCCCTACCCTCAACACAATCTCTCTCTTGACGTTTCCTTCCTGTCACTCCCCGCATACAGCTTTCTTCCTTATACGCTGAACATACAGAACTGGCCCCGAGTAGAACCTCTCCTGTGATATTCTGAATTAAACTAGCCACAAGCACAGCAAAAGCCTCTGGAGCAGTGGTTCTCAACCTTCCTAAGGCTGCGACCCTTTAATGCAGTTCTTCATGCTGTGGCGACCCCCCCACACACACACCATAAAATTATTTTTGTTGCTACTTCATAACTGTAATTTTGCTACTGTTATGAATCACAGGGGTTGCAGGGGACCCAAGGGGGTCGCAACCCACAGGTTGAGAACCACTGCTTTATCGTGCAAGCTCTCAGGAAAGCCAGGCCCCCACCTTCGTCATCCCAGTTACCCCAGTTCTGACCGTGATCTGGTTGGCACTGTCTGTGGAAGGGCCAGTTCTGTCCTCGGTCACGCCAGAAGCTGAAGGTGAGAGGGGAGGATGTTAGAGGCCTGTCTGTAATCCTCTCCCTTCTTGTACAGCCCCTCTGCTAACATAGAGCTTTCAGGGTAGGAGGTGGGCTGCAGAGAGTGGAGAAGATGGGCAAGGAACTCAGCAGCAGCAGGTGAGGCCTGGCAGGGATGACTTCCGTGTTAGCCAGGGCTGGGTTTTCAAAGAGGGCAGAGGGATGCCTGGGCTGACATGACCCGTTCTCCCTTCCCGTTCCTTTGGTCAGTTTTGCTCCTTCTGGGAAGGAGGCCTTTTGGGGTGCTTGGGTTTCTGAAGGGTCCCCTGAACATCCCAGGATACACAGTGAATTGGACCAGGGAAATGGGTCAGAGGCTCACCCAATTGTTCTGCCTTGTTCTGGGCATCTTTCTCAGAGGTGGGCGGCTTAGAGAAGGGGGTGTCAGCCTTCCCTGTGTGGGATGGAGAGAGAGTCAGTACAACCTGTGAACTCTGGGGAAGGAGGGAGGGCACAGGGCAGAGGAAGCAGGACAAGCAGCCAGTTGGTGAAGAAATGGATGAGTGAATCGGGAGGCAGGAAAGGATGAAAAGCCACCAGGAGAAACACAGGGTACAGGTGAAAATTCCAATAGCTGAACAGGAGGGCAAGCCTAGCACCCCATCCCTAGAAACAAGCCCCACCATAAGACTGGACTAAACTTGGCCTCCTGGCCTGACAGACCCTGGAAAGGGGAAGCCCCCAAAACACAGTGGGGGGGGGGGCATTGCAAATGTTGAATGAAGCGGCCACTGTAGTGAACAGGAGGCGATGGGCAAGGAGATTACCACTCAAGAATTGACAGATGTGTAGGAATTTATTTTCGGTGGCAGCCTAATTAAAGTGTTAAAAGTTCCTTAACTCCATTCAGCCTTGCGCCAGGATCGTTAGCTATTGATCTGGGCCCCTCCAGCACTTTTAACTCCAGCCAGTGTATTGGCAATTCAATTAGCACCAGTCAATGCTGCCTGTTCCCGGTTCCTGCTGCCCTGCCCTCACCCTCGCCCACCGCTGGCCTCTCCAAAGCCCAGATGCCCATGCCCACCTCTGACAGCCCCTTCCAGGCTCTTCTCCTGCACCCTCTGGATCAATGGCGCCTGGCTGGCTGTTCCCGGCCTCTGCTGGTACAACCTCCTGCTGCCTAAGGGGGTCTCTAAGCCCAGCCTTGGGGCTGAAGACCTCCTAGGAGACAGGAAGAGGCTGGGAAACTTGTTGGGGCCTCTTCCCATCCCTGTTGCCTTTGGACCATGCCCACAGTGCCCATCTCCTTCCAACCAGTCTAGCCCAGCATGAAATACGTTTTAGGCTTTTCTTTTTGCCTACCACCCCGCACAACCAATAGAGCTACTCAGAGTCACCGGGTCGCTCTTCCTCGCTGTCTTCCTGTTCTTCACTCAGCCAAGTCTCTGCCCTTCTCGCCATCTTCCTGTGGTCTCCTGTTCCTCTCCTTGCTGGGAAACCTCCCTGTTCCTGAAGCCCCCATCCTGCCTTCTCATCCCTTCCCCATGCCTTCCTACTTGCTGGGGATGGCTCGCGCACGTGTGGACCTATTTCTACTTCCTATGCCGCTCCGTTATGTCCCCCCATCTGCCGCCTCCTGCCCAGCCCGTGTGCTCCTGTTCCCTCTTCCTCACCAGGAGTTCGGAGCCGCCCATGGCTGAAGCTCAGGATACTCTGAAGAGCTGAAAGTCCTTCCTCAGCAGCTGGGCCATTCTGTAGCAGCTGCAGACGCCTCTGGGCCTGGGCATCGCGGTGGGCAGGTGTGCGGAGATGTTGGAGCACGGCTAGGCGGGAGGGTGTGTCCCAGGCACATAACAGGCAGCGGTAGAGGCCCAGCTCTGGCCCTGCCTCTGCTCCCTCCATTTCCAGGAGAAACTAGAACCACGGAAGAGGCCGGCTCAGATGTAGACGGGACACCTCCAGGTCTCTGGGGACGCTCCCTCTCCACTGAACTCTTACCCCTGGCTCACCTCCCTCTCCCCCACCTTTTTTTTTTTTTGGTTTTCCGAGACAGGGTTTCTCTGTGTAGCTTTGGAGCCTTTCCTGGTTCTCTCTCTGTAGCCCAGGCTGGCCTCGAACTCACAGAGATCCGCCTGGCTCTGCCTCCCGAGTGCTGAGATTAAAGGCGTGCGCCACCACTGCCCGGCTTCCCTCTCCCCTTCTACAGTCACCTAGGCAGCACTGCTTAGTATCTGAATTTCCCTTTCTCCGACCCACCCTGGGTTCCCGAGTTATGGGGCTGCAATCTGCTGCTGTCCTCTTGAACTTCTAATAACATGGTGGGCTGGACTGAGAAGGATTCATCCTCCAGCCTACATGCCAGAGAAGCTGAGTGAAGTCTGTTTTTCTCTCCTCACAGTCCACTGTGCTTGGGTCTGTTTCCAGCTCTGCACAGCACTCTGTTACCCTGGTGCATACGCGGCCCTGCTCCCCATGTCCATCACCCGGTTCCTCCTCCACTTCTCTATTCTGCACCTCCTTCCTCCCTATTCCCTTTCCTGTGCCCCACTGCCTGAACTTCACCTTGTAGATCTGGCTGTTTTCTTCATGGGCTGACCCCCGGGCGTGCAGCTGCATCTTCTCTTTGCTGTTGGACTCAAAGTCACAGATGTTGCAGCGCAGGTGGAGAGGGGAGACAGAACCATAAGAAGCCCCATCCCCCAGGGGCAGTGGGGAAGGGGTGCCCATGGCTCCACCCCCCTCCCTAAGGTGGGCTGCTAGCTGGTACTTCTGAGTATGTTTGTCGGTCTTGAGGTGGAGCTGGAAGTTGGCCTTGAGCTGGGTGCCATAGCAGCAGAGCTTGCAACGGTGGGTGTCTCCAGCCACCTCCTTCCACTCGGCCTCAGGGAGGCTCCGGCCTAGGCTGCAGTGGTAAAGCAGCAGCTCCAGGCTGTCGGTGCTGAAAGCCTGGCACACCAGGCAGCGGAACACCTTCAGGGGTGGGCTGTCATCTGGGGATGGCGAAGTGGGCAGGCCATCGGATGAGGAGCCCAGGAGCTGACTTGGTGGCAGATGGGTCTCAGGGGAGAGGCTGCCAGGGGCTAGGGGGACAGAGACAGATGAGTGGTTAAGGAGAAAAGAGGTGGGGGACTGATTAGAGAGAGCCATGTTTACCTAAGTGGGGAGCTGACCTCAGGGAGAAGACAGGGAATACAATTCGGCTTGGGTAGGGAGCGGCCGGAGCAGAGTCAGGGAACTTACCAGTTGTAGGGAACTTTCGGGCAGGCGCTCCAAGGTGGTGGAAACCGTTTAGAAGCAGCTGGGCTTCAAGGGGTTTGTCGGGCCTCAGCCCAGGCCCAGGCATAGGTGTCTGAGGCTGTCCTAGGGCTTGGGGCCCAAAGTACTGGAAGAGTTCAGGAGGGTTGGTGGGGGCAGTCCCCGGTGGGGGAGGAGGGCCTGGCCCCACCAGCCCCGGGGGCAGGCCGAGTGGCAGCCCCTGGTGCAACATCAGGACGTTCTGCATGTGTTTCTCGGAAGTCATGTGGATACGCAGGTTCCGGGAGATGTTGGTTTCGTAGCTGCACACTTTACACTGCCAGGATGATTTGGTCTTGGGCTCTTTGTCCCCTACCGAGGCGGGTGGGAGGGATGCCTCCGGGGGACTTCCCTGCCCACCAGGCCCTGCCTGGAAGCCCTGCAGGTTGGCCAGGTGCTTGTCGGACTGCATGTGGATGCTGAGGTTGCCTTTGGTGGTGGTAGAGTAGTTGCAGACGTCACAGCGGTAGGGCTTGTAGCCACAGTTGTAGCTCTCTCCACGAGCGAGGCGGGGGTGGGCACCCCCGGCACTACAGTAGCTGCAGTGACTGTTGCTCTCGGGGTGCTTCTCCCGCATGTGCACGTCCAGGGTCTGCTGGTACTTGTAGTGCCAGTTACACTTGGGACACTTGAGAGTCTTGCAGGAGTTCCGTGAGTGCAGCAAGGACATGTGGCTGGAGAGGCTGAGGCCCTGAAAGGCTGCAGGGGCTGGAGGGTAGTCATCGATCAGGCGACAGGACTGGGGTGGGTCACTGGTGTCTTCAGGAGACCCTGCTGGAGCTGGGAGCGTAGCAACCTCCTTAGAGGTGGGTGAGCTTTGGTTGAGTGGGAGGCAGAGCCCTCCACCCTCTTCTTGGCCCTCAGGGAACCAGTCTGGCCCTGCCTCGCCTCTGGATACTGGTGATTCTTTGGCTTGGGTTGGGCTGGGGTCCCAGGTGGCCAGGGCTGTGGGTGGGGATGGTGGGCTGAGGGCCATAACTTCTTCAGCGGGGAGAACGAGGGCTGGAATGTCTGCCTCTGTGGGGCCATCCTCAGACTGGGCTCCGTTTGTCTCCATGGTCACTGTGCTGTTCTCAGGGACTTTAGGAGAAGGGTGAGCAAGGGGTTTTGGTTCCAGAAAGCTAAGGAAGACCATGCCGCCATCATCACCTTCCTGAAGTACGGCTGGGCTGCCCAGCAAGCCCTGGTGGTGGGCAGGGGTCAGCTTCACTCCATGAGAACGTGTGTGACCTATAAAGGCCTGGAGCCTGCTGAAACCTAGGCGGCATAGAAGGCAGATCCAGAACGGTGCCCTGTGGTCTCCCCATCGGCTCCCCACGGGGCCATCTTTGGGATCTTCGGTTGGGTTTGGAACCAGCTGGTAGCTCCAGAAGGATCCATCCCTTCCCTCACAGGCGGCCAGAGATGGCGCTGAGGTATCATGGGACAAAATTTGGTCAGAAGAGCTAAAGCCTTGGGTTGGGTCAAAGCCATGCTGGATGTGAAGGGTAGTAAGGTGTGAGGAGGGGAGGCGGGCAAGGAGGGGCAGGCTGGGCTCTTCCTTGTAGCTTGCCTCATCCCAGGGGAAGCCCTTTGGTAACAAGAGTTCACTGCTCCCTGGCAGGGACAGCTTGGCCAGCAGGTAGGCCTCACCTCCAGCTGCAAAGAATAAGTGGTTGCTTAGGTCCAGAGGAAGGATTCCTTCTTCTTCCTCCTCCTCTTCCTCCTCCTCCTCCTTTTCCACCCTGAGGTCCTTTGGTGGGATGTGACCACAGCCAGGCTCTTCTTGGGGATCGCCGATCTCCTTGGGTGGAACAAGGCCACAGCCTGACTCCAGAAGCTCTCCCCCTGGCTCTGAGGGCCTTACACTTCCAGAGGTGGAGGAGGCATCAGGGGGATCTTTGGTGACAGGATCAGAGGTGCTGGAGGAGGAGGTGTCTGGAGGTGGGGACGGAGCATCGTGCCCAGGAGAAGGAACAGTACCGGAGGAAGAGGCTGAGTTAAGGGTAGCCATGGTAGACGGAAGACTGCTGAGGGTTCATTTCAGCCTGACAGCCAGTACCCTGCAGGGAGGCATGGAGAGAGCAGTGCCATCAGATCTCAGGGTCCCCGGCAAGGTTGAACGTCTGGACTCTCTAGTCCTGTTATGTTCCCTGAGCACCAGACTCAGGTGCCCTCATGCCACAAGTCCGACAGGCCTAAAAACTGACATGTCTAAAATTAGAATGCAAACTATTGCTTTCCAAACTGGCTCTTCTCCGTCTCGAGGTCTCAAATCTGGTACCATTTATCCGTCTGCTTAGGTATGTCCATCCCATGCTCTGTACATTTCTGTAGCAAGCTCTGGGATGCATCAGACCCTGCACTTGCCATCCTCCCCCACCAGCGTCATCTTGGCCCCGTTATCTTCCTGAGCGAATGCAACAGGTGGGCTGCTCATTCCATCCCTGCCTTCTGCAGTCTAGGGCCTCCATCTAACAGCCAGAAAATCACTTCATCTGTAACTACGAAAGCCGCCAAGTGTTTGTAAGGAGACCCTTTATCTGCCACCAAGCAACTCATGAGCAGTCTTACTTCGTTTATATCCTCACCAGCTTTCCCACTTTTCACAATCTGTTTTAAAATAAATTTTAGGTTATAATTTTCTCTTCTTTCCTTTTTTATTTTTTTAACAGGCTCTCATGTAACCCAGGCTGACCTTGACCTTCTGATTCTCTTACTTCTACCTCTACTAGGATTAAAAGTGTACACCGACACACCCAGTTCATGCAGTCCTGGGAACTGAACCCAGGGCTTTGTGACTCCTAGGAAAACACTTTACCAATTGAGCTATGTCCTCGGCCCTCCCTCAGAGTTGTCTTTAAAAAAAAATTACTCGGGTATACTTGTGTGCTGTAGCACACATGTGGAGATCAGGGAACAGCTTTACTTCTCTCTTCTCACCACGTGGGTCCTGGGGATGGAACTCAGGCTGTCGGTCGGTCTTGGAAGCAAGCGTTCTTACCCACTGGGCCAGCTCGTCAGCCCTCATCATTGTCTTTAAAACAGGGAAATCATACTCCATTCTACTTAAAAACCCATCAGTGGCTTCTCACTGCACTCAATCAAATCCCCTTTCCCTAACCCACAAGGTCCTACCTGCCAGAAAGCCCACTTTTAGCTCCCTCCAGGCTGCCTTGTTTTAATCCACTGGCCAGCTGGCCAGCCTTCCTGCCTTTCTCTCTCCCCACAACACCCTCTCCCTCTCTTTCATGGTTTTTCCTGTCCCTCAAACAAGCCACCTGGATTCATACTTGGGGTCCTTGTCTAAGAGTTCAGTCTGTCTGGGGACTCCTTGACACTCATGTCTGCCCTCAGACTTTTCACAGCCTCCTGAAACATTTTTCCTGGCTTCCTCATTTCCCTTCTAGAGGATTGGTTCCTTGGGAGACTATTATCTGCTTTGGATTTCTCTGATTACACAGACACAGTCCGGTTCTCGTATAACCTAGGCTAGCCTTAAATTCAAGTAGCTGAGAATAACCTTGAATCCTCCTACCTCTACTGCCCAGATGCTGGGATTATAGGCATGTGCTATCATGCTAACAAATATCTCTCAAATGAATGCGCCCTCGGAAAAACCCTCAGGTCTGGCTCCTAGTCAAAGGTCTTCTTGCTTTCCCTCCACACATCTTTCTCCAGTGCATTCCAGATCTAGACTGGTTGGGGCATGCTGAGTCAGAGGAATTTCCTTGAAGCTATCTCCTCTCCAAACTGGAGACAAAAATATCAGTAGTAAGTCCAGTAATAATGGTTCTAGCAGCTATTAAAGTATTTATAGCATGGTCTTGGTAACAGCTAGAGGCATACTGGTATCTCACTTCATCTCAGAATATTTGCATTTGGAGACAAGAAAGCCAAGAAACTCTCAGGTTTACATGCATCACCGATAGCTCCAAAATGGTGGGAACTGCTTAGTTGATAGAATGATTATCTAGCATGCATGAAGTCCTGGGCTCAATTCCTAGCTCTGCATCAACGCGCACAGGCTCAGGCTTGTAATCCCAGTACTCTGGCAATAGAGACAGGAGGATCAGAAGACCTGGCTACATGGAGTTCAAGACCAGCGTAGGATACATGGGACTCTGTCTCAAATAAATAAATGAATAGACAAAAATAAAAAAATAAAAGTAACAATTGGTGTGTGTGTCTGTAGACATAAAACAGGCTGAATTAGTAGTCTCCAAAGAGCTAGGAATCAGGAATAGTGGATAAGGCCAGTAGGGTGCCCACCTCCCTCAAAATGACCAGTTCCCTAGGCACCCGCCTAACTCCTCTCCCACTGACTGTATGACGAGACGGCTAATATTCAGGCCACCCTGCTTCAGAGAAAGGGTGAGGGGACGGCTTCTTTTTCCTTGGGCCATCTTTAACCCTCATCACCAGATTCCCAGATTTGATATGGGTCCTTTATCCAGGTGCCATATAGCCTTCAAGACTATTCCCACTTTCCTCCTCCTCCTCCTCCTCCTGTGAGTCTGGCTAGGTGAGTCAGAACCTTCAAGGAATTCTTGCAGGGCAGGATTAGTATGGTAATGAAATGCAAAGAAGTACCAGGTAAAAGGATTGGAGAGAAATCAAAAGGGAAGTGAAGAAACGGAATGGGGCTGGGGGTGGGGGTGCAGGTTTCTAGTTAAGTAGATAGTGGAAGCCGCGGCACTGCTGGAGAAAGGCGTTCCTCCCAAGGATCCTGGGTGGACAGAGGAAGGAAGTCTGTTGGTTTGTGAGGGTTTGGTCATTTCCAGGTTGGATCCCACATTTCACTATCCAACTTGATAGGAGAGCTGAGGGTCGACATGGTCCCCCCTGTCTTGTTATCAGGATAGTCCTGCTGATGAGTATTCCGCTCCCTCTTGGCTTTTGACTCACAACGCTCTGTCATAGCTCAGACACTGGAGTAACTCCCAGGTCTTCTCCCTCTCAGGCTTAATTCTCACAACTAGAAAAGGACCACCGATTGCTAAGTACAGATCAAAGGGGCTCTCAGCTTTCGGCCAGCGAGACCCGCAACAGCGCAGGGTAGGTCAGCTGGCGGCTGTTTAAAATTGCAAATCTCTTCCCTACCTTCCAGCCTACCCCTCCTCTCCAGGAAAAAAATTTCAATTGCAAATTTATCTCTGCCTCCTGCACCCCCTACCTATTTCCCTTGTCCCTTTCTCCTCGGTGCTTCGCCCCTCACACACTATTTAATTAGACTTTTGTGGTCAGGGTGCCTCCAACTTTTAATCCTTCCATTTCCCTCTCTCCGATCTCCTCTCTGAATCTCCAGGTCTCTTTTCTTTTCTTTCTCCTCTTTCCTTCTTCTTGCCTTGAACTGGATTTGACACCGAATCCTCTAAAAGCCAGCGCCCAACCTAACCTGCTACCCTCAGGCCAAGATTCCGAGGTCCCCAGCATTTCTTAGGAGCAGCCCTCGGGTGGGGCAAGTCTCTCGGGAGGGTAAAGAAGTCAGCCGTCACGGACCCCGACATCGCAGCTCGGGGAGGCATGGGAGAGGAGGCGGCTGGTGTTCTGGAGGTGGGGGACAGGAGAGGGACGGGCTGGGCGGCTGCCGAGCAGAGGGGCTGCCGAGCAGGCCGTGGCAGCGGTGTGATTAGAGCAGAGATTGATGGGAAGGAGCGCCACAGACGGCAGAGAGAGTCAATAAAACGAGAGGATCACATTAGAGGCGACAGAGAGAGCTTTAAATTACAAGGCTGCTGCCACCACGGGGGGTGGAAGGAGGCAGCCCTGGAGCCAAGGGAGGGTGGAGAGTTCCGAGGGTGTCGGCGCCCCGAAAGATGGATCACCGGCTCTAAAGCGGCCCTCAGCCTCGGGGCTCCCTCGCGGCCCGTCCTTTCCCCTCCCTCTCCAATGCTCCAGCCCCCCATCGGGACGAGGCGGAGAGGAGGGGGTGAGAGAAACAGCATCCCCACCACCACCACCACCACCACCCGCAGGAATTGTCACCTCCCCTTCCACCTGGTTTTCCTGTCTGCCTTGTTCTTTGGGAAGGGAAGCGTGGAAGTGCTTTCAAAGCTCGGCAGGAACGGCTCTCCCACAAACAAGGCCGTCATAATTACTGACCTAAAGAGGAAGGCAGAGGCGGGGGGGAGATGGGGCGGGGAGGGGCGGCGAGGGCGACAAGGCAACAGGGAGCCGGGGGCTGCCGGCCTCCCATTAGGACCCGGAGAGCGGAAGTGAGATCAGGAGGCAGACACACGGCGGAGACCTGAAGTTGCAGAGAAGAAGCGGGAGATCTGTAAGGCCAGCTCTGCGACCCTGCAAGGCCGGAGACACCTAGAGAGTGACTAGGGCCGGGGGGGGGGGGCGGTGGGGAGGGGCAGCAGAGTCCTGAAATGCAGTCCGAGGAAGGAGAGACCCAGCCCTCACTGGCAGGCCAGGGAGCCCAGGCTGGCCCACAGAATTGGGTGGGACGAGGAGGGAAAGAGACACCACTGCTCCCTGGTGGTCACGGAGGGAACATCACCAAGCCTCCGATGCCCTCGGAAAAGCAGAAGCCAAGCCTGCCAGGGCCTCTCTCCATTTCCTCAGGCTCAGTAAAGGACAAAAGGTTAAAAATCTGTATACAATGACTTTTCACATCAGCTTTCCAAACATTTTTGCCTCCTGCCAGCATTCCCTTAGAGTCAATTCATGAAGTGTGTGTGTGTGTGTGTGTGTGTGTGTGTGTGTGTGTGTGTGTACAGGGTCTCTTTTCGCCCCAGCTGGCTTACTTTTGGTGTGTGGTGCTGGGGGCTGTACCCACCAGGCAACAGCACTGAGATACTCCCAGCCCTGGGCTTTACATCTCAAGGTGGAAGAGCATGGTCATGCCTCTGCTGTCTCCATGAGGGCCGGTAGTTGGGCAGGATTCAAACCCAGGCTCCCCAGACTCACACTTCACTTGCTTCTCTTTTCTCTCCCCCCCCCCCCCTTTTTTTTAAGACAGGATTTTGCTCTGGCAGTAGACTACCCATGACCCTTCTGCCTCAGCTTTCCAAGTGGGATTACAGGCTGGGTTACCATACATGGTTGGCAGAGTCCAAGTCTTACTTGGCCTTTGTTTATTATTGTGGTGCTGGGGGGGTAAACTTGGGGCCTTGTGTATTCTAGGCGAGGGCTCCACCTCGAGGCTCCACGTCCTGCCCTTACTTGGCTGCTGGGTCTGGAGACACTCATTATCTCAGAGCAAAGGAAGCTCTCCTGAGCTCACCCTCAGGCTATACTGAGGTCCCAACTATTCTGGCCCCTCCCTGTACTTACTTTTTAATGGAGTCTTTATTTTGGTGGCTGTAGGCACTGAATCTAGAGCCTCAAGAGGCAAGCGCTCTCCCACTGCGCTACAGAGGCAGACCTTTGTTTTTACTTTAAAGGTTCGTTTTTTATTATTTTTAATCATGTAGGTGTGCACACAGGTGGGTGTGAGTGCAGGTACAGATGGACATCAGATCCCCTTAGGATCTGGAGTTCCAGGCAGTTGTGAGTCGCTAGACTCGGGTGCTGGGAATTGGGTCCTCTGAAAGAGCAGTAAGTGCTCTCAACTGCTGGGCCACCCGCCTCCAACCCCCCCCCCCCTTTTTTTTCTGAAACATAGTCTCATCATGTAGCCCTGGAACTCTCACTGAAGACCAGGCTGTCCCTGAATTCACAGTGATCCTCATGCCTCTGCAGCCCAAGTACTAGGATTAAAGGTGTATGATATCAAGCCCAGCCATCCCCTCCTTTGATTTTATTATAGTTTTTAGAAGAAAATTTCAATCTTCTAAAGATGTTTTTTATTTACTCTGTGAGTGTGTGTGTGTGTGTGTGTGTGTGTGTGTGTGTGTGTAGCCTGCGGGCACCCAATGTGGGTCAACAGGCTTGGCAACAGGTGCCTTTAGGCACTAAACCATACTACTTGCTGGCCCTTTTTTATTTTCTGATATAGGATCTGACTAAGTTGCTCAGGGTGGCCTTGAACTCACTCTGTAGCCCAGGCAAGCCCAAAACTTGTGCTCCTCCCAAGTATGGAGATCACAGGCCTGTGCCATGCAAGGCCCAGGTTCCCTCACATTTAAAACGATCACTTCTCTTTAAATCTTACCTTGAATTTAAAAGGACAATTACAATGCATTATTCCAGCTTCCATTTTGATTCTATCTACCTTCCCTACTGATGGACCCAGCCTCATGAATATTTAAAAAGTGCTTACTTTGTGTAAGATTAATTTTTTCCAAAAGAGAAGGGAAAAATGAGTCCAGAGGAAAGTAAACTAAGCAAGCAGGAAAAAATGCTACAGAGGACAAAGAAAGACAGCGAAGGACTAGCAAGAAGAGGCCGGGCAGTGGAGGGGAAGCGGCGTCTTATTTGCATATGTAAATACTGTGCATCTTCCAGACTGGGTGGTGAGCTGCCCCTAGTGCAAGGAAGGCTCCTAGGAGGCTCTTCCATACCTTGCAAGATGCTTAAGGTGGGCTTGAACCCAGTGATATGTGAGGAGAAAACGGGGAGACTTAGAGGGAGATGGAGGGGGGCAGGAAGGTGACAGGGGTGAAAGGGAAGTTGTGAGCTGAAGCCACACATGCTAACACACGTACATGGGTTTTTGAGGTGTGTTCACTACCACCCTGCTCGTAGGCATGGGTATCTAGAAGAGCATGCCAACCCGGGTACTTCCCTTGATGGCTCAGAGGTTAGATGTCCTAGGACAGTACTATAGGGCTGCTCTGGTGCACAGGTCTGTATGACCATTTAAAAAAACTCTTTATTTATGTATATGTGTATGTCTGTGTGTGAGGTTGCTGTGTGAGGGAAGGTGTCAGTTGTGTGTGTGGATGGGGGGGCGTTGGAGATGGTGGTTGACAGCTGCCCAATGCTGAACTCTGGAAGAAGAGCAGTTCTATTAACTGCTGAGCCATCTCTTGAGTCCCTCTGTGTGTGCCCTGGAGACACTCAGAGGGGTGTATGTCCCCATGCCTCAGGCTTGGATGGCTACACGAAGCCAGCTCTGATCGCTTCTGTAGGAGCACTCAGAAGTGGAGGGGCAGAGAATACTAGTGCCCTCACTCAGACTCACCATCCCACTTGATCCGGGCATAGGGATCTCTGGAAGATTCTTTGAGTTTGGGAGAATACCACTGTAAGGTCTGTTAAGTTTTCTTGATGTGAGCTTCTGTGATAAAATAATGTCATTTCAATACTACTGTAACAGCCCTGCCTATAATCCCAGCTCCTTGAGAAGACTAAGGCAGGAACATCAGAAGTTTGAGCCTGTCTGGGCTACAAACTGTGGGACTCTGTCTCAAAGTAGAAAGTGCCAAGCACAGTGGTGTATTCATGTAATCCCAGCACTCAGGAGTTAGGAACAAAAGGACCAGGAGGAGTTCAAGGCTAACCTTGGCTACAGAGTTATATAAGAGCCTGGCTAAAAACACACACACACACACACACACACACACACACACACACACACACACACAAAAAAAAAAAAAAAGCTGGGTGTTGGTGGCGCACACCTTTAATCCTAGCACTCGGAAAGCAGAGCCAGGCGGAACTCTGTGAGTTCGAGGCCAGCCTGGGCTACCAAGTGAGTTCCAGGAAAGGTGCAAAAATACATGGAGAAACCCTGTCTCAAAAAACCAACAAAAAAAACCAAAACACCAAAAAAAAAAAAAAAAAAAAAAAAAAAAAAAAAAAAAAAAAACCAAAACAAAACAAAACAAAAAAACCACCAACAAACAAACAAAAAACCCATAAATAAAAAATATGCAAAAAAAAAAAAAAAAAAAAGGGCATCTGTAGGGAGATATAGCTCAGTGCCTAGGATGTGTAGGGCCCTGGTTCAGTCCCAAGAACTACTAAATAAATAAATCCTACCACAACAACTACTACAGTCTGAATTATCTCTGTTCCAAAAATCCCAAGTGTGGGGTGGGTGCTTACTGCCTTATATGCATGGGGCCCTGGGTTACTACTTGGCACTGAAAGACATAAACACACCAAACCTCTTGGCCCTGGTAGCCCAAGTTTACAATCCCAACAACATTCAGGAGGATTGCCATGAATTGTCAGCCCGAGTTACGCAGTGAGTTTAGGCTAGCCTAGGTCTAGCCTAGTGTTAAGACTTTATCTCACAACAAACAAATAAAAAATCAAAAGAGGAAATCCAAAATGTTTTAAAATTAAATTCTGAGCAGCAATATGATTCCAGTACTATACACACCTATACTGTGTATATGAGTCATAGACATAAACCAGGCACACTCAAATACTGTGGAAAACTCTCCTCTGCCTTGGGGGCCGGGGAGGTGGCGAAGTGGTTAAGTACACTTGCTGTCCTTTCAGAGGGTCCCAGCATCCATGCCCATGTGCACACAGGCATATAGATCACTAAGAGTTCAATGATAGCCTGGTTTAGACCAGCCAGGGCTACATAAGTGAGACCCTATTTCAAAAAACAAAACAAACTTCTAAAACTTAGAAAAACAAACCAACCAAATTTTCCTCCCGCTAACGTTCTTAGACAGGCCTTATCAGGCTGGGGGTAGGGGTAGGGGTGGGGTGGGGTGGAGCTCTGAAGATGGACCACCTCCCATTACCTTAGGAAAGGGTGGAGGTATCAGAACTTTGTTAAGGTCCACACAGAGGAAAGCTGCTGCTTCTTGTTCAGAGGAATGGAATCTGGGTTCTTCCTCTGGCCCTGGGTGCAGATGAGACATTCTGACTTGCCTTAAATATTAGAACATTGCATATACTCTTGCCCTCTCCCTTAACAGTTAATCCAGCTTAGCCTGCCAATTGCTTGGCCAGGATACCAACCGCTAGGAAAGCTGATTCACCTGAAGACAAGCTTAGGAAAGGGGAGAATATTATCCTTTCTCTGAGATACCGTAAGTGCCAGAAGCCCCTCCCTTAATGCAGTTGCATGTAGATGCTCACTGCTGAGCCCGACTGCATTCCTGAGTTCTAGCTCAGAAGTCTAACTTCTCCTTTCTATTTCTCTGGACAGCTGCCAATGTCCTAAGCATGCTTGCTCTAACTCTCTGCCTTTCCCACTCTTTTCTCTGAAGGCCTCCAACATCCACAGCTGCTTGCAGATCTATAGTTGATTTATATACTCAAAGGTGTGACTTGATCTTCTTTCCCATCTCCGGTCTCTTAAAGCTACCCAGATGTTCAACCTGCCTGCCCTGCGTTTTTTTCTCGGAGTTTAATGAAATGGCCATCAAGCTTCCTTTTAAGGCCATTTTGATTTTTTTCTTGTTGGGTTTTTTGTTTGTTTTGCTTTTTTGTTTGTTTGTTTTCTGAGACAGGCTTTCTCTGTATAACAGCCTTGGTTGTCCTGGAACTCACTTTGTAGGCCAGGCTGGCCTTAAACTCACAGAAATGCCAGCCTCTGCCTCTGTAGTGCTGGGATTAAAGGTGTATGCCATCACTGCCCCTGGATTAATTTTTTCCCTCCAAAGACAGACTCTCATTGTACAGCTTGGGTTGACCTGGAACTCCATATGTAGATCAGGCTGTCCTTGAACTCTTGGGAGATCCAGTCTGCCTCTGCCTCCTAAGGGTTGGAATTAAAAGGCATGAACCAACATATCCAGCTTTGTTTTTAAATTCTTCTATCAGTGACACCAAGAACCTATACAAGGGAACCTCAATTCCCCAGTAATACTATACGTCTAAAAGATATATATGAAACATGAATTTCATGTTTAGACTTCAGTTCTCTAAGCTATCTCCTGTACACTGTCTCTGTTTCTGTGACTCTGTCTCTTGAATTGAGGATAGTCCACCTGTATGTAGCTGTAGTAATTACAATAGCTGACATCTTTAACCTAGGTTCTGGTATATGCTAGATAAACACACCACCACTGAGATACATTCCTAGTCACAACAGCCAACCTCTTTAAATGTGTGCTGTGTGACAGGCACCAGAAGGAGCCTCCAGCCAGTATCACAACTCTGACCCTCCACTACTGTCTGACAATACAGACACTTCATCCTGTTTTACAAACATGGCAACAAACTGAGATGAGTTTAGTAGTTTGTAAAGTCTCTTTCAGAAAGCAGAATCACAGCTGGGCTGTGGTGGCACACGCCTTTAATCCCAGCACTTGGGAACTGGGGAGGCAGAGACAGGTGGAGCTCTGTGAGTTCCAGGCCAGCCTAGAGGACAGGCTCCAAAGTTACAGAGAAACTCTGTCTTGAAAAACCAAAAAAAGAAAGGAAAAAGCAAGCAAGTAGAATCATGGGCCAGCAAGATGGCTCAGTGGGTAATGGCACTTGCTGCCAAGTCATTGACCTGAGTTTGATCCTTGGGCCACACAGTGAAGAGAGAACAGATGATTTCATGTGTGTGTGTGTGTGTGTGTGTGTGTGTGTGTGTGTGTGTGTGTGTGTGCCCCTTGTATGCTTATACACCCACTCACGAATGTTAGATATATGTTCTAAGGAAGTAGCCAGCATGGTAGCACACACCTTTAATTCTAACATCCTAGCACTAGTGAAGCAGAGGCAGGTGTATCACTGTGAGTTTGAAGCTAGCCAGAGTTACACAGTGAGGCCATGTTTCAATGATGATAATAAAGAAGGATGAGGCTGGACCTTAGGTGGCCTGACCACAGCACCTCTGCTCTTGGCTAGCATGCAGTTTGAAGAGGCCTTGTTTGTTTGTTTTTCTCTGTGTAACAGCCTGGGCTGTCCTGGAACTCACTCTGTAGACCAGGCTGGCCTTGAACTCAGAGATCTGCCTGCCTCTGCCTCCCGAATGCTGGGATTAAAGGTGTGGGCCACCACTGTTGCTGACTTGAAGAGGCTTTTCTGAGTCCTTACGCTGCCCTTGTACAAGCGCTGGTGTCCCTCTTTGAGCTTGAAGGTACAAGGTGGTCATTCTGTCTGTACAGAGAAGTTGGGGGCTGGGTAGGGCTATTTGAATGGTGATATGTGTGTCTATTTATGTCTCTTTGAGTTTAAAGTTGGAGAGATGGCTCAGCAGGTAAAGATGCTGTGGTACAAACTAGACAACCTGAGTGTGGTCCTAAGAACCTACATAAAGACGGAAGTCCAGAACTGACTCCACAGAGTTGACCTCTGACCTCCATATACACACAACAAAGAATAATTTTTTTTAAATATTACATCTACATGTGTATCCATATTAGCACGTGAACTCCATCCATCAAGCAGAATGATGTCAACTTAAAAAAAAAAAAAAAACAGACTTGGGGGTTGGGGATTTAGCTCAGTGGTAGAGCACTCACCTAGCAAGCACAAGGCCCTGGGTTCGATGATCCTCAGCTCCAAAAAAAAAAAAAAAACAGACTTGGGGCTGGAGGTGTAGGACTGCCAATACCCCATCACCAAAAGAAAACCCAAAACTCACAGCTTTGTAGTCAGAAGGACCTGGTCACAGATTCTAGTCAGTGATATGTAAAGGAACCCCGATGTGTGGCTTAAAGGCTCAGTTCAGGTCTTTTTTTTTTTTTTTTTTTTTTTTTCTCTAGACAGGGTTTCTCTGCATAGCTTTGTGCCTGTCCTGGATCTCGCTCTGTAGACCTGGCTGGCCTCAAACTCACAAAGATCCGCCTGGCTCTGCCTCCCGAGTGCTGGGACTAAAGGCGTGCGCCAACACCGCCCAGCTCAATTTTATAAAGAAGGCAAGTAGTATGTTATGGAGTTTTGCTCCCCTTTCAGATCAACACTTTGGATGTGATCAATCAATAAAATAACCACCACTGACTATTCACATGCCCTATTTCCTGACGGGGGGGACTATTTAAAACGCTTGCTCTTTGACTGTGTGTGGCAGGTGGGGGTAGGTGGCCTAGGTGTGGCCCTATAGGGGCACCTCTTTGGGGGCTTGTGACACCTGTGTTGGCTTTCCATTCCGCATCTTCCTGTGGAAAGCTGCTGTGTGCCTGCAAGGGCCTGGTGGCCGGCAGGCGGCTGGCGCGGAGTGTTTGGGGTGGTGGTAATTACTAGGATGGCCCAGCCCTAATGAGTGTGATCTCGTTACACTCTTGCTGCTTCTAATGGAGCTAACCTCATTTCACAGCCATTAGAGATGGAGATGAGGCCCCGCCCACAGGCCCCACCAGCTGCAGCTTTCACAGCTTTGGCCGTGGTCTTCCCTCCTGCTCGCCATTATATTCACCTCTTGTCTCCCTCTTTTTCCCTGTCTTCCTTCTGGGCCCCATTGTTCTCTCCATGTCCATCTCTCCCCCCTTTCCTTATGCTTCTCTTCTGTCTCCTTGCCGCCATGTCTGGGTTGCTTTCCCTCCATTCACTGCCTCCCACACCGTGTCTGGCCTCGGACCTTCACACTTCCGTCTCTCTGCCCTCTTTGTCCCTTGCCCTTCACCTCTGCTGTCCTTCTCCTCCCCCACACTGCCCTGTCTGGCCAGAGGACACATCTCCTGAGGAAACCAGCAAAGACAAACAAAAAGCAGTGACTTCATTATACTGGTTAATTATAATTAACCAGCACGGCTTGAACTCAGGACTGACCTGGAGCCGAGTCGAGGCCTTGATGTTTTCACACATGACAACTCCCTCTCCCTCCTTTGGGCTGTCTTCCTTGTCTTACTAGAGGGCAGGGAAGGGTCCAGACGCCCGCCCGCCTTCTCTGAGGTTCTCTCTGGCCACACAACCCTCTCTCCTTTTTCATGGAGATGACCCTTCTCATCTCAAAGTCACTACTCCCATCTCTTTCTTCTGGTCCAGGAAGAGTCTTGGGCTGGCCTCAAACCCCTGTTGTAGCAGAAGATGACCTTGAACTCTGGGTCCTGCTTCCACTTGCAAGTGCTGAGATGACAGGCGCGCATGCGCCCACATGCCCGGCTGTCCAGCACCTATTTCTTCTGCCTCTCTCTCTTTTCTCTCCCGCTCTCCGGCATACTTCAGTTCCTAAAGCACCAGGACGTACCTCTGGGTCTTTAGAAGCCACAGTACATAGAGCTGGAGAAGAAAAGCAGGCCAGTCCTCCAAACAGCATGAGGTAGCTCGCTATAAAGGAGGGAAGAGGCCTGGGGGAGAAGAGGGGAGACTGGAGGAGAGGACTGGAGGTAAGGGGCTGAGGGCCCTTGGCTTGTGTAGCCAACAAACAGGGAATGGCGCTTTTGAGTATGGAAAGGAATTTACTCCGTGTCGTCCCTCTGAGGAAACAATCCAGTCCTCTGCCTTCCTTCATTAAGAAGCCAGATGACTGGCAACTTGACCCTTGACCTTTTGCTCAAACCCAGTCCCAAAGGAAGGGCGTGAGGGTAGTTAGCTGGGACTGGAGGCTGCATTGGGGAAATGTCTACACTTAAACTAAAAATGTATGGCCCACACCCGTCCTGCCCCATCAGCTTGGCACTTCAGCACACTATAGGCCCTATGCACACACTCTGAGCACCATGGTCTCCTAATGGTATATGTCCCTATCCATACATCATTTTGGTGGAAGGCTTTGTTGGGGATTCTAAGGCCTGAACTTTAGCTTTGAGATAATCCTGTATTTCTGCCCAAATACAGGAGGAAACTCCAGTTCTCTTGTTTGACAGCTGAGGGGAAAAAATGTTGAGGGGTGCTGAGCTGCCTTGGTAGGAAACAGAAAAGAAGCCGGACATAATGCTGCATGCTTGTAAGCCCAGGACTTGGGAGGAGGGGCAGTAAAGTGTCAGGAGTGAAGGCATGTGACTGCTATGCAGTGACTTTGAGGGCTACATGAGATACCCCCCCCCCAAAGAAAAACAACCCCAAAAGCAAAAGATAAATAGCCAGGACTCAGGAGGCAGAGGTGGGAGTATCACTCTGAGTGAAGGCCAGCCTGGTCTTCGTAGCAAGTTCTAGTCTAGCCACAACTACACAGCAGAACCTTGTCTCAAGAAAAAAAATTAAAAAAGAAAGAAAAAGACTTTCCTACTCCACCAGTAAAGCTTAACACAGGAGCAGATCCACCATCTGGACATTCTCTCCAAATCTTCCACCCCTGCCTCTCCAGTCAGGGGTGGGTGGGAAAGGGATTGGGAGGTAGTTAGACAGTTCATTGAGACTTTCCCAGAGAGCAAAGGGGCCCTGGAAAAAGCGGGTGGTGGGATGCCCGAAGCTTAGTGTGAGGAGTCTGAGAAGAAAGATGGAAAAATCAATGAAATGAGTTTCTAACAGTGAGGTAAAGGACCGCCGTGTCGACAGCTTGTCACCTGCTGCAAAATATGAGCTGCCCAAGTCTGGGGCGGCTGCTGACAGCACAGATAGCTGCCTCTGTCTACTCCCTTCACTTCACCGACATCCCCCACCTCCAGCCCCTGCTGCAGGCAGGCCTTGCTTATTATAACCCAGACTCTCCCCAGACCCTCTCTTCCTTGTCTTTTCTGCTAGCTTTCTTAATTCACTCAGGGTCTTTGCCTCATTATTGCAAGAGCAGGACAGGTCCTAAGCCCTCGTTTGATACACCTTTCTCCTCGAAGGCTTCTTTCTGCAGATGCACTCTGAGGCTCATAGTGAGCTAGCTCTGTATCAACAATGGGCAGTCAGATGTGAAGGTCATGTCCTACAGGGTTGTTTACACCAATGTTTGGGCAGTAGTCAACACCTATCTCTTATCTTCCAGCACACTTGGCCAGAGTTCATGTCCTTGTAACCACTTTGAGACAGGTGTTTAAGGTGGGTCTGGTATTGATTTATGAACTTTTGTGGTTGCTGTGTATGTTTGTGTGCGCACAGGTGCACACCTGTATGTCTGAGGACGTCTGATTCAGTTTTAGCTTCATGACAGGGAATGGGGTGGAGATGCTACTTCAGGTTTGCCTGCTCTTTGAAAACACCCCTGGGCCTTTTCTGGAATCGTCTCTTCTGTATCCTCCCCAGGCTCCTGGGATGGCTCATTCACCTTTCTTCACATTATCTCCATAGACTTCCTAGATTCATAGATAACCCTGAGAGTTAGTCTGGCCCTTCAGCCTCTAACACCGTCTTCTCTACCCCCAGGTCTGCTGGTTTTCCCCCCTCGTTTCTGATTTCCCAGCTTGACTATGTATGTAGACTGAGGTCTACGAGACAGGATGGGAGTCGGGTCAGCTCTCAGACTCTCTGGACATTTGCTCAACAGGTATTTATCTGTGTGACAGACACTATAAAGTGTTACAAAACAATCAGAAACCAGAGGGAGGTATGGTGGCTCAGACCTAAACTTCCAGAACCCAGGAGGCTGTAGCAGGAGGATCTCCTCAAGTTTCAGTCCAGCCTGGGATACAGAGTGAGTCCCTGTCTCAATCCTCAACCCATTCTCCCCACAAAAAAGGAAGAGAGTGGACAGAAGATAGCTGCTCAGAAGAGTGGACCAGCCCTGTATCTCCCACTCTGGCTCTCAAAATAAAGGGGCCCTTTCATCTTCAGTCAGGTATTGCTGTGCCCTCTGGCATTTCAAAGCTCTCTTCTCCATATCCTTTTCAGGCCCAGTGTACCCTCTGCCACTGCTCAGGTCTTCTGCATTTCCAGCTTTGGCTTTTACTCCCAGACCTCACACCACTTGGATGTGATGCTGTCAGCAGCTCTCCTGGTTCACGAGGCCTTCTGTCCTGTGGCTGACATTTCAGTCCCCTTCCTCTCCTGCAAGCCTCTCGAGCCTGCCGTTTCCACCTCCATGCCCACTGTCTCTTGAGGTCACTTCCTCCTGCTTCTGTCAGGATCAAGCAAGCCTCAGGCACTCCCCAAGTAGTTTGTGACAATCGTCCTGAGCTAAGAATAGCTCCAGAGAAGCAAAGTCACTGCTAGAGACAGGAGTCCTCCAGATAGGACTCCATCCAGACCCCGGTGCCACACGTGATGCAGAGGGGCAAGTTGTTCCTGTCCCGGTCTCAATATGGTAACACCAGCTGCCTCTGACATCATGGAGGAGGGACTCTGTCAGGTTGCCAAGGCAACCCAGCAATTTATGACATCAGAGGCTTGAAGTCTTTGGTTCTCAGGGGGCTGGGAAGATTCAAGTTCCTGTCATTTGAAGTAAATGGGAATCCTACTTTTTCATCTCTTTTCTGTGTTCTCCTGGTTTGCTTGGCAATAAAATACAGAGTGACTGATGAGGCTGACAGGGTGAATGCTGGCGAGAGCCTCTTCCGGTCTCTCCTCCTCGCTGTCATTTCTTTCCTCATAAGCATCTCTTAGGGCCCAGTGGTAGTCTGCCGAGCCATTTTTTCCAAATTGCTCACCCCCTGCGGTGCTCTCTCTGCCTTGGCTGGGCTGTGTCCTCACACTAGAGGCATTTATCTCCTTTGATACCCCACTCTTTGCTCTCTTCCCTTTCCGGGGCGCTGTGCAGCTCTGACCTGCTTCAGCACCCCCGCCTTCGACATCCATCTACCTTCTTTGTACCATAGTCTTTTCCACCTCATCTTCTCCCTTAATTCTTCCCTTCCCCACTCCACCACCATACTAATTTCACACTGCTATCATCTTTCTCTTTCCTCCTGGATGGCTATTAGCTCATATTTATTAATTAATTCTCTATTTTTCATTAATCGCTCCTCAGTTCCCCCCTTCTCTACTCATCCCGTACAGATTCTCATCATTTCCTTTGGCCATACATTTCCTTCACCCATGTGTTTACTGAACCTGTTCTCTCCTTCCTTCCATCGTCTGCCCACATCTACCTCATCTTTTTATCTTTTAAGCTCCTGGGGTCTGGAAAAATAACCATGGGTTTAAACCCACGATAAACTCTGCACGTCCTTTATTCACGATTATCATTCTTTAGACGGAAAGAACATGGCCCTTGCATAAGATAGGTTTTCTGAGAATAATAAAACCTGTCTCATAAAGAATGTTGCCAAATTCAAAGAGAATAATAGCAGGATCCCATGAGGAAAATGAACTCAAAAGTGAAGAAAAAGCCACCGGTATCTAGAATGGACTGAATGATGGGGGCAGCCAGGTAGGGTGGAGCTAGAGAAACATCCCCTTACAAAATTAAAGTTGACAGTTAACTCACATAATGGAACTGATTGATGAAGGAGTTACATGCCCCTGGAAGCCCATTAAATTGATTTCTTGGCCTTTTTATGTGCCTTCACAAAACACAATCCCCATCTCTCACCTAGCCCTTGGCTTGTGGCATCTTTTGCTGCTAGGGTTAAAATACTGGGTAACAGGATAAAAGATTAAAAAAAAAAAACAAAAACAACAAACCAAAAACCCAACTTTGGTTGACCAAGGGGAGAAGGGAACAAAGATGGAGACTGTGCATGGGAGCTCATCAGCTAAAATGATACGAAAACAGGGTGAAATAAACTGGTGGGGTAAAAAATATATATACAATGGTGGAGTGGGGGAAGGGAGGAAAATTAAGTCAGCAAGGATGAGGTTTGTGGTGGAAAGCTCCTGGAAAAGCAGAGGACACGCTGGAGACCCAAGGCACATGGCAACCGAGGTGATCAACAATGCCAGAAGTTCCCAGGCTTCCCAGCTGAAGGTGAACAGAAGGCTGTCGTGCCCATGCTGAAAGGGCGCTAGAGTCATGGGGGGTAGACACATCTGCTCCATCCCCCTACTTTGCAGGCCCCTGACCATAGACTACCACCATCATGGCTAATATGCAAACTCCAAAGTAGCTGAAAAGGCCACCGTTGTGCAGACAGACCCTGAAGGAGACGGGTGGATGGCCGGACCGTCAGTCAGTCTAGGCGTGACACATAGGGACCGGGGTAAGGATCACCCCGATGAGAGGTGTCACAGTGACACACAGAACTGGATATAGATGGGGTGGGGAGCCAAGTGAAAAATGGCACAACCACAGATCAGTGGGGGCGCAGGCACAGTGAGAAGCGTGGTCCAGAGCTCAAAAAATGATGAGGGGCTTAGGAGAGCGGGTGGCGAGTCGGGGTAGCAGGAGAAGCAGGGCAGGCATGCTTCACCGCGAATGGGGCTCCCCTCACCTACTTCAGGCAAAAATCAACGTTGAAGGTATCCACTCCCGCTTCCACCCCGCACCCCGGCGCGCTAGCCCATCCATCAGCCTTCCCGCCTGGGTTTCTCCCCCATCCCGCAGCCAGCTGAGCTCCTCTGCGCCGCAGGCCCCTCCCGGCTACAGCCCATGCACTCACCCAGCCTCCCCTTCCCTCCAGGAACCCCGTTCCTGGTACAGCTCGGCGCGGTACGTCTAGGCTCTCGCCACCCTCTGTCTGTCCGGCTGGCCCACGTCTTTCTCCGTTTCTCCACCCCTGCCTCTCTTCCCCATTCCGGCTCGCACGCCCTTTCTCCCCACACTCCTGTCCCCTTCTTCCCGGCTGTCTGTCCGTCCGCGTCCCCTCCCCCAGCCCCTTCCCTCCCGTCCCTCTCCGTCCTCTCCAGTAGCAGTCTCCCAGCGCCTCCTCTCTCCTCGATCGCGACATTCGGAAGAGCATGGAAGGGAAGGAGAGTGAGAGGCAGAGGAGAGAAAAAAAAAAAAAAAAAAAAAAAAGAAGAAAAAAAAAAAAAAAAAAAACCCAACCCAGCAGCATCGGAAATCGATGCACTTACACCTCAGCTGGAAGCAGGGACGGGAGTCGAACCGCGGCCGCCAAGCAGCGCGAGGCGGGGAGGGGAGGGGGCGGCTCTTGGAAGGGACTTCTCCGATGTGTTGATTCCTTTTTTGCCCCTCCTCCTCCCTCCCTTCAGCGCTCGCTCCGGGGCGTCGGGGACGGAGATGGAAAAATAAATAAATTCACGGCGGTGAGGGAAGTGAAAGAAAATAATCAATGCTATTTGGCTGCGGCTGAAGTGTTTTCCCGGCTTCGTGAGTGGGTTTCCATTGATTCACCCTGGGCACTGGCTTGCTCCCTGTCTCCTCCTCCTCCTCCTCCTCGCCCTCCTCCTTCTAGCCCTCACTCCTCCGCCTCATTCACTGGCTGGAGCCGAGGCGTCCCACACAATGGAATAATCAATACCCAGGCGCCCGGGGCAGCCCCACTGAGCAGGTGCAGCGACCCGCCCGCCGCGGTGCATGCCGGGAGCTGTAGTCTACAGGCCTCCGCCCTCTATAGACGGCTAGGGCCAAGTCTACCCGCGTCCCACAAGGCAAAGACCTGGGCAGGGGCTAGGATCTTCGGGCGGGGCAGGCCAACGTTGCCATCCGGCTTCTTCCTTGTCTCAGGCGCTGGGTCTACTCTATTCCTGCAAAAAGGGCAGGTCCCTGTAAACACTCGTCCCCTCCTCTTTATCCTACTTACAGAAATCTTTAGTGTGTTTTAAGTCACTATTAGAACAAGCTGTTTTCTGTAAGCTGCCCACAGCCTTCAGATCAATGCTTTATATTCTAATTTCTGAGATTCTAAAACGGAGTATACAGGAGTTCATCTTACAGTGGAGAAAACCAGGGTTTACCAGCTCAAGATTGCAGGGCCAATAAGCAATAGTACCATTACAGTAGCAAACCTCAGTGGCCTGACTCCAGAGCCCAAGCCAGCTGCTATAGCATTATTTTTCTTAAATGACAACAGTAGCAAAAACTCCTGAAATTAAGGGTGGGGGAAGAAACCAGTATCTTGAGTTTCTACCACGTAACAGTTGTGTTTGTTAATGAATCTTCAATCCTCACATAATTGTGAGGCAGAGCATTGAAAAAGCAGAGCCTTGGGGAGGTGGGGTGGCCTGCAAGGGCGATGGTCTACAATGTGAACCTGTCGACTTTGAGTTTTGCTCAAGAGTCTGATAAAGAACAGATAAGCTTCAGGCTAATGAGAAGAGCTGGGGTCTGGGGGTGTTTCCTCCCGACTCAGACCTTTGGCTTTACTTTTCAGTCTTGTTGACCCAGAGAACACTGATATTTTCTGTGTTCTCTAAGATACAACCCAGTAGACCAGAAGCCCCAGTTTGTGTAATGCCGTCCCATGTTCAAAATGTCATGCCTGTAAATCAGGGGCCTTCCCAGAATGCCCCCCGCCCCCGTTGTTTCTAGAAACACGAGGGAGCAGGTGTTGACCTGTCACTTGTCATGGAAGCACATCCAGAGGTTGACAGTGTCCTCACCCAGAGCACAGACAAAACGAAAGTTTACAGATGCACTACAGTATTGGAAAAGTTAAGGGTCTCTCTGGTTCTGAAAGCAGACAGAGGGTGGCTGCTATGTCTTTCTGGGTTTATTTGTTTTTACTTGTTCTGCTTGTTTTTGTGTTTGTCTTTTCCAGGATGGCCTGGAAATCCGTCTGTAGCTCAGGCTCACCTGTGATCAGGCTCAAGCTGTGTTCCTTTTGCCTCGGCTGTCCCGGAGGCTGGGATTACAGAAGTGTGCCCGACATCTTCTCTTACTCCTGACAAAGCCAGCTCAAGGACTGCTGGAGATGGACAGCTTAGTCTGGCGCTCACTCATGGCCTTTTTCAACCTGCCCCTCAACTGTACTTCAAGCCACGTTCTGCTTAGAAACTGACAAGGTGCTGGAGCTAGCTTTTGGGCCTTTACCCCGGCAGTTCCTTCCACCTAGGTCTCCAGCAATCAAGTCCCATCACATCCTCTTCCTCCTCCTCCTCCTCTTCTTCTTTTTCCTCCTCTTCCTCTTCTTGCCCCTCCTCTTCCATCCTCCTCCTCGAATTAATTTATAAAAAAAAATTCAGCCAGGCAGTGGTGGCGCACGCCTTTAATCCCAGCACTCGGGAGGCAGAGGCAGACGGATCTCTGTGAGTTCGAGGCCAGCCTGGGCTACTAAGTGAGTTCCAGGAAAGGCGCAAAGCTACACAGGTTAACCCTGTCTCAAAAAACAAAAAAACAAAACAAACAAAATTCAGTATTTTGTTTGTAGTACCCGAGGAGTCCAGAGGAGGGCGTCAGATCCCCCGTAACTGAGTTAGGTTGTGATCTGCCATGTAAGTGCTGGGAAGGTATTATCTATCAGTCCTCCACTAAGCACAGCAAGTGTACTTCAGTGCTGAACCATGTCTCCAGCTCCCCATCACACCTCTCATTCACAATCAAAATATCACTTCTTCCCCTGATAGAAAGTTTCCCACTCACCTCTACCCTAAACATTCGTACCAGTTTGTATTAGATTCCCTCTAAAATTCCAGGATAGAGGCAGGGTATGGTGTAGGCTCACACATGTAACCCAGCACTCGCTCTAAGGGGATCAGGAGTTCCAGGCTAGTTTGGGTTACATGAGATCCTTGTGTCAAAAATAAATAAATTAATAACAAATAAAACCATAAAAACATTCCAAGGGGCTAAACTGAATTACTCCACTCATGCGCCAGACCATTACCACTGGCCAGCCCTCAGTGGGTAGCCATAAACTGCAGTGTCTGAGTGGCTGTGTCTCATCAGGCCCACCCACAGTTTACGTTGGGAGGGGTTGGGGGCTGGAGCCTAAGCTTCTTGCATTCTACTCTTCACGGTCGCCACCCCCAATCCCCGCCTGTTCAGCTTTAGGTAGAGTCCCGATGGCAACAACTAATTGCATGTTTCTGATCACCATAGCGACGGGTGGGCATGAAAGGTGAGGTGGCCCTTTGGAACTACATCTCCCATCATGCATCAGGCCCAGGGGGCCAGGCTCACGCTAAGGCTCGAGATCTTGGCCGATGCCCGGGCTCCAGGAAGGATCCAGGATGAGCAGCGGGCGAGAGGATGGTCTCGCACCTCTTGCCTACCGGCTTGGGTCGCACGTAACCTAACAGACCTCTCGGGCCTAGCGTGCCATCGGCATCGCCATACCGGTCTAATATGGCCGCTGATGCTAGGACCGGACCCGCGCGTAAAGAGCCAGGGCCAAGGTCCGGAGCCGGAGACCGCTCCCGGCATTCCTCGCGGGTGTAGCGTGGGTTCCCTTCCCCCATTTCCGGGTCCCAGGAGAGGGAGACCCTGGGGTCTTGAAGAGAGTTCTGAGGTGCAGCTGGTCGGTGCTGTACGACGATGACAGGACATTCCCGGGCGGTGAACCACTGGCCTGGCTGGCAAGGTGTAGAGAAAAGATGTTGAAAGGTCATCAGCATCACGGCCTGCTTTCTAAGGAGCCGTTTGGGTTGAAGACAGGATCAATTAGGATTTAACTGGAGACTGTCACCATTGCAGCACGCTGAAATCTCGAGGTAGAGCCTTGTGTCACCGAGGCAGAGCTCCGAGACAGTGTATGTGCCTCTTAAGTTTATCCAGGGCTAGGGGGCGTCTCTGCTGACCACTTGTACCCTTGAGCACGCAGTGAATGCTTTGCAAACTGTTGCAGATAACATGGCCCAGGGCTTGATTGAAGTGGAGCGAAAGTTTGTTCCAGGGCCTGACACAGAGGAAAGGCTGCAGGAGTTGGGGGGCATCCTGGAGCACCGGGTCACCTTCCGAGACACCTACTATGATACTTCTGAGCTAAGCCTTATGCGGTCTGACCACTGGCTGCGACAACGAGAAGGTAGTGGATGGGAGCTCAAATGCCCTGGAGTAGCGGGTATCTCAGGACCCCACAATGAGTATGTGGAACTCACATCGGAACCTGCAATTGTGGCCCAGCTCTTTGAACTGCTGGGGGCTGGGGAGCCGGAGGCCGCAGGTGTGCCTGCTGTCTTGGGTCCCCTGAAGCTGCAAGAAGTAGCTAGTTTTATAACTACACGAAGTTCCTGGAAGCTGGCCTTATCTGGTGCCCAGGAACAGGAGCCACTGCTCCGAGTGGATCTGGATTCGACAGACTTCGGCTATGCTGTGGGTGAGGTAGAGGCCATGGTTCGTGAGAAGGCTGAAGTAGGAGCTGCCCTAGAGAAGATATTGAGCTTCAGCAGCATGCTTGGTGAGGGGGGCAGGCCCTTCTGTGTGTGCTCAGCAGCATGCTTGGTGAGGGGGGCAGGCCCTTCTGTGTGTGCTCAGCAGCATGCTTGGTGAGGGGGGCAAGCTCTTTGATGCTGTCCCTGCTTCTCATCCAATCTCACTGGAGGCGACTTTCTCAAAGGTCCAGTTTGTTTACACTTCTGTAAATCATTTACTATTCTATAGGAGCTAATTTGGATTTACTTCTTGTCTTCATTCTTTCTCCTAGCCATCACCTCATTTAACCCCCCAGTTCTGCTTATCAGGTCTCTCTGCTTTTTTTTTTCCTTTCTTTTTTTCAAGACAGGGTTCCTCTGTGTAGTTTTGCGCCTTTCCTAGAACTCACTCTGTAGACCAGGCTGGCCTCGAACTCACAGAGATCCGCCTGCCTCTGCCTCCCAAGTGCTGGGATTAAAAGCATGCGCCACCACCGCCCGGCTCTCTCTCTCTGCTTTGATCCTTCCCACAAACTTCCATTTTTCTCTTTCAACTTCCTATATCCTCATTATTCCCTTGGCTTTTTCTTCAGTCTTCTATGTAGGCCAGGTAAGACCTTAGACTTGTGATCCACCCCAGTGCTGGGATTCCAGGTGTAGGGAACCACAGCCTCTGGACAGTGCTTTTGGCTTAGAGGAAAGACAGGAACATTACATTTGTATGGGACAGGGGGGTACTTTGGCAGATTTTCCTTTTTCTATGCCTAGCTCGGATAGAGACAGCTCATCCCCAGGCTTAAGGGGTTGTGCACCCTACAGGTCCTGACAGCCCTGGAGGGCCAACCCTCCCTAGAACCCACACATGGCGTTTCCTGCCATGGGTCAGCACGCCAGTGTCCATTAACAATACCGGCAATAGTTAGAAATGAGCCTGCCACTCCACAGTTCCTGCTTCCCTTTACTGCCCACGGCGTTTGGTTTTCTTCTGTTCTCCACTGCCCGTGCGTCATTGCCAAGCTAATGAGCTTTGGCTTGCCTAGATGGGCTTGGATCTTGATTGGGAGAGAGGGGTGATAAGTGAAAGGAGTTGGTTCCCTGTCTTCGCGGCACGGGGTGCTTCCTCACCACTCCTCATTGCCGGCCGAGAGGCTCACGCATGGCTTTCCAGCCACACCAACTGACTAGAGTTTTGGGGTCTCACCTCTGCAGTCCAACAAGGGAATGGGTGGCTTAGAGAAGCCGCTTGGATGGCATCTGGATTCTTGGTACTGCTTTGCAAGCTTTGGAGCCCTGGCTGGGTGGGCAGGGAGCAAAGTGAAAGCGCGTTTGATGGCAGCAGCATCTGTTTCTTTGCTCGTTGTCCCCATCTGCAGGAGTGCCCGCACAGGAGAAGGCACCCGCCAAGCTCATGGTATACCTACAGCTCTTCAGACCTCTGGACTATCAGCGCCTGCTGGAAGCGAACAGTCCCGGCGAAGCCACAGGGGACTCGGCATCCTGACAGCAGTTTTTGGGAGCAGGGTTCACTTTACAGGAGGGAAGGGGACTCTGGGAAGCCGCCATCCACCCCTGGGCCCACTGGGCTCCTTCCCTTACAACAGAGCCTCCTGTCTCCAGCCCTGCCTGGTCTTTCACCCATTCTCAGCTACCTTTCCTCGAGCCCGCCCTCACGGCTTCCCTCATCCGTCAGATGCAATCTGTGGGCCGCCCCTCTCCCCTGGCCGCTAAGCAGCCTCCATTGATTTCCGCTCGTGTTTATAGGATTTCCACTTAGCCGTGATCAGTAGTTAAGCACAGGAAAATCCCTTGCCACCCCCCCTCCCGTGGTCGATGCCATTGATTCTGCCAGCAGCTCTGAAGCCGCCTTACAGCTGAGTTAGAGATGCGGGGAAGCGGCAGGGATTTCCCTGCCTTGGGGTATAAGGAATAGCAACAAGGTGGGGAAGTGGCTGGGAACTTCTGTTAGAAATCTGGAAATTCTGCTGGGTCTGTCACTGTGAGCAGAGGGTAGAGTGCCCTGTATGATAGCCGTTTAGAGAAAAATCTTGCTCTCCAACCCAGAGAGGGGCAGAAGGAAAATCGTCATTGTCAGGACAGGTTCTTGGGGTTTCAGGAAGTCATACTTCTGTGGAGAAGGCTCTACCCTTTTGTTGCTATGCATTTTCTTTCTTACTAGGTCAAAATATGCCTTTCTGCCCACCTCAGGTTTCATAGGCTTTCATTATTTGTCAGGCAGGAGGTTGTCTCTTCAGATTGTGGTGACAAATTCAGGGCCAGAGTGCCACCTGCTGTTAGCCCTCAGGGTTGTGTTCCCAGCTAGGGTGCAGAAAGATTTCAGGTGAGCCCTGGCAGTTAGGAGGCAGGCTAGTTTAGGCCACAGCTTAGCAACCTGGAACTCCATTTGGTTTGAGCTGTACATGCCTCCCATCTGACAATGCACTTGGCCTAGGATCCTCACCTGCATGTACTGGGTGCACACACATCCTTCTAACAATGCACCTAGGACCCCCACCTGTACCGAGTTACATTTCTGTCCCACTTCAGACCATGGAATAAGCCTCTCCTCCCCCAGCAGACATAAAAACTCTCCACTTTTGTGGAGAGTTTTTATTCAAACATTTTAGAACATACCCGAGTATGGAAAATAGGGAGCTGATTGGACCTAGACGGGTTTTGGGTACAAGCAGGCTAAGGTAGACCATGTCCTTTAGGTGAGCTTTTAAGGCAAATCTTCTATTTACCGTCCTGTGCCTATGTAGAATGAGCATATGACTAAAATCAGATGCATCATGGGAGGGGTCATGCACAGTGAAGAAAGGCTTATAGACTCCAAGCCTGTCAATCAAAATAGAGAACCATTCAGATTATGCCACTAGGCAATGACCTTCTCCTTCCCGTAATTCCCCACTAGAGCAGCACCAGGCAGTGACCCTGGGCGAGGACTGTGGCCACCGCCTTTCACGGTGTATTCTGGTTTGTACTGTCATTTCACTTTTGAATGAAGTTGCCTTGCTACTTGCAGTTTATGTACATCTTTATTTCCGTTCCTTGAATAAGACACCAAGGGCCTGGAAACACCCTGGCCAGACACTAACCACAGCAAGTTACTGCCAAGTCTCCACAGGCAAGCTGTCCACTTCAAAGACCTCCTGTACTGGCTGGCCAGAGTGGTTGTAGGTGAGGCGCAGCTTTAGTCGCAGAGTTGCCTAGAAATAGGGAAGCAGAGACCAGGGTTAGGTCCCTGATTGCCCCCATCTCTCTTGTCCACAGGGTCTGACAACTCACCTTGTTAGGATTGAGGATTCTGAAGAGCTGGGTGATAGGAAGGCCACCCTGAGCTGGAATTGTGTTCCCACTGGGGGCCTGCAATTGCAGCTGGAAACTCTGGACATGGGAGGTTTGGGCAGAGCATAGTAAGGCCTCCGGGTGGGCTCAGGCAGTCCACTACACCCAGTGGCTCCCAAACATTTTCAGATAACTGTCCCCATCACCCCTTTCCCACTTCACTCTGCCTCCTACCCACCTCCACTACTTTCTGGCCTTTTCTCCTAGAGTGCCTGTGCCACCTCTGAACCCTAATTTTTTCTTCTGTCTTTGTGACAATATAGCCCAACTTGGCTTCAAACTCCCTACAGTCCAGGTTGGCCTCAGTGATTTCCCCTGCCTGAGCTTCCCAAGTTCTAGAATTACGGGCACGAGCTACCACACCTGGCTGAACCCCAGTTTTTCAAACCTTGGGCACAGCTGCCTGGCAAACGAAGTGGGTAACATCCTCCCTTGAGGAGTTGGTGGTGGTGGCAGTGACTAGGAGTAATGTCGGCGTTTCCACGGGCCGCACAAAAGAAAGGTCCAGCTGTACGCCCTCACGCTCAAACACTCTGAGACTGGGGATGGCAGCTGGATGGGAGAGAGGCAGCCCAGTGCACAGGCTTAGCAAGCCACCTGCATCCACTCCTCCAATAGAAACGGAACAAGCGAATCTTGGCCCTGCATTGGCAGCGCCCAGATCTAAGGAGAAACTGACAAGCTGAGGTGGGAGCCAACCATCTAGGTTGGGGGCGGGCGGGGAGGAGAGAAACAACAAAATGCAAGGTGATCATCAGCATGCTGTTAGAGACAAAAAGTCCAAGAAAGAGGGAAGGACTAAGTTAAAGAGGAGGCGAGTACGGCAGCTGACATTTAGCTGAGGCCTGAACAATGCGTGTGAGCTAGTCATTTGAGGTGTTGGGTAGAGAACATGAAGTGTCAAGTGTTTGAGGCAGAAGAATGCGGGGAGTGGAAGGGGCCAGTGGAGTGGGTAGTCGGAAGTGATTTGACACAGCCTGGAGCAGAAACAGGAGCACAGACTGGGATAAGAAACCTGAGGGAGATCGGTACAGAGATCCAAGACGGAACCGGCCTGGAACGAATGAACGAAACCTTTGCCTACTGAGATGGGTGTCTCCGTCCTTGGCTCAGAATGAGAAATGACACATTTCCACCCACCCTCTGTACAGGCTTTGCAGCGGCTTACCAGGGGGCGGAGGTACACAGGGAAGGTCGAGGAGCTGTACTAATGCCTCCCCTGGGGAAGGCTCCAGAGGTGGAAGATGCTGAGCGTGCCCAGAAGTGTCACCCAGGAGATCAAGCAGATCCAAGAGCTTAGTGGCCTGGAGAAAAGGGCAGGAGGGTCATGACAGGGTGTGAGCACCCACAGGAAGTCCTCCTTACCCAGGTCTTCCAGCCTCCTCACCTGGGGCTCCGTGGGGACAAGAGCTGCTGCTTCCAAGAGCTGGGGCCCCGCTTTGTTTTCCTTCTGTCCCTCAACAACTTGAGGGTCACTGCGATCCACCAGAGGCATCTTTTCAAGGATGGCAGCCCTGAGAGGATGGAATGCAAGGGTCCCTCTGTGTGAGCCCTACGCTCTCAGAGAAGCATTTGGGAAGAAGACTAAGAACTAGAAGGCCCTGGGCATGCAGGGTTGCAGGCAGGGTCTCATGCAGGGTTGCATGCACCATTCTGGTTTCCTAAGACAGTGAACTGTTGCTGGTCTTTAGACAACTGGTGAGGCTGGGAACCAGCTTAGAGTCACCTATGGGTAGGAGATGCTCACCACAGAGCAAGGATATGAGAGGTTTCCACTCTCGTATCCAGGAGGGAGCCCTGAAGAGGATAGAGTTTGGAGTTCTACATGTGGGTTTCTGGACATACCTCATGTGGTCATACTTCTGGAAGAGTACGTTATACTCCACAGCCCGCTGTTGAAGCTCTACATCCACACAGCTCCCGTAGATGGACACCACCTGGCGGATGCGACTGGGCCACAGCGTGGCGTGTGAGGGGCAATGGCAGGCAGCTTGCTCTTCCCCTCCAGGATGGGAGGGAAGGGGGCAGCCTCAGAGAGTAGGGAGACATCTAATAGAATGGGGCTCAAAAGCAGATTCTTAAGGACTAGGGGGAGGGGAGGAGGGGTGTGTGCCTGGAGAGTTCAGACTAGTAGCCACCACGAAGGGACATCTTTCAAGGGCTGGGCCCCCCTTCTTACTTGTTATCTCCCTGGAGCCGGGTGCTGAGCTTCATGAGAGCTGTGAGGGCATAGCCCCGGGTGGCTGGTAGGGACATGTGGGACTGCAGCACTTTTTCCAGAAGCGCCAGCACCTCCTCTTCTCCCACCTTCAGGTGTGGACAGCAGGTCAGGACCACAGGTCATGTCTGTCCTCATGAATCCTCCCCAGTGGACCTGTCCTCGGGTCTCACCTGCAAAGGCTCGATTTCCTCACAGTTACCCTCCAGCAGGAGGTCCCCATACTCGCCAATGCACCAGGCTGCCACCTGAGCCAGTGGTTGCTGTAGGAGAGAAGAAACACTCCTGGGTTAGCTGGAGTCCTCCTTTCTTCTAGACCCTACCGCATCCCTGTACTACAGTAAAAAGATGGTGGGGTCGGCAGGGGAGGGAGGGAGGGAAAGGGTAAGTTTGTTGGCAAGCTGTCCTGGCATTTTGGGTCCTGCTGCCCTCTGGTGGGCAAGCGCCAAAACTACATGGCCTGGTCACATGACAGAGTCCGGAAAGGCTCTCTCTCAGGAGCAAACCGGGATGCTTTCTGCCCACTCTATTCAAGCTGACAGAGGGGAGTTACAGATATCGGCTGGCGCCTGTTAATCCACCCGGCATTGGAGGTGATAAGAGAGATGAACACACGTGCCAAGCTTTAATATATCTTATTTGATCCTGAAGACAGCCTGGGAGGTGGGCATTCTAGAAAGTTGAGAATGCGGAGCCTAAGGAAAGTTGTATCTGGAGCTGCAGTCAGTAGGTATCAGGGCCAGGACAGAAGCCTAAGTGAGAGGTGGGCTTTGTCCTCGAACATCTTCCGGCCGCTATGCTTGGGGAAAAGCATCCAAACTCTAATGCTGAAAAGGCTGGTCGGCTGGAGCTGGGGAGAGGGGAGCGAGACCTGGGAGATGTCCTCTGCTAAGGCACTGTAGAGGCGGCGCACAGAATAGGCATGGAGCTCCTGGGCCTCTCCAATCAGCTGGGTCAGGTTGGCCACTGCGTCGTCCCTCACATGGGTACCTGCCTGGAGAGGGGTGGATGTGGCCAGGTCAGAGCAGTGAGCTCTGCCCACTCCTGCCCAGCTCCCTGACTACCCCACCTCACCGTGGTCAGCACGTGCAGGATGGTGTCTATGTGCCACCGCTTGCTTGGAGCGAACCTAGGGGATGTGACTCATCAGTCCTGTCACCCTCCCTCCCCAGGCCGCACTCTCTGACTCCTAGGTACTGGTCCTCTCACCTCTCGGCAGCCAATAGGATGCCTGAAGCACAATCAGCCCGAAGATCAGGGGGGCAGGATTCCAGGAAGGCCTGCAGCTCTTGCATCATGGCTCGTACATTGGAACTGTTCACCAGAGCCAGGCTCAGCTCCAGGGCCCGCCTGGCAGGAGACAGGAGTCCATGCAGATGGCCCAGGGTACCCCGCTCTAGGTCCACTGTTCCCAGGCATCTTTTTCTTTAGTTCTTACTCCAGCTGCTTTGAAGCTGGTTTGCGTTTCAGCCACCAGGCCCTGTCCTCTACCCTGTTCTCCCTCTGCTGACCTGCTAAGGGAGGCATCTGTTTCCTGGAGACATTCTACCACAGTGGACCGGTGACGCTGTACAGCACTGTGATCGGACTGCACCAGCCGGAGCAATGATGTCAGGGCCACATACCTGGTCGGAGTAAGAGAGGCCATGTCACATCTCCCGGACACCCTGTGTTGCCTCCGGTATAGGTAAAAGTTAGATGGATCAAGACGGAGGAATGCAGAGGGCCAGATGTACAGTGGTACAATCTAGCCAGACACTGGGGATTGTTACCTAATATTCTTGTCACTGTTGAGCAAGAAACGGCCAAGAATGTTAACAGCTAGAACCTATTGGAAGAAGAAGGTGGAGGCGGTCAGAGAAGAAGTCACTTGTTCAGTGGGATCTCCTCCATGATGGGTGTTAGGGAAAAGCCAGTGACCAGGACCAGCTGGGGAGGTGGAACCCTAGCTGGAGAGCACGTGGGTATATAATGGTACCCGGAGGCCCGCTGCAGAGTGGATGTCCATGATGGTGAGCACTGTCTCCAACAGGACGGCGTTGCCTGCATTTCGGCTGGTGTCTGTGTTGGTGGCGACCTGTGTGGGTGGCAGGAGAGATATATCTGCACAGGGCTCTAGTTTCCCTGAGATTTCTGGAAGGTGACTGCTGTGTTCTCTGTTCATCCTTCAGCCCCTAATGAAGTTCCATGAACCCCACTATATGTTAGGACCTGCCTACCCACTAGGGCAATAGCACAGTGACAGACTATATATCCTTCCTTCATGGAATTTATTGGTTTAGGGGGCACAGAAAGGCAATTATATGACCTCTGCAGGCAAAGTGGTCACGTGAGGAATGTCCAGGGCTGATGAACCCTAAGAAACCACATGCCTAAGGGGTGCCTCTCACCTGGGCCAGCAAGTCATTCATGGCCTCACTGCTTTCTTCATGGTTCCGTCCCAGGATCCGAAGCAGACGAAGTATCTGGACCTGAGATTGGGTTAGAGGGGTTTATAGGATAATGTCATGAGCCTGAGGTGAAAGACCTAACTCTGTGGGCAACCCCTCCCTCTCACCTCCACAGATCCCTTGGGTCCCGGTCCCGGGAGGAGATCTACTTGGGTAGTAGAGTCAGGGAAGTCTGGAGAGTCCTTTTTTTGATTTGTTTTTTGAGATATGGTTTCTCTGTGTAGCCCTAGCTATCCTGGAACTTGCTTTGTAGACCAGGCTGGCCTTGAACTCACATAGATCCACCTGCCTCTGCCTCTCAAGTGCTGGAACTGAAGGCGTGTGCCATCAGATCTGGCTTTGGAACAGGCTTTTTATGTGGTTACCAAACTGGATTTTCTGACTTTTTGGCAGCCTCCTTCCATTCCCCATCCTCAGTCCCAGGATGACTAAAGCCGTCTGTCACTTGGACTGTGCCAAAACGGGATGTGACTACTGGCTATGGTCATCCTGTGAAGTCTTCCTTGTTCTGGGGATACAAGTAACTCTCGGCCTACCTGCAAAAAGGGATCGCTGACTCCAGAGATGCTGTGCTCTGCTGAGTATCCCGCTGTCACCAGAGTCCGGAGGATCTGCACCAGTTGGGGTACTACCTGGGCAGAAGAAGGGAACAGGCAGCCTTGTCTGGGCATTCCTCCTCTCTTCTCAACCATCAGTCCCAATTCTTCACCCACCACCCACCTTTGCCTGCCCCACGGCCTGCCCCTTCACTAGCCCACCTTGCGAAAGTGCCTGAGGGCTGCAGGGCTTCTTTCACAGAGCTCGGTGATCAGCGTGATGGTGCCCAGCAGGATGCCTGGGGTCAGGGTGGGGCAGTGAATGGTGGGCCAGGCCATGGGGCAGTCTACTACATGTGTGTTTGTATGTGTGCACCACCCTTGTCCAAGGAGCGGGATTTCCTGATTTGCTTTTCACTTCATCTATTCCTAGCCAGACCTGAAGCGGACAGTGGCGAGCCCTGTGCCCTTACCATGATGGCGCTCATGGAGCAGTTTGGCACAAGGTGGGAGGAAGATGCTGGCGAGCTCGGGGTCCTTCCGAATCATATGCACAGCGGTCAAAACAGCCTGCAGAAGTCAAGGGCCTCAGATAGGCCCACCAAATTAGACTCCACACACTTCTTCCATGTGGCAGCTTGGGAACAACTTCTGGAGAGGTAAATGCCTCAAGGTCTACATCTCACCTTCTTACGCACATAGGGGCTGGGCTGCAGGAGCAGCTTCTCCACCTCAGTGGCTAGGTCTCGGCACATCTCAGCAGAGCCCATGGTGCTCAGAGTACACAGGGCCAGACCCTGAACTGGCTGAATCCCTTGGCTCAGGTCACTGTAGGGTTTGGAAGGATGGTCTGTCAAGCCGAAGAAAACCAGTTCTTCCCAGTACTGATAGCAGGCAGCCCTCTGGATTTTACAGTTCCCACTCTCCCAACACCCTGATTTCAAGTGCCCCAGAACCCTCTCACTTCTTGATGCTGTTGGTAATGAGCAGATGGGCATCGTGCCTCTCATCCAATAGAAGCATGGCCCCAAGGTAGCCCACCCTCTTGTCTGTGAATCTGGGGGAGGCGATCAGTTTCAGGCACTCCATCTACAGGGAGGGAGGCAGACCAGGAAGGGTAGTGTGAAACCACAGCACTAATTCTCTGGCTACATCCTCCTTAAAGGCAGATTAACTTGTGAGGAATCATATATTTCACCACCGTCTCTTTAACCGGAAGTTTAAGCGGAGATCCAGATGACGGCAGGCAGGTTTCAGGGACCTGTGTTGGAGTGGAGGCTGGGAGAGGCTGGGGAGGTGCCAAGAACAGGGCTGGCTAAGGAATCACCAGTACGGTAATGGATAAAAGGCTCAGAAACTAAAAGATTTAGCTGGGCGGAGTGGGGCATGCCTGAAAACCCCAAACACTGAAACGGAGGCAGGGATTTTCGCCAGTTCTAGGCCAGCCTGGGCTACATAGAGAACCTGTCTCAAACAAAACCAAAGACTGGAGAAACACAAATGGGGTACAAATACGCAAGGGGCCCCCACTGATCATCTTCCTCAAATTTTGGAGCTATCCGAGGCCAGTACCTGTCCAAAGTGGGCGGGGTAGCCCAACATGTGGACGTACAGCAGTTTCGCCAGCTGGCGATGCCTTTGCAGGGGGTCCCCATCGCGGAAGGAGGCCCGAATCTGAGCACACTCTTTCTGGATCACTTCCCGTTCGTGGGCCAGAGTCTTGGCCCCGCGTATCTCTTCGATCAAGTCCTGAAGTCTCAAGGAAGGCACCACCATCCTGGGGGCAGAGCCCGGGAGTGGAAAGGCTTTAACACACGCCTGCCGGGTAGCCAGAATTGCCCTGCGCCAAGTTCTTTAAGGGCTCGAGTCTCACTACCCCCCTTAAACTGTGCCCACATAATACCTCCCACCTGAATCCGAGCGCCACCATCCCGCCTCGCAAGGACATTCCCACTACGCATGCGCCCTTGCCCCACCCCGTGCCAGTTTCTATTGAGCCTGCGCTAAAGCCCAGTCCATTTCTCGCTTTCCTTGCCGGACTGGGATTTCATATCTCTAGTTTTCCTCCTGGATCCCTGCGCTATTTCCTTTGCGTGGTTTCCTGCTCCCTTTCCCATTTCAGGAGGCCTCAGTTTCCCGATCCCAGCCTCACCTGGCTTCGGTGTCAACTCTGCTTCGGTCCCCCCACCCAGCACTTCCTGGTATGGGACAGAGCTGGGGTTGGTGCTTGGTCTGGGTCCTTCCCTCTTCCCCGCCTCTACCACGGGACCCCGCCCCTCTAGGGCCGCCCAGCTGAGACGTCTTGAGATTTCTGACCTCTGGCCTCAGTCTTCGGCACTTTGGGAAGGGAGCCTAGAATTGTTACAGCACTGTGGCTCTCCATGGGGCCTCCTTCTTCACCCACCCCACCAGGTGACACTCAGAGAGCTTGAATTTGAAATCACAGCACCCCAAAGGAGATGACAGTCCCCCCCTTTTTGGAACTTTTTTATTAATATACTTTTTTTTTTTTGTTAAATTTCTTTGTATTTTTTTTTTCCTGCAAGACTTGGTGTTGGCGGCACTGTTGTATAACGTCAATCCCAAATTCCATGAAGTAGAAATCAGAAGTAAAGGTTGAGAAGGGAGGGAGGGAAAGGCAGGCCAAGGAGTAAACAGAGGTTGACTAGAAAAATAAGAAGAGTATGTGGTGGGCATTCCTGGGCTAGGCCATTCCTTGAGGAAGGGGATTGGCAGGCAGCTTGCCTCTGCCTCATGCAGGAAAGGAAAGTACCCCTGGGCGCTACAGCTCCGTCTTGTAGAGCTTTCTATCCCCAGAGGAAAAGCTAGTAACAGGGATCAGCCATATCTCAAACAGGGCTCTTCACCCACTTCTCACCTGGGGTTGACACCCACCTCTGCCCTGCCTGGGAAGTGTGGGAGACATCGGCCTCTTGGGATCCCCTTCTGTCTTCCCATCTCACAGGATTCTGACGTGATGATTTGGAAACACTAGACTCTTTGCAGCTTCTGCTGCCCTTCGGCCCTTACTTGGCTCTGTCCTCTGGAAGTGCTCCCTACAACTGCCAGAATGGAGGAGTATCCCCTGGAAGTGCTCCCCACAACTGCCAGAACTGAGTATCCTCTAGAAGTGCTCCCCACAACTGCCAGAACTGAGTATCCTCTAGAAGTGCTCCCCACAACTGCCAGAACGGAGTATCCTCTAGAAGTGCTCCCCACAACTGCCAGAACGGAGTATCCTCTAGAAGTGCTCCCCACAACTGCCAGAACTGAGTATCCTCTAGAAGTGCTCCCCACAACTGCCAGAACGGAGTATCCTCTAGAAGTGCTCCCCACAACTGCCAGAACTGAGTATCCTCTAGAAGTGCTCCCCACAACTGCCAGAACTGAGGAGTGGAGTCCTCGCTTGCTCCAGTGCCTCTAACCCTCTGCAGAAGTGTCTTCTTCAGGCCCCTTAGGAGTTTAATCAAAGGCCACAAGTGAGTCCAGACCAATCAAATAAATTTTTAGGGGGGCAGAAAAGGGTAGAGAGGTGAGTGGCAGAGTCGGAGAGGGCTTAGTGCACCAAATAGTTTTTGTTGCGTTTCACGTTGCTCTTGGCATGACATGCCATCCTTGGGGGTTGGAAGGGGGACTGGCTGAGGGAGGAGAGGGAGGGAGCATCTAGGGAGTGTTCTGTCCTCCACTCCCCTTTTCTCCCTCGGGGAAGGATCAAGTTAGGCAAGAACTTAGTGGGTTCCGGGAGGTCTGAGTGGAGGTGACTGTTCTTGCGGTTTTCCATTTGGGCCAGTAAGCCGCAAGAGGCTCAGCCAGTGCCTTGTCTGGCATTCAGTCACCTCCACTCAGATTCCAGGAGACTCCTCAGGACACCAAACCCCCACCCTTGGTGAAGTCTTGATTTAAAGAAGAGGCTTGGGGAGGACATGGGGCAATGGTCTGACTTAGATTTGTGTGTCTCAGAGAAGAGAGCCAACTCTGCAACTCTGAGGGAGAACAGCCCTTCATATGTAAACAATCTAGAGATAGGGAAAACAAGGGAGACCAGAAACGGGTCCGGAGTAAATGAGACCATCTCAAAGAAGAGAGGGCACGGGGAGGCAAGAGACCAAAATAAAGGAGGAGAAAGGGAAAGAGGAAACACACCCAGTAGGAAAAGAGAAAAAGGCAGGTCAGAGTGGGCGGAGAGGCAGGCAACCGGAGCCGGAGGAGCCAGGATGTGCCTCAGGTGAGGAGCTGGGAGAACAGGAACGCCAGGCTGAGGTCCAGCAAGGCCACGGCTCCCACCACCAGGGGGTTGGCAGCTCCCTAAAGAGACACAGGTGAAGTGGGTTCAGGCCCACTTGAAGCCAACTGCTAGGTCCCACCTCCATGTCCTGGCTTTAGTGACAAAGCCGAAGGGTCCCAGAAACCGCCCTGCACAGGTGAGGGCAGAAGAGCCCACCCCCATTTCAGACTATAAAGCACCACCCTTATTCCTCCACGGGGCCCTGCCCGCACCCTCAGAAAGCAGACAGACCGCTTCCTCCCACCTCCCACCGCCACCGCCACCACTCCCCCATCCTCAGCACAGCATGTGGGCAAAGCAGAAGGTGCCTGGCCTTAGGAGCAGACACTGGCAGCAGCAGCCAGTACTGCAGTAAGGCTGAGGGAGGATGTGGTTGCTAGGAGATGGGAGAAGGCCTGGAATCCAATCAGAGCAGAGGGTTCTGGAGAAACTCTCTGCCTGCCTCTCCCGATTTTCTGCCTCCCCCCTCCTCCCATTCCCTTCTTCCCCGGAGAGGGAGAGAGAATGAGGGTTGGAAGGAACAATTTTTTCCTATTTCTGGGCACCAAAGAGAGAAAGTATGGAGGTGGGGGTGGGGGTGGAGCAGGAAACTGGGACTGGAAATGATATGGAAGGAGACCAGGAAAAAGTGTTCTGATTCTACCATTAATTCTTAGTTTGTAGCTAGGGGCAGGTTACTTAAGTGCCTGGGGTCTGTTCCCTAGCTGTCCTCTGGGAGGGCTGGACTTAAAGGTCTCCAAGGTTCCTTTGAGCTGGAAAGTTACCTTTTTCATAAAGTGGGATATGGTCCAAGACTGGCCAGGCAGAGAGGAAGCTGGGTGGAAATTGAAGTCCCTCAGGGGATTAAACAGAAGCCTGGAAGGGGTGGGAGGCAGGACATAAGGGGGGGCTCACCGGCTGGGCAGGCCTCTCGGTGGCAGTAGGCTCCTCAGACTCCTCTGTCAGGCACCCAGCATCAGGACCCCTTGAAGACAGGCCCCTCAAAACTGGAGTGGTGACAGGCTCTGACTCTGAGCCCCCTGGGGCCCTCAGCTGGGGCAAAGACTCTTCATCTTCCCCCTCTTCCTCTCGAAGACTTCCTGAACTGTCACTGCAGCCTCCGAGAAGTGGGGAACCGTCTCTGGGTCCTGGACCCTGCGTCCCAGCCTCATCCTCAGCCTCATAGCCAGCTAGTTCCTCTGCCGGCTCCCCAGGACCTCCCCACTCCTCGGGCCAAGCTTTAGGGCTGGAGAAGGGACCCCAGTCCCCTCCAGGAGACAGTGGGTTCCGGCAGGCAGGGGCTCGCCAAGGTTGGTGGGAGGGGGCAGGGCTGCTGGGCAGTTCCGGCGAGCCTTCTGAGGGAGTCAGTCCATTCTCGTATACCCCAGGGCTGTCCTCATCCAAAGGCTCTGTGTCAGAACCTCCTGAATCATGTCTGGGTCTGCGGCCTGGGCAGGAACAGTTAGGAATCAGTGGGGCTTAACTGGCCAGGAGCCAGAGAGGCTTGCAGCTTATTCCTTGATTAGCACTTTCCAGGGTTCCGGTTACCTCCAGGTTCATCATTTTCTCATCACCAGACCCCAAACCTTCCCTTACCACGCCTCAGACATTCTCGGTTGCACCTCTGAGACACCCTCCAATCCCTTTTATCCCCCCACCCATCTCCATGTCCTCCACCCCAGGAGCCTCTCCAGCTCCCCAGGGACCTCTCCCCTCCCACAGGATGCCCACGCCTCACCTGGGGCCTCTAACATGGGTTGCAGGTCCTGGGCTATCAGTTTGGCCATCCGTGCTGCTTCCACGGCCTTCTCGGCGACGCTGCTGGCTGCCACTGCTTTTAGGAGGGCGTCTGCTGCCCTGTTGGGTCCCAGGGACAGGGACTTGTCTGACTTTCCCCCACATCAATGTATATCCATGCTCCGATGCTCCAGCCCCTTCCCCTGTCCCCACCACATCACATCTGCCTGATTTGAGCTACCTCCGGAGTCCTCAGCCCTCTGCACAAGGCCGGCTGCTGCCCATCTTCAGCGGGCCAGGGCAGCTCCCCAACTGGTGTCTTCACTTAATCCCGGGCTGTCCTCACACCCTTCTACCTTTCCGTCTGGTAGTAACACCTCATTCTTCCTGCTCCAGGGTCAGCTCCCCTCTCTAGTCTGTTAGCTACTGCTGTCCTGCTCCTGCTCAATGAGCCTTGGCTGTCTTGGCGGCTCCGCTGCTGCGGCCCTGTTGTTAGTACCTCTGGATCCTACCAGCCTCTCCTGCCCGCTGGGGTCAGACACCTTTCTGTGGGATGTAGGGCACTGTCCAGTACCCTTACCCTGCTCTAATCATGATGACACCCCCACCCTGTGCACCTATCCCGTCCTCCTTTCTCCCCCATTTCCCGCTGCAGGCGCCCTTTATTTAACCCTGCTTCAAGCAGTCTAGATTTCCTGGCAGGAAAAGTTTTCATCTTGCTTTCGTCTGTCCTCTTCTGTCCTCACACTCTTCTGTTTCCGGCACCGCCTCTCTCCCTCCCTCTTCCCTGCCAGTGTGCGCGCTCTCTCACCCCTGCAGCTACACCTGTACAAATGCAGCCTGCCTCCTGTGCCCCACTTGCTCCCTAGCCTGCTCCTCATGTTCAGCCCACTTTGCTGTCAGTCCTTGCTCCATTACTGTTTCTCAGTGCTCTGTTTTCAGATGCCTCCTCAGGTCTCCCTTCCATTTCATCCTCTGCTGCTGGGTGGTTTAGAATCACCCAACTGCTTCTGTAATTCGCATTGAAGTAAAGCACAAAGGGTCAGATGTACTTGATATGGATCTGGCTGGTTAAGACTCGGGACTCTTTTTGGTCATTGGTTTTGTTTGGCTTTGTTTTTTCATCCAAGAAAGGCCGTTTGTATCTGGTGATTGGTGATGCCCACTATAATTCTAGGTGAAGCTCCTATTGTGTTCCTTGGGCATAGGGTCAGCTTCCTTCCTTCAAAGCGGGTGGGTTGAGGACTTCAGAGCTTCCCTTGGAGGGGCATTCAGGGTTTTCAGAATGTTTATGACTAACCCTGCTCTGGGTTCCGAGCAGCTCTGAGGATCATCACCCTTGGGTCGCACTGAGTTTTGTAGATGGCCACAAAAATGACAATAACCTGTGGCTTTTGACGTGAAGGGTGTGGATTATCAAGCCTAGGCAGTAGACTTAGTCTATGCTCAGGCATCAGGCCAGACTCAAGCTACCTGGCAGATGTACCTGCTGCTGGGGCTCTGTTGTTACCATGGCAGCCAGCAGCCAATCAGGGTTGCCAGGCCTGTTGCTGGGGCGACAGCCAGCTTCTTCCCACTGCCTGATCTTCTAGTTAGTGAGATCAGTTTTTTTCCCCCCTGCACATGCCTCCACCCTATCTAGCTCAAAATGTTCCATGATGCTCTGACCTCCCTCTGCCCTGTCCTAAGGCCCTAGCTTCTAGTACCCATACACTCAGACTCATCTAGATGCATATTCTCTGTCCTAGTCATCTACTCAGGGTGTTCATACATGTTCATACTTAATCACATTCACACATGTGCACATCAACAACAACTTGCCTATTACATAAATTCATTGATACATATTTGGGCATATCCTGATCACTGACCCTCTGAAGTATCCTCATCCCCTTTAAAGGAAACAATACATACAAATTCAAATGGGTGTGAACTATATAAAGCAAGGGTCTTTTGAGTCTCATTTCAAATGAATTTTGGTTATTTTTAGGTCTGTGCTATCTAATTCAGCAGTCAGAATCCATAGAACTATTAAGCATTCAAAATGTGGCTGGTCTCAAACAGAACTGATATGCTGTTAATGAAAAATATACGCACCATTTTAAAGAATCCAGAAGGAATGTAAATTATATTAAATTGATTGAAAGGATAAAATTTTGGAAATATGGCTTAAAAACAAATACATTATTAAAATTATATATTAATGTGAACTATAACATTAACATGTCTCTTAATTTATTTATTGAGACAGGGTTTCTTTGTGTAGTCCTGGCTGTTCTGTAACTTGCTCTGTAGACCAGGCTGGCCTCAAACGCCTGCCTCTGCCTCCTGAATGCTGGGATTAAAGGTGTTTACCCCCACACTTGGCTTACGTTCTATTCTCGTTGGTCATCACTGCTTTAGATAACAAGGCTCTGATGCATGGAAATGTAATCTGATTTACTGAAAGAAGATAAAATCTTCTCTAGGGGCAAGACTCCTCCCTTTAAACCTAAGCAAAACAAGCCAGAGAAAGAAAAGCTGGTAGAGAATGGATTTCAGCTGCAAACACTAGACCTCCTCAAGGGCCAAGGCTAAAATAAAACCAGTCTGGGAGCTAGTGAGAAAGGGACTACAGTGTTGGTCCAGGATGGATACTCCTAGCCTAAGGCCTGAAGGCTGGGCGAGCTGAGCAAGAGGAAGACCAGGGAAACCCAGAGGTTTCAGGGGGCCTGCTCAAAACAGCGTTCATTCTACAAGCTACACCATGGATTCCATAGACACACATCTCTACAAAACACACAGGGGCGCGGTCTTACTACGTCCCTCCCCCGCTCAGCCTCCCAAAGTTACTCCCACACCCACCTCCAGCTTCAGGTCTAAACATTCCAACTCCTAGGGCTACAACTACCTGGTCGCAGGCCCGCTCATGCTTCCCCACCAGGCTATAGGCCTTGGCTTTTAGTTCTCTTTTAAGCATAGTACCCCGACGGTCCTCTCCTTTTAAAGCCCTGCTCTGATCTATGTACCAGATGCCCACCTGGCAGCCGCGACTTCCTGGCGCTGGCGGGCAACACTCACGGCTCGACGGGCACCTTCGACAGCCCTGTCCACCTTCTCCTTGACTTTGCCCCGTCTAAGAGCCAGAGGCAGGAGGCTGCGGACTCGTCCCCCGTGCACCAGCCGGTTGCGCTTGTACTTGCCCTCCTCACGGGAGCCGTCGGGCCGGGTGGTGCGCCCATATCCGTGCCTTCGGTTGCCCAGCCACTCCCCTTCGTAACGCAGCCCGTTGGATCTCTGGCTCACTCCGTAGCCACTGCGCCGGTCTGCACGCCACTCACCAGCGTACACCTCAGTGGCCGAGCCCTCGATGAGGGCAGGTGGCGCTGGGATAGGGGGCCCGCTGGCCTCGGAGCCCAGGGGTCCTGTACTGCCCACTTCGCTGCTCACCTCGCTGCGCAGAGATCCCCTCTTGCTGCCCAGGGAGCTGCGGCGCCCACCAGCCCGGAGCCCGCTGAGCAGCAGTGAACGGCGGAAGAATCCACCTGCTGCTGGGGTGCGCTTACGGGAGGCCGCCCCATCGGCGTCCCCTGGCCCCGCCAGCACGAAGCCGCCTCGGGAGCCGGAGGCTGGGCTACCTCCTTCATCTCCTGGTAGGGGTAGGGGCGGAGGCGGCGTCGGGGGGTCGCTGTGGCCCGAGTCCAGAGAGGTCCGGCGGGGTGAGCGCAGAAGCGCCGCCTGGTGGTAGGGTACACTCTGGCGCACCCCGAAGCCGTGGCGCTTCCCGGCTTGCCACTGGCCTTGGTAGGTGCCTGTGGATGTACAGGAGTGAAAGAGTCAGAACACTTCACTGGGCTCCCAAACCCAGCCATCCGTGGTCCCCAAGCCCTTGGAAGCCCAAGGGACAGGCGTGAGAGGTGGAAGCAGTTAGTGTAGAGGTGTGGGAAGGGACAGGCCAGGCTTCGCTGGTTTAAGTGTGGACGAGCAGATGCAGTCAGGTAGGTAGCACAAAATCTGTGGATTTTGGCAGTGTCAGTGGACTGGGGAAAGGCAGAGAAACCGTCAGGCTGGAGTGTATGAAGGACAGGTGGCCCAGAGGCTGTGATGCACAGGCTGACAGGTGGTGGTGTGTAAAAAAAAAAGAAAAGAAAAAAGCACGTGACAGGCAAACAGGACCGCGGGGTACAAGCAGCCTGGAAGAATACGCGTTAGGTGGAGAGGGGTCAGGCAGGTAGAGAGGGCGGGTGGGAGGGGCAGGCAGATTGGGGTGAGGGAGAAGCATGCAGGGGACTGTCAAAAGAGGAAGTTCCGAGTAGGGTGGTGGTGGGAGAGGCAGGAAGATGAGGGCTGGGGTCCTGGGCTGGGGGGATGGTGTGAGGGACACACGGCAACACTGGAAACAGAAGGCTGGCGCACCGCACGCATATGGCCGGGGAAGGAGGATGGAGGATGGGAATAGCAGGGCGTGGAGGGCGGAAGCCTGGGGCAGACACACGCGCCGCAGGCCGGCGGGAGGCGCACGCGGACGGGCAGACAGTAGTGGGCCGGGCCCCGCACCTCCGTCGGAATAGGTCTCGGTGCCGTAGCCGTCCTGGAAGCCGTCCTTCCAGAGCCCGGCGTAGCGCAGGCCGGACACGCTCTCCCACACGCCGCTGCGCCCCTTCAGCCCGCCCAGCCACTCGCCGCGGTAGGTCCAGCGGCTCTTGCGCTCCACGCCCAGCCCTTCGCGCTTGCCCTGCTGCCAGTGGCCCTGGTAGCTGTGTCCGCCGGGCCCCGTGAAGACACCCAGCGACTCGAAGCCGTGCGCCCAGCAGCCGCTGTACTCTCCCTGGGCGCCGGGCCCGGTGCACACGCCGTAGCCATGTGCCCGCCCCGCCTCCCAGCCCCCCACGTAGCAGCCCCCGTCGTCAAAGTCGAACTTGCCCCCGGGGGACATGCATGTAGTTGGCGCGGCCTCAGCCCCACGGCGGCTCAGCGCATCCTGGGGCTGGAGAGCCGGCTGGGGGCCTGGGAGCCGGGCGAGGCCTGGGGGCGGGAGCAGTTAGACCGGGGCTGGGCGGAGGGGCCCCAGCGCGGGCAGGCAGGGCCGGACCCTCATCCTGAGTGGCTGTGGAGAAAGAGGGGTGCAAGTAGAGAGCGAGGCAAGTGGAGAGCGAGGTCCCCCTTCTTTGCCTGCCGCTCCCCTGCCGGTGGCTCTAGGGCATCAGCACCGCCTTCCAGCCCTCCTCCCATCCCCCCTGGGCAGCATCCTCCAGCAGCTCCCAAGCCGTGAGGGCAAGGGGGCTTTCCCATCCCTCCCAACTTGTAGAGGGCGCCTCCCGGGACTGGGGGGTCCCATCCCTCATCCCGAGTCCTACTTCTCCAACCTAGACCCCCAGAGTGTGGGGTGTGGGTGGCAGTTGGAGGTGGGGGACTTGGGAGGGGCCTGGGCAGGGTCTCCCGACACCTGCTTTCCTGGCTATTTGGACCCCTCTGCCTTGATTCTTTGGCTTCGCAAGCAAACCCGGGTGCGGGGGAGGCGGGAGGTAAAAATGTAGCTGGAAATCCGGACCCAGGTGGGCCGACAATAGCATGGGGATGGGGGGGGGGGACGGCGAGGGTAGGGGTGGGCAGACTGGCGAAAGGGAGGGGACAGGTTACTCACCATGTGGGCTGGGGCTCAGGCTGCCTCCCGGGTGCAGTTTCCATGGTAGAGTTCTTCCACTCACACCTCACCAGGACAAGCCAAGCCCCCTTCCCTTCCGGAAAGACCGCTACAACCCGAGAAGGAAGGTGGGGGAGCTATGGGAGAGTCCCCTCTCTCTCCTCGGCCGAAGGTGCAGGCTAGTGTTGGGGGTGAGGCAAGTGGCAGGGTGGGGGGTGAGAATGAGTGTAGGGGGAAAAAAATCTGCCTTGAACGGAGACAGCAAAGAGGAGCTGGGAGCTGGGTGGGAAAGAGGAAGGGGCTTTCAAGAGCGGGTGTTTTTATTTTTTTCTTCTTATGGTTGGGAGAGGAAAAGAAAAAATCAAAATTCCAATTCCATCCCAGCACAAATCAATGTTTGCTCCAAACCCAGCATCAAGGGGGAGGCTGGGCCAGGCAGATTTAAAGGGGCCGAGAGGAGCGGAGAGGAGAGGGTGGGGAGGAGAGTCAATGGCAATGATCAGGCTGGCGAGAGGATGCCCCGGCAGGAAAAAAAAAATGGGGCCTCACTACCCCTGAGATGAGGAAGAAGGCAGGTGGAGAGGAGAATGGGAGGCTCAGAGACCCCCACGGTGGAAAGAAACCCTGGCATGCAGGCAGGGAGTGGAGTGAGGCGGAGGGGAGGGGAGCCAGGGGGAGGAGTCTGAGCTTAAGATGGGGAGGCAGGGGGAGGCCAAAGCCAGGTGGGGGAGGAGAGATGCTGGGGAGACCGGGAGGGCGAGAGGAATACAAAGAATGAGGTGCAGGGGTGAGAGCTTAGGCGGGAGTGGGAGGGTGGGGGGGTGCAGAGGAGGGAATACACCCGGCATGGGAGACCTATTCCAGGGTTGATGAGAGATGGCTAGGAAGAGAAGCAGGGAGCATCAAGGGAGGGGAACAGACAGGGAGCAGAAGAGAGCGAATTAAGGGTTGTGATGCCAGGGAGAAGGCTCTGCAGAGAAAGGGCAGGCATGGGAATAGAAATCCAGGCAGGAAGAGCCCAGATTGAGACAGGAGGCCCGGAAGTGGTGTTTGCGGGGGGGACCCTGGGGAGAGGGATGAACCTGCCAGTTGCTTGGCCCAAAGCCAGGAAGCGTTTGAGCTTGGATACCTCTGTCCATTCATCTCAAACTCCTCTTCAAGACTGAGCTCACCCCTTCACAGTTTTAGAGGTAGCTTGTGACGGGGCCCTGTCAGGAAGTCGGGCTATGCTAATACACACAATCCTCTGCCTTCACCAACTGTTTCTGTCTGGCTGTCCCTCTGAAGGGAGTGTCGATATTTTAATAGAGGGATCAAGTTTGAGGAGGCCATCAAGATCTTGGGGCTCTGGAGTCTTCTATTTCGCAACGTGAAAGCAACGTTCCATAGGCTTGCTTGAGGAGGCAGGCCCTTGCTGTGGCCCCTTCAGCCTACAATCCTCTTTCCCTGTCCACTCACCAGAGTGACAGCATCCTTAGACCACACTGGCACTGGCAGTCTGCAGGCACAGGCTGTTTCCCCTCCCTCCTCAGCCTCCTCAGGCCGCCTCCAGCTCCATGCCTGCCCTTAAGCATTTCAGGGAAGGACTGTCCAATCATACACAACAGTGTGACCAACCAAGTGTACCCAATTGCTTTCATTTTCCCGCAGGATCTGGTTCCTGTGGCCCACCCTCAGCCCCACACCTTATTTAAAGAGAACTAAAGCCCAGGAGCAGAAGTCACTCACCAGGGGCCACACAGCAGAGGTGGCAGAGCTAGAACTAGAGCACTAGACTTAAGATTTTTATTTTTCTTGGTGCTGGGCATTGAATCCTGGATCTTCGATAAAGCATGTTTTCTACCATAGGATCCCTTCAGTTCCTCCCAGGAGTGTGTGCTTGAGAAAGCCCAGGGTTACACTGGGTAAAATAAAAAGTGTGAGGATTGGAATAAATCGGGGTTTCTCATGCATTGTGTTTTTCTTATATTTTGTGGTGTGTGTGTGTGTGTGTGTGAGAGAGAGAGAGAGAGAGAGAGAGAGAGACAGAGAGACAGAGAGAGAGAGACAGAGACAGAGACAGAGAGAAGATCAGAGGACAACTTCAGAAGTTCTGTCTTGTTGAGACAGTTCTTGTTTCTACTGTGTAGTATGCTCCAGGCTGACTGGCCAGAGCCTTCAATGGATTTTCCTCTACCTCCCATTTCCCTTTAGGAGTGCTACGTTTGCCGATGAGGGCCATTGCATCTGTTTTTTTTTTTTTTTTTTTTTTTTTTTTTTCCTGTTCTTTCGACACGGGTTTTCTCTGTGTAAGCTTTGGCACCTTTCCTGGAACTCACTCTGTAGCCCAGGCTGGCCTCGAACTCACAGAGATCCGCCTGCCTCTGCCTCCCGAGTGATGGGATTAAAGGTGTGCACCGCCACAGCCCAGCTCTGGTTTTTTTACCTTGGTTCCTCTGATTGAACTCAAGTTGTAGCTTATGAGGCAAGCTGCTGAGCCATATCCCTAGCTCACATTGTGTTTTTCTAAAAATTTAAGCCTTAGGGAAGGAACAACTTTTTAAATTTTTTTTTTTTTTTTTTTTTTTTTTTGAGACAGGATCTCACTGTGTAGCCCAGGCCCATGTCATTCATTATTCCCCTGCTTCAGGCTCCTGAGTGCCTGGGATTACATGCAGTGTCACATACCAAGTAGGGACCACATCTTTAAAGCACCTTTAAGAACAAAATAGGGCAGTATCAGGTACTGGGGATGTGTAGCTTAGTGGTAGAGCTTGTGCCTAGCATGAGCAAGGCCCTGAGTTCATTCTCAGCACCCAAACCAAACAACAACAAGAAGAAAACCCAGGGCAGCTATAGGTCCACTTGACGCATGATAGTCGGTGGGGAGTTTATTTGCTCATGTTTCTCATTGAGCATCTACACATTGACCTTCTATTAGGAAGCATATGTCCAGGAGCTAGAGATCTAGTGATATGTGCTCTTGATCTTCTCAGTTAGGTGAAACAACTGATCAACATGTCTGGTCTAGTGAGGGCCATGGCAAGTTCCGAGGGTGGGGAGAGGACATGCAGATAGAACTTAGTTTAGGTTGTCTCCCCCAGAAAAGAGGAATTTAGAATAGCTCCCATACAGGCAGGCACAGCTGCTGTGTGTACACAGGATTTCCAGTTTGTCTTTCTCCACAGTGTCTTATTCCCCTAAGAAAAGGGGGAAATAAGAGAAGAAAGCACACACACACACACACACACACACACACACACACACACACACACATACACACACACAGGGAACTGTGCCTTGTTCATTTTTAGTTTTTTTTTTTTGTTTGTTTGTTTTGTTTTTTGTTTTTTTTTTTGAGCTGAGGATCGAACCAGGGCCTTGCACTTGCTAGCCAAGTGCTCTACCACTGAGCTAAATCCCCAACCCTCATTTTTAGTTTTTAAAATTTATTATTTTATGTGTATGAGTGCACCATGTGCCCATGGAGGCCAGAAGAGGGCATTGGATTGGATCCCCTGGCAGTGGAGTTGCAAGACAGTTGTGAGCTGCCGTGTGGGTGCTGGGCATCAAACCTGGATCTTCTGGAAGAGCAGCCAGTGCTCTTAACTGCTGAGCCATCTCTCCGCCCTTATTTATTTATTGCAGTGCTGGTGACCGAATCCATCTCTCCCCTTCTCTTCCCTCCCCACTTTTGTGAAGTAGGGTCTCACTCTGAAGCCCAGATTAGCTTCAAATATGGGTCTCACCCTTTATCTGCTTAGCCTCTCAAATGCCAGATTAAAGAGCATTCCTTCAGGTCTTGTTCTTGTTTTAAATTTATGTTTATTTTTTTGACTGGGTTTTACTCTGAACCCAGGCTGTCCTTGAACTACTGATCCTCCAGACTGTCCTTGAACTACTGATCCGCCTGCTGCAGCTTCTCTGGACTCCTCCTGTTCCCTTTCCTGCTGGAGAAAGGGTGTCAGGGGTGAGTAGAAGGTGGGGACAATGCCTTGTGGACAGGGTAACTGCAAACCTATTCTGAGGTGCAAACTAAGGTACAGTACTTGGTGAAGTCCTGAGAAAATCTCAGAAGGTATACCCTGAAATGTATGGGACACACAGTCCCAGCCCCTCATGTTTCCCTGAGGGAGCGAGCTAGCCTTCTGGCCTGTCCCTAATGGTGATTACACTCACCTCTTTCGCTTGTTATTGTTTTCCAGAGAGTGAACTGGTTGCTTTTGTCACAGTTTACAAATGTAAAAGTGTCACAGAGAAAGGAACTGGTGTCCGCCCAAGCCAGGTTCTGTGCTTGGCACTCCATCTGCATTAGCTCATCCAATCCTTACACCAACGGTTACTGAGCAGTCTAGGCTGGGAGCCAGAGCTGGGCTTCCTAAACAGAGCAAGCCAAACACGTTACCTGGTGTTTCTGAGCTACAGCTGGCCTGTCTCTGAAATGGGAATATCACAGCTTAGCGAGGGCTGAAATGACCGTATAGGAACAGTATGTATGATAATATATTGAGATGAAACCATTTGGTATAGTGCCCTCCCAGGGCATGTTAAAGGCCCAGCAAATGGTGGCTTGAAAACTAACTTGGCATCGTTTCATTTTTATAGGTACTGAATCTGGATCTAGAATGTATTTAATGTGTTAATGTGTAACAGCCCTTGGAACTTAATATGTGTCAGATTCTCAAGTTAGTGTGTATGTTTCTCATTGCTAAGACAAAGGACCGGACCAAAGCAGCGGCTTCTTCCGCCTCACAGTGCAAGTCCATCACAGCGGGGAAGGCACACCTGCAGGAGCTCCAGGAGGCTGGTAATCCTTCTCTGGGGACTAGCTGGGAAGTAGAGAAAAGGACTGCCCAAGTCACTTCCTTCTTTTATTCACTCTAAGACCCAAGCCTGTGGAGGTGGTGCCACCCACATTCAGCGTTACACGCCTCTGGAAGAGCCCTCCTCATGGACACTCCCGGAGGCGTGTTTCCATGGTGAGTCTAAATCCTGTCAAGTTGACAAAATCATCTGGGATCTAGCAAGTGCGTTTGAGGAAAGTAAGACCTCCCCTGCCGAACTATGAAAATCAAGCACCATATCAAGAAGATGATAAGAACTCGCGTAGTCTCCTTGTATAACAAGCACCGGAATGTATTTTCTTTTGAGATTCTATTTATTTTTATTTCATGTGTGTGTGTGTGTGAATGTCTGCTGAATGCGTCTGTGTACCAGGTGCATGCAGTATCCAAACAGGCCAGAAGAGGGCATTGTATTCCTTGCAACTGGAGTTACAAACGGCTGTGTGCTGGGAATTAACCCAGGTCTTCTGGAAGAGCAGCCGGTGCTCTTCTTAACTGCTGAGCCGTCTCTCCAGCCCCCTTCAGTGTATTTGAAACTACCTTCTCTGTAGCTTTTATTTAAGTGTGTTGTGTTATATCTATACGCCTGTACCATATTTGTTCATTTGTCTTTACATTACAAACATTTTTTTTCCTGTCATTAAAATATCCTTGAATCTTGAATGGCTGCCAATCTTGATTGTCTGATTGCTGGCCTATGCTAGCAGAGCATCTTTATGCTATTTGCATCTTTCTTCCCTCCTTCCTCCCTTCCTTCCTTCCTTCCTTCCTTCCTTCCCTCCTTCCTTCCTTCCCTCCTTCCTTCCTTCCTTCCTTCCTTCCTTCCTCTCTCTCTCTCTCTCTCTCTCTCTCTCTTTCTTTCTTTCTCGATTGCTTGCTTTTTGAGAAAGGGTCTCACTATGTAACTCTGGTTGTCCTGGAACTCACTCTGTAGACCAGGCTGTCCTTGAACTCACAAAGATCCACCTGCCTCTGCCTCCTGAGAGCTGGACTAAAGGTGTGTGCTGCCATATCTGGCTCCATATTAATGGGGCACCAGATTACAGATGGTTGTGAGCCACCATATGATTGCTGGGAATTGAACTCAGGACCTCTGGAAGAGCAGCCAGTGCTCTTAACCTCTGAGCCATCTCTCCAGCCCCTCTGACACCTTCTTTAAACATTTTGTCATGAAAATTAAAACAATTAAATTTATTTATTAATATTGTGTATGTGTGAATGCATATGTTGTAGCACCCATGGAGGCTAGAGGACAACTTTGTGGAGTCGATTTTGTCTTTCCACTGTAGGTTTGGGGCTCAAACTCCACTCCTGAGGCTTGTGTGACAGAAACTTTTACCTGCTGAGCCTTCTCACTCACAGGCCCTATCACGGCAAATTTCAAACTTGTACCAGGGAAGACAAGATGAGTGAAAGAACTTCCATGCATGCCCCCACCCACAATCGGCATCAACAATTACTTTGGCAAGCAATTACTCTTGCCCAATTTTCTTTTGTCTTCTCTGATTTCAAATTTCAGACATAGGTTACTCTAGTCTGTTGATTGCTTTGTTTTTTGTTTTTTTTTAGGCAGATTTTCTTCCTTTGAACCTCATACTGGCCTTGACCTGTGTGGCTCTGGCCTCAGCTTTCTGAATGGTGAGGTGCAGGCCCCACTTTGAAATAGAACACCCTCCCCTGCACATGGAGCCCCAAACCATGTGCAAGCCAGGCCAGTGCTCTACCACTGAGATACCGCTCCAGCTTGAAGACACATTCTTAACTGTACAATTACTGAATTCTGGGCTAGAAATACTTTTTTTTTTTTTTTTTTTTTTTAAGAATTTGGCTTTATTTTGCCAGGAATACTTCTAGAAAGGTTGTGTGAATTTGCGCTCTCAACAATCGGGCATGAGAGTGCTGGTCTGGTTTTATTTCACCCTGGCCTGTATTGACTGTATTGTAAAACCCATGTGCACATGTACATACATTTACATGCTTGGAATGTCAAAAGCGCTTTTTTTTTTTTTAAGCTGGGGATCGAACCCAGGGCCTAGCGCTCTACCACTGAGCTAAATCCCCTAAATTATTTTTTATTTTTTATTTTTTATTTTTTTTAAAGACAGGGTTTCTCTGTGTAGCTTTGCGCCTTTCCTGGATCTCGCTCTGTAGACCAGGCTGGCCTTGAACTCACAAAGATCTGCCTGGCTCTACCTCTTGAGTGCTGGGACTAAAGGCCCTGGCCAAAAGTGCTTTCTTCACACACACACACACACACACACACACACACACACACACTTTTTTTTTTTTTGATCACCAGGCTTCTACTGAGAAAGTGTCTAATGACTACAGTGAGGCAATCTCTCCTGAAGAGGCCACAGGAAACATGTCATTCTTAGGGATCCCAGCTGGGGGTATGCGGGTGGGTGAGGGTCCAGTTGTTCTAGAATCAGGTAGGCATGGTTCTTAGCTCAGAGAAGAGCTGGGAAGTCTCCTGCCTCACCTAAAGGGCAGCCACCAGGGGTCAGAATGGGGCTAGAGATCCTGCTGCTGGGAAGGAAGGAGTGGCTGGCAGCCAGACACTGCATTTCCTCTGTCTGGCCACTGCTGGCTGGTGGCACAGCTAAAACTCTACTCCCCAGATCATGATTCCAGAATGTTCTGCAAAGATGTCCTTCTCTGATTATACCAGTTTTTCTCAGCTTGCTGAAAAGGGAGCCTCTGAGAAGCTCACATCCATACTCCGGGTGTGTCCTCCAGAGTGATTCTTTCTAACCGTCGTGGTTAAAATCTGTATTAAATATCTTTAATAAACCAGACTCTCTTTGTTGGGGAAAAAAGAAAGAAAGAAAAGGGCGATGGGCTGGCAGAAACCACCCTGCCAGGAGAACTGCATTTTGCTTTCTCTCTGTACATGTCTGTGAGATGACGAGCTCACTGTAGAGCAGACATTTTTAACTTGACATCCCTGAGCTCCTCAGCTCTACCTCAGCTAAGGATGGTTCTTATCAACCCCTTCGATTTTTGTGAACGGTGCATGCATATAGTGTTCCTCTCTAGGGAGAAAGCAATAGCCTTTATGAGATCCAGGATTTTAGACAGCCCAGTATTTTCTGATACCCATCCACCTCCCAAGCCTCTTGGCTTCCTTTGGCGATTGTAAAGTGAATAGGGGTCTGGAACACAGTGTTCTTGATGGCCAGGCTAAGGGGCTGGACTATTCTCACCATCCAGGAAGCTAAGAAAGAGCCTGGATTTTCCCTGGGATGGGATGGAGTGGGAGCGGGCCATTCAATGGGGGCTAGGATGGATATGGATACTTACACATGTACCCATGTGTCACGGCAAATGTACCCATATAGTAAATGGCTGCTGTGGGTAGCAGAGGATCAGGGAAGGAAGGCTGATCCCAGGCCATAGTCTTGGAGCCTGTACCTTTGAGCCCTGAGTGACGGGCAAAGGGCCAGAGGTAGCAGTCGGCGAGGCTCCTCACTGACGGGACACAGCTTTAAAGCTCGTTCCACTGGAACTCCGTTGAAGTCTCTCACTCAGCTCAAGCATCAGCTGTCGTAATACAAGTCTGCTCTGTGGAAGAAAGAGGATCTGGGGAACCAGAGAGCCTGAAGGTCAAGTACAGAGTTCTGCATATCAAAAATGAAGAGATAATCCCAAACACTCTAAATTCCAATAGGAGCGTTTCATTTTATTTCATAATAGTGGTTTGTATTTGTAAATAGAGGTGAGAGAGGGCTGGAGAGATGGCTCAGTGGTTAAGAGCACTGACTGCTCTTCCAGAGGTCCTGAGTTCAATTCCCAGCAGCTGCATGGTGGCTCATAACTACTTGTAATCAGATCTGGCGCCCTCTTCTGGCCTGCAGGGACACATGCAGGCAGAATACTGTATACATAATAAATAAATGTTTAAAAAAGAGGTAAGAGAAAGATACAGTGAATTGTGATCATTATCCAAATCTGTTTGGCAGCTGCATGAAGAGGAGGGGCGGCCGGAAGAGAACTGGTGTTAAGACCGCAATTATACGAGGCCAGTGAGATGGCTGAGCCGGGAAAGGCGCCCGCCATGTAAGCCTGGCAGCCTGAGTTCCCGGAACTGATACAAAGGTTGAAGCAGTGACTTGATGTTACAGAGTTGTCCTCTGACCTCCACACATGTGCCACTGCATACACACCCCACCCCCTATCATGTACACATAGTAGTAATAGCATACAACCAAAAAACCCCCTAGAAACTACAATTATACAGCTATAAATGCCAGGAAATCAGCCGCAGACTTCAGATTCCAGTTTCCCACATTTCCTCAGGACTTGCAGTTCATTATCTTCTTTCCCGGGGGTGGGGGGGGGGAGGGAGACATTTCACCTTTTGTAGCAGCAGCAACTGCAGCTCCTCACAGAATTTCCTTGTTAAATAGAAAATAAGCAGGTGTTAGGACTGATTGCCATCTTGTTGACTTGTCGATGAAAATAGAAAAACTGGGGGAAAAGTGACATTTTCGAAGAAAAATGGGAACAACTGCTTGAAGTGATATGCCGAGAATAAATGCAGGACTAGTATGGTGTCACATGCCTGTTTCCCTGGCACTGGGGAGGTGGAGGCGAGAGGAACAGGGAGTCAAGAGCGGCCTCCACTACACAAGAGTTTGAGGTCAGGGAGCTACAGGAGACCCTGTCCCAAACCACCAACCCCAAACCAGGAGAACCTGTTTCTAGGTAAGGAAGCTTCTCCTTCTGCCCCAGGGGTCAATAGGTGCCCTCTCCCTTCCTCCCTTTGCCCTTGTGGGATGCCTCCTTCCAGACACAGCAATCGTAGACTCCGTTCCCACAGCTCACACACCAAGTCCTCCTGTGTAAGCTGCCCTTGGCCTGGATTTGCCTTTGAACAAGACTAAGGATGCTCACATAACCAGGTCAGCTCTGTCCTCCCACTTGAAAAATGAAATCTTGGCACAAGCACATGAACCTTCCATCCGACTTCCCAGCATCCCCGCCAGAGGTTTTGATGCAGGATGAGAGTGGGAAATAAGAAGGCTGACGTCCCTTTCACTCTTCAGGAAGGCCGAGGAGCCAGAATCCCCCACTGGTCCACTTCAAGGGAGATATGAGAAGGCTTCGTACTTGGCAGCTCCTGCTTCAGGCAGCAGGCGGTTCCTCAGGTGGAAGACAAGGGGTCTCCAATAGACCATGAATGCCTACTGATGGCAGAAAGTATACTTCGTGTCTTCAGGTCAGTACTGTGGGTGCCAGAGACTCTTTACCCCTGACAAGTTCCTATTAGAGGCTGCCGCTGCAGGATTAGGGACTGAGGGCTGAGTCATGTCCACAGAGGAGTTTCTTTGTCTCGAAAGCCTGTGGTGAAGCCACTACACACACACAGCCGTATTGTGGACTTGCCTGTGGAGATTCCCCCAAACCTTGCCTTGGGTGGCAGCTAGCTTATCTACAGGCTCTAATCATACCCTTAGTTTTCTCTTCACTAATAGACCTGGGTTGTTCCTAACCACCAACCTCAGTGCTTTGCTGCAGCAGCTGGACAGGCAAGATGCTCTCTCACCCAGTCAGGAATGTCTTCTGAATGACACCATTGTATTTTCTCCTCAGCTCTGGATTCTGGGTGCTTCCCTGGTCCTGAGCAGTAGCTAGGAAGAAACTACAGTGGTATTTGTGAACATGGCTTCAAGATGATGGGGCTGCTGGCCTGACTGTGTTCTTGCCTCTCTGCTGCCTCTGTAGAAACAACTTTCGTGCTCTACAGCCCTGGTTCTCCATCTTCCTACTGCTGCGACCCTTTAATATAGTTCCTCATGTGGTGGTGACCCCCAACCACAAGATTATTTTCATAGCGACTTCATAGCTATAACTTTGCTACTGCTGTGAATTGTAATATTAATATCATCATGTTTTCAGATGGTCTTAGGTGGCCACTGTGAAGGGACCATTCAACCCCCAAAGGGGTCATGACCCACAGGTTGAGAACCACTGCTCTAGACCACGTAGTGACTGAGAAAATGACGTAGGGTCCCTCATGTCATTGGCCAGACTTCTGTTTTGCTGACCTCCTGCTCACACTGGTGTTTTTTTCCCAGCTCTCTTCCTGCTTGACCAATATCCTGCATATGCTGGGCAGGAGATACTCTGATTATGTTCAGAGTGACCTTGGGTGTTTATCCCTTTGGGGTATGCATGTATTGGACATCTCCATCCTATCCCTGAAGATGGGCTTCTCTTCAGCTGCCATGGGATCTCTTCGCCGGCAAGCCACAGGAAAAGAGAACACGTGGCACTGACATCTTGTGCTGATCCCAGTACCTCCCCAGACAAAATCTCAGGCCGAGGCCGAGGAGATAGTGTGGCCCTGTTCTCCAGTGGTCAGAAACACAGTAAGAGCAATGGTTACGGCTCTTGTTCCACATGCAGCAGCACTGGTGCCGATGAGGCTCCCGCTGAGAAAGGGTACTGTTTCATCTTTAATAAATTCAGCATTAGATTAAGCACATTGGAAGGCCAAGTGACTCATTTCTATTTCTGGCCTTTAGACATCGATGACAGCAGTGACCTCAGACTCTGGACAGGAAGGAGTGTTGGAGGGATGGCAACAGTGGAATTACTCCCTCCTCAGGAGACTGCTGAATGACTTCATTAATTATCGTTATTGGTACTGTGACAATTAAAATTTTTTCCTTTATTTCTTTCTGTTTTATGTGTATGGGTGTTTTGCCCACATGTGTGTCTGTATACCACATGCCTATGGAGCCCAGAAGAAGGTATTGGATCCTCAGGCACTGGAGTTACAGGCAGCTGTGAGCTACCATGTGGGTGCTGGGAACCAGACTTTGATCCTCTGGAAGAGCAGCCAGTGCTCTTAGCTGCTGAGCTAGCTTCTCAGCCTTACTATTAGCATTTTTGAGACAGGGTTTCAGGAGCCCGAGTTGTCCTCAAATTCGATCTGTAGCTGAGGAGGACTTTGAACTTCTGAGCTTCCTGCCTCCACCCCACGAGTGCTGGGATTGTAGATGTTGCCATCACACATGGTGCCAGGGACTGAATCCATGGTTTGTATGTTCTAGCCAAGCATTCTACCAGCAGAGCCACAGCCCTGCCCCTGCCCCCCAACAACTTTGGAAGCAGTTTGGACAGGGTTCACGCTGAGTGACGGCGACACACCCTGGGCCTTGCCTTTAGCTCTGGGCTTTGGCCGGTGTGAATGTACACTTGAACAGTCCCCCCGCCCCCCATTGTGTTACATCTCCACCAGTTTCTGGGTCACTCTCCAAGCAGAAGTAGCACTCACCCCTCTCGATGTCTGTGGTCCAGCTGTTGCTGGGGAGTTGCCTGGACTACATCCAATGTTGTCTGTGGTCATGCGCTTCCGTCCCATCCTTCCCCACTGAAAGGTGGGGCCCAAGCAAATGCTACCATGAGGAATACAGACCTAAAGGCTGTCATGTGACCCTGCAGATCCCCTTCCCAGGCCCCTCTGTACTGCCAGAGCCTAGGTGCTAGAAGGTGAGTTTTTTGAATTTGTTCTGAAATTCAAAGCTCAGTGTGTTTCAGCCAAATTACCTCTCAAAGAAAAGGGACACAGGCATGGAGAGAGAGCTGAGGATCATTCCTGGAATTGGGTTCCAGCACAAGGAGTGGGCCAGAGTGGGGAAATGGTGGGAGCTGGTCAAAGAGGCCCAGAGACGAGCCTCTAACAGTTGAAGACTCAGGCTCTCCTGAGTCTATCTGGACCAGATTCAACCTCTCTTGGGACAGCACTCATGCTAATTAAATACTGATCTCATGTGGTAGTTAGGAAGCAGGTACCAAAGCAGGGGACCTGGGGCACCCGAAGCAGGTGGAAGCAAGAACAGCCTCATCGGTTGTTAGGCAAGCAACCCATCTTCATGTTATAGCTGTCTTTATACACAACTTTGGTGTTAAGTCCGAGTTTAACAACAGGTTTCCTCACTAAGGTCTCTTGTAAACTATAGGACATTCTTCCCAGTACCTGAGAACAGGCTTAGGTCAGACAGGCTCAGCCAGACTGTAGCAAGTTTGAAGCTGTATAACCTCGCCAAGACTCAGTTTTCTTATCCTTTAAAATGGGTACAATCGGGGGCTAGAGAGATGGCTCAGAGGTTAAGAGCACTGACTGCTCTTCCAGAGGTCCTGAGTTCAATTCCCCTGCAACCACATGGTGGCTCACAACCATCGAGAATGAGATCTGGTGCCCTCTTCTGGCCTGCAGAGATACGTGCTGTATATGTAATAAATAAATCTAAAATGGGTATAATCAATCTTACTTCACTGAGAGAGGTAACTGAGAGAATCACATGATGTGTGTGTGTGTGTGTGTGTGTGTGTGTGTGTGTGTGTGAGAGAGAGAGAGAGAGAGAGAGAGAGAGAGAGAGAGAGAGAGAGAACAAAATTTCTACTGCATAGGGGAACTTAAAAGCCAGATAATCCTGGAATTCAGTACCTTAGGCATCTGACACACAGAGATTGGAACACTGCTTTTGTGCCATGCTTGGCACATATCAGCTCCTGGCCATGTTTTCGACGCTTCCTGTGTGTTGGGCAGCCCAGGTGGCATGCACCTGGACAAGTCACGGTGGCAGGTGTGAGAGGCGGCTGGTCACATTGCATCCACAGTCAGGAGGCAGAGGAAGATGGAAGCTGGTGCTCAGCTCACATTCTCTTTCTGATACGGTCCGGGATTCAGGTCCAGGATTCAGTACATGAAGTGCTGGTGAATTGTCTTACCTCAACTAACCTAATAAAGATAACCCCTTGCGGGTGTGCCAGAGGCTAACCTTGTCTGAATAACCCTTTGTGGGTAGGTGTGAAGGCTGGTCTTCTAGGTGATTCCAGATCCTGTCAAGATGACAACTAACACCAGCCGTTACAGGATAACCACAAAGCACTCTGTGAGGTCTGCTGTCAGAGATGGGCAGTGACAGGGGCCTACAGGCATGCTGCTGCTCAGCTCACAAACGGTTTCTTACAGTAGGAGTCAAGATTTTCTCTTCTGGACCCTCCACTGAAGAGGACTCCAGCGTTGCAGTTCCCCTGAGCTGTTGAATCTCTTCATCCACGTCAAGCTCTGTCAGGTACCACCAGTTCACTCAGCCAACTTAAAAATATTTCATTTATTTGTCTTTGAAAGATTTATTTTTATTTTGTTGGTGTGTGTGTCTGTGCACCACGTGTATGCAGTGTCTGTGGAGGCCAGAAGAGGGCGCTGGATCCTTGAAGCTGGAGTTACGTGATTGTGAGCCCTATGTGGATGTTAGGAATCAAACTGGGTCCTCTGGAAGAGCAGCCGGTGCTCTTAACTGTTGAGCCATCTCTCCAGCTCCCTCATTTGTTTTATTTTAAATACTGTGTATATGTGTCTATAGACCACATGTGTAGGTGCCTGAGGAAGCCAGAGGATCCAGGTTTGATGCTCAGCATCCACATTAGAACTGCCTGCCTCTGCCTTCTGAGTGCTGGGACCAAAGATGTGCGCCACCACAGCTGTCTCTCTTTTTGTGATATTAAAAATCTTGATTGTGCAGGTTTTGAATGTGAACTTTGTATATGACAGTTGTGTGCAATAATGTCAATAGGTTAGAATGCATGGATGTGGCAGAGTGGTCCAACAGTGTTCGTCTGCGTGCTGGGGAAGCTGAGAACCTCAGTCTGTGGGGACGGACGCATCAGCAGTTTCCACAGGACACTGGAAGACTGAGGGATTCCCGAACATCCACAGTGAAGGCTGGAGGAGTTGAGATGTCAGTGAAGCTGGTGTCAACATCTGGATAACTAACACATTCCCCGAAGGAGGCAAGGCAGCAGCACTTGGACTTATATCTGAGAAGATGCTGGAAGATGCTGCCTCTTCTGAGGGTGCTCTCCCTTAGCGACCACTTCTTTCTTTCTTTCTTTCTTTCTTTCTTTCTTTCTTTCTTTCTTTCTTCCTTCCTTCCTTCCTTCCTTCCTTCCTTCCTTCCTTCCTTTCTTTGTTCATTCATTCATTTGTTTATTTATTTATTATATATACTAATGTGACAGAGACTTGAATAAAACAGTGGAGGGTCTCATATGACATCTTCATTATTCTAAAGGATCCAGAATGTCATGTTATAGCCCACAGTCTTCAATACATGCCTTCCTCTAGAGGTCAAAGAAGAAGCGCCACCACATTCCAGTCAGCCAAGGGAGATACCGAAAGGAAAGGGCCGCCTGGCATGGTGTGTACGCCTTTAATTTCAGCACTGGGAGGGCAAAGACAGGTGCATCTCTGGGAGTGTGAGGCTAGCCTGGTCTACACAGTGAGTTCCAGGCTAGCCAGGGTTATATAGTGAGAGCCCAACTCAAAACAAAATAGATAAAATAAAAAAGATAAATAAAGGAAAGGTCACGCCTTTCTCATTTAAGACTTCCAGGAAGTTGCACACCCTACTTCTCCATATTTTATCCAGAACTCGGCTATACGCAAGGGAGGTTGGGAAATACAGGTTTTTATTTTGGTTGATCAAGTACACAGCTAAAAATATAACTGAAGAAGAAGAAGGAACAGTTATTAGGAGTCAACTAACAGTCTTGGCTGCATCCTTCTCCTTAGCTCTACCCAGATCTTTAAAACTCAGCACAAATGGTACTTTCTGCTCAGACCCTTCCTAGACCTCACAGCTAAGTTACCAGGTCCCGAGAGAGTGAACTCCAGCTCCATGATGGCCTGGGTTGTCCCAGGGCAATGAAGATTTTTCTGTTTCGCTTTTAGCGTCTTCATATGTATTTTATCTACAGCCACGAGTTTCTTTAGAGCAGAGAGTGAGCCCCAAGGAATTTCTGATTTGAAACTTGACCTCTGCCAACCCCATTTATCTGAGAGCACTGGGTCAGAGTCTGATACCTGGCTCAAAGGTATGTTTTCTCTTTAAACCAGCTATGAAGTGTGCTCTGTCATCCAGACAAGAATTGATGCTTACAAAGTGCTTAAAATAATTTTCAGCACACACAGAAAGCTAGAGTAATGTTACACTGTGTATAAACCATTCGGTAGAATTGTGTTGAACTTTATGTAAGGAAAGTACTTTGCCTCCTCAGTAACTATTGTGAAACAAGGAACAGGAAGAGGGGGGAACGAAAGAGAAGAAAGGGGTGGAAGAGATGGGAAGGGAGGAGAGAAGGGAGACTTGTCTCCTTTGGGATGTTGGGTAGATTAACTTCCTTTTACACAGGAAATCTCAGCTTATTCCCAACTTATTTTGTGAGACTAGTCTTTCTCTGGTGTTAAACCCAAACACACACAGAGAGAGAGAGAGAGAGAGAGAGAGAGGGAGGGAGGGAGAGAGAGAGAGAGAAACCAATCTAGGATAAAATAAGACTACAGTCCAAGATTTTTCATGAATACAAACAGAAAATCCTTAAGGTATTGGCAATTAGGATTCAGCAACACATAAGAACCATTAGATGGCATGACCAATGGAGGACACAATGCCTAATCAGTATTTAAATACCTGTCCATGCATTTTATCATTCTCCTATGCTTTCTTTTCTTTTTTCTTTTTTCTTTTTTTAAGATTTATTTATTATGTGTACAGTGTTCTGTCTGCACATATCCCTGAAGGCCAGAAGAGGGCCCCAGATCTCATTACAGATGGTTGTGAGCCACCATGTGGGTGCTGGGAATTGAACTCAGGACCTTTGTAAGAGCAAGCAGCGCTCTTAACCTCTGAGCCATCTCTCCAGCCCCACCTATGCTTTCTTTAAAACTTTTATTTTAATAAAAAAAATTAAAACCTAATTATAAAAACATAGCAAATAACAAGAATACCACACATGGAAATTGGCCAGACCTTGAAGCCTATACAACTCACCAAACTTCTATACAGTTAGAAGGCAGGTGGTGGGAAATGGGCTGCATGGGAGTCTGCTCACTGGGTCGTTCCCCAGGGGCTGGCGTTGTTGATGTGAGACAAGGGCTGTCTGGTGGCCAGCCATCAGTTCTGCCATGCTTTCTCTTCCTCTCAAATGCCTTAGCGTCTCATGTTCTCAGTGTGTGCTGCTTTGGGTTGATTTCTGTGTGTTGTGTGATGTTTGGGGAGACTGACTCAGTCAACCGTCCTAGGGCTGGGAGCCCAGGAGGGCGCAAGGAGAGGCGGGAGGATGGGAGGGGCATGGGGATTGGAGGAGAGCTCTGTGCACTAAATTGTGAAATGAACACCTGCTGATTCTCAGAAAAATAATTTATGACTAGGCAAACAGCGATTGAGTCACTAGGTAGGATCAACAGGGACCCGTGTCCTAAGGCTGGGGATCGGTCTTTGGCTGTGGCCTTGGAACCCGTGTTATCAGTCTTTGCTTTAATTAACTTGCCACGCTCATGGTGACGCCTGGGGAGGGTGGACAGGCACTGGCAGCTCCTTAGGTAAGGCTGAGAAACCTAGAGGGCAAAGTTGGGAGTGTTTCCCCATGGTGGATGGTAGGAAGTGGTGGCTGTGTGGGAGCCTGCTCTCAGTCATTTTCCCAGGAGCAGAAACTGGCGTTATTGCTGTGAGACAAGGGCTGTCTGAGGCCTAGCCACCAGCCCTGCACTGCTAAGAATAGTTCATGCAATCATGCACAAGCAATCATGCACATCTGGAGAGCTGAAGGTGTACAGATGTTGGGGGAGTGGGCTCAGGAAGTCCCAGGTAGCTAGTAGAAGTCAGTCAGAAGATCAGGTTCACTTTTTTTTCTTTTTTCTTTTGTTTTTTTTTTGAGACAGGTTTTCTCTGTGTAACAGCTCTGACAGTCCTGGAATTCACTCTGTAGACCAGACTGGCCTTGAACTCACAGAGATATGCCTGCCTCTGCCTCCTGAGTGCTGGAGTTAAAAGCGTGCACCACCACTGCCTGGCCACTTTCTTTGATCTTCTGTGGGGAACCGAACATGTTCTTCTACCCCAGCATCACCCCTGTGGCCTAAAGGATGTGAGAACCAGGAGTGTTTAGGACAAGGTCTCTCCGGGATCCCGCATATGACAAGAAGTGTTGGGGAGAGTTGTGTCTGGTCAGAGAACAGGAGGAAATGGCGTTACCACCGGATGTTTGGCATGCTCCAGGCACACCACCGTGTCACAGCATATCACTGGGTGGGATTGCCACCTCTGTTTGACAGAAGAGCACACACATGTCCCGAGTGTCCCAGTGTTCTCATTCTGTGATAACAGTGCCATGTCTGTGGGTCCTGTCACAGTAGGTCTGGCCCACCTTTCTGACAAGGCTTTGACGGCCGACCCAGGTGCTTCCTGAAGTACCCCCATCCAAAGTCAACGTTCCTCTGCTCCCTCCCTCTCACCCACCCACAAATCGCAGCCATATGATACCTATTTATTACCCTCGACTTAGAGAGTTTCCCCTTACTATAAAGAGATTGTTTTAGAGGCTGGGTTACAGCTCAGAGGCAGAGTGTTTGCCTCGCGTAGCTGAGGCCCTGGGTTTGATCTCCAGCACTGAGGAAATGTTTTTCTCACATTTTAGGCAAAGATACATGTGCAAAGATACAAAGATACATATCACAGCACTTTCCCTGCGTATGTGTGTATGTGGTACACACATGTTGATAGTGGGTGTCTTTTGCAGCAGCTCTCCATCTTACATGTTGAGGTAAGATCTCTCCTTTGAAATCAGAGCTTGCCAATTTAGTTAGCTCAGCTCGCCCCAGGGATCCTACACAGGTGGGCCACTACACCAGCCTGGCATTTATATAGGTGCTGGGCATCTGAACAACTCTGAACTCATGCTTATGTGACAAACACTACCCACTGAGCTATCTCTTCAGTCCTATTTATATCTGTCTATCTGTCTATCTATCTATCTATCTATCTATCTATCTATCTATCTATCTATCTACCTATCTATCTATCTATCTTCTATCTATCTATCTATCTATCTATCCATCATCAATCAATCATTTATCTCTATCTATCTCGATATTAAAGAGGAGAGATCTGGGGACTATAGAGATGATAAGTGGATAAGAGTACTTCTCTTTTAGAGAACCTGGATTTGGTTCCTAGCACCCATGCCAGGCAGCTAACTACCTATAATTTCTTTTTCTCTCTCTTTCTTTCTTTCTTTCTTTCTTTCTTTCTTTCTTTCTTTCTTTCTTTCTTTCTTTCTTTTTTGGTTTTTCGAGACAGGGTTTCTCTATGTAGCTTTGTGCCTTTCCAGGAACTCACTTGGTAGCCCAGGCTGGCCTCGAACTCACAGAGATCCGCCTAGCTCTGCCTCCTGAATGCTGGGATTATAGGCTTGTGCCACCACCTCCTAGCCCTATAATTTCATTTTCAGGAGACCAGCTACTTCTGTTCTCTGCAGGTATCTTCACACATAGTATACACACATAGTATACACACAGAGAGACACACATGCATACACATAAATGAAATAACACTTTGTTAGGAGCATGGCATTAGGTCCTTGCACACACAGATCTCCAGGGAAACCAGGAATGTTAAGCACACAGGATTGTCTTTCCAATGGGAAAGATGAAAAACCTGTTCTTCCATCCAGAAATCTGAGAACTAGAAATGACTAACTCTCTGGTGATCTGTGTTATCTGTAGGGCCAGGCCATATCAAGCTCCTACAACCAGGACTGGAGGTGGCTGGTAATCTAAATGGCCCTTATAGCCAGAGGCTCCCTAAACTCCCACAATGAGGACCAGAGGTGGCTAATAGCCCACATGACCTCTACACTATCTGTATGATGGAGACCAGACCAGACCTTTAGGCCCTTAACGTGGTACAGGTAGCCTTTCTCTAGAACCCATCTTCTTGGAGGAAATGACCTGTACCCTGAGATGAGTTTCAATGTAATTATGCTTCCTTGTGCAATGGGGATTGTATTGCCCCAGGAAACTCCTCCCCCATATCATACATTGGGAATAAACTGCTTATTATTAGACTCCCTGAAGCCTGATCCAGGTTGACAAAGTCAATCTGCACCGGGTTTTCATTCTTAACCTCTTTGCGTGGTTTGTTTTCCTGCCTGGACACTTACAGGGACCCTCCCCAAGTCTTGTTTTTAAAAAAGGAACCATCTAAGTGCTCATTAATAGAGAAATAGTCACCAGGCAGTGGTGGTGCACACCTAAAATCCCAGCACTCAGGAGGCAGAGGCAGGCAGGTCTCTGTGAGTTTGAGGCCAGCCTGATCTACAGACTGAGTTCCAGGACAGCCACAGCTACACAGAGAGACAGACCCTGTCTTGAAAAACCAAAGAGAGAGAGAGAGAGAGAGAGAGAGAGAGAGAGAGAGAGAGAGAGAGAGAAATAAACAAGGACAGAATTCTTAACCATTTTGGTCTCAGGACCTGTATATATTCTTTTTTAACTTTATTTTTATTATTTTTAATTGTGTGTAGGGATATGTGTGTCTGAATGTGTGTAAGTGCACATGAGTTTGGATGCCTATGGAGGTCAGAGCCATGGAATCTCTTGGAGTTGGAGTTCTAAATGGTTGTGTGCTACCTCATGTGGGTGCTGGAAACCCAACTTAGGCATTCTGGAAGAACAGCAAGTGCTCTTAACCTCTGAGTCATCTCTCCAGTGTCCATATATTCTTAAAAAAATTATTGACCACTCCTGGGTGCTTTTGTTCATTTGGGTTGTATCTACTAACATTTACTGTAATAGAACTTAAAAGCTGAGAACATTTAAAAGGTTGTTCAATAAAAACAATACACTTATTATATGCTCACATAAATAAGCTTTTGAATGAAAAAGTAGTTATGTATTCTAAATAAAACAATGAGAAGAGTGCATTCACTGCTGTTGGATCCAGCCCAGCGGCTTGTGAATGCCATGTTAGTGCTCTGCCCATGACCCTTCTTTTCCCTTTTCACTCTGAGGCAGGGTCTCAGGGTCTGTCTAAGTTGCTTAGGCTGGCCTTGAGCTCACTCTGCAGCCTAGGTTGTCTTTGAATTTGTGATGCTCCTGCCTCAGCCTCCAGACCAGTTGGGATTACAAGCTTGTGCCATCTGGCCTAGATCATTTTTACAGATATATAATATAAGACAACTGTAGCTGGAGAGCTTCTTTCCAGGTCCCACCAAGCCCCCGCAGTCCCACAAACCACGTATAAAATAATCACTCAGACACTTATATTACTTATAAACTGTATGGCCATGGCAGGCTTCTTGTTATCTACTTCTATCTTAAATTAAGCCATTTCTATTAGTCATAGGTTGCCACGTGGCTCGTGGCTTACCGGTACCTTACATCTTGCTTGTCATGGTGGCGGCTGGCAGTGTCTCCCCTCAGCCTTCCACTTCCCCCAATTCTCTTCTCTTTGTCCCACCTACACTTCCTGCCTGGCTACTGGCCAATCAGTGTTTTATTTATTACCCAATCAGAGCAACACACGTAACATATAGAACATCCCACAGCAGACAACTAGACTATCATACCTACTTCTGACTTTATTCTTTTATGAAGTGCTGATTTTTAAATTTTATTTTTATATTATGCATATGAATGTTCTGCTTGCTTGTAAGTATGTGCATCTTGTATGTGCCTGGTGCCCACTGAGGTCAGAAGAGGGAATTGGATCATCTGGAACTGAAGTTATGGATGGTTGGAGTTGTCATCTCAGCGCTTCTTAACCACTGAGCCATCATTCCAGCCCCATAATATATTATTTTAATGGGAGAACAATATATGAAGAGTATAAGGCCTCAAACAAAGAGAAAAGAGAGGAGTGTTAACTTTTTCAGATAGTTAGTTATACATTAAAAATGTTTGGTAGCCTATATTAATTATCCATAGCAATGGATTTCATTATGACATCCATACATGTACATACTGTATTTTGGTCACAGTTGCCTTTCATTGCTCTCTGATTCCCTTCCTCTTTACCTTTAGCCCCCCCCTTCTAACGTCTTTTTTTCTTTTTCTTTTTTCTTTTTTTTCTTTTTTTTTTTTTTTTGGTTTTTTGAGACAGGGTTTCTCTGTAGCTTTGGTGTCTGTCCTGGACTAGCTCTGTAGCTCAGGCTGGCCTTGAACTCACAGAGATCCGCCTGCCTCTGCCTCCCGAGTGCTGGGATTACAGGCGTGCACCACCGCCCGGCTCTTTTTTCTTTCTCTTGTTATGATGACCTAATACATTTTATTTGGGTTGCTTGTGAGAGTATAGGTGAAAGGTTATTTACAGGAGCACTTTCTCAGTGGCTACACGCTGGAGAAAATGCCTCTCTCACCCCAGCAATCCTGGACCTTTAGCCTCTCCCCCTCCACCCCGTGTTCCTCCCCTCCCTGTTAGCTACTGCTAACTGCCTAGAAATCCTCAGAGAGGGGGAAGGTCCTCATGAATCCCTTCCTATTCCATGACAGGGTGTCGACAGGCTCACAACTGCTGTGAGCTGTATAACATACCAGCGAATCCTCTGGCCTTTACATCTCTCCATCCTCTCTCCAGTGATGTTTCCTGAGCCTTGGAGGAGGTGATGCAGATGTCCCATTTGTGGCTGAGAATTCAACAGTCACTTATTCTCAGCAGTTTGACCAGTTATGCGTCTCTGCAGTTACTGCTGCCCACTGCAAAAAAAGAAGCCTCTCTATCAAAATGATTTACAAGGCAATTCGATGGGCACATCCTATCCATTTAGCAAAACAACAGCTGTAGCTTCCCTACCAGGACCTATGACCTCTTCAACCACGGGCTTTGGATGAGGTTTCCAGCATCAGATCTGAATTTTCTCCTGTAAGGTGGGCCTCAGTTTAAAGCGGAAAGTTGGTGGCAGTTATCCCCATAACAGACTCTTACACCAGTGTGTACACCTGCCTGATAGGTAGATCAGTATTGTTGCAAGTGAAGTCCATAGCTCAGAAAAACTGTCCACCCCCATGAGGGGTAGCCGCTGGGGAGAGAGTTTCCAACTTACTTCCACCTTGATCTCCCATGCCCTGTGTCTAGAGTTGATGTCTTCAGTCTTAAGGATCTTACCATCTAGGGCTGCTGGGCTAACAACAGCAGTGACAAATGAGTATTGTTCGATGCCGTGTCCAAAGGTGACCTTTGCTAGTTTGTAAAAGGTTAGTAGCAATGTGGAATTGGAAACAATATTAATGAGTATGTTTGGATTCTATGATCTTAAAATGCTATTGGTCTGCCATACAGTTTGAGTAAGTTCCTATTTCATACATGCATGATTCTATAGCATCACACATCGGTCATCTGGGAAATTTTGTTTCACTGAGGTATACAGGTCTACATGTTGATACGGTTCATTGTTCAATATTCAAAAAAATACCATTTTTTCCACATTGCTTTCATTAGCAAACTCAGTGTCAGGAAAATGTCAAATTTTTCACAACTTATTTTTTTTTTTGCTGGAAAGTTCAGATATTATCATTGACAGGTACTGTTGCAACTATTTTTACTTGAAGTGACATTCTCCGCATTTCTGAGGAAAAAAATACCAATCTGAATAATCATAGTCTGTCATTCTTTCCAATGAAACTAGTCTTATGTGAGCAAACATGGTAGTTTAGCCCATATCACAAATAATCACAAAGAATTTCTTGAAGAAAGCCATTGCTTTTCAGTACGCAGCAGACTGTTTCATGTGCAATTCCTGTTTCTTCACAAAGAATGTTAAAAATATGTACCCTCAAGAATCAGAGGTAAAGAAATAACCCAAGGGGCTTTCTCCTGGCTGCAGGCAGATGACAGCGAGGAACAGAATAACTGTGGGGAGGTTTTGTCTCTGCCTTGTATCCTCAGTACTGGCAGCTTTACCCAGTCGTGCTTTTATGTCACTGGTGGAAATACCGAAACTACTGTTCAAGAGTTCAAATCCTGCCGGGCGGTGGTGGCACACGCCTGTAATCCCAGCACTCGGGAGGCAGAGGCAGGTGGATCTCTGTGAGTTCGAGGCCAGCCTGGTCTACAGGGTGAGATCCTGGACAGGCTCCAAAGCTACACAGAGAAACCCTGTCTCGAAAAACAAAAACAAAACAAAACAAAGCAAAGCAAAACGAAATAAAACAACAACAACAACAAAGAATCCAAATCCAAAACACTGGTCCAAATGAGAGGGGGAGAGAGAGAGCCTAAAACACTGGTCTATAAAACTCCACTGCCACTTGGATTTCTTGCCAAGTCACCTAAACAATACCTGGATAACGACGAGGTGTCATCATAATGTGAAAGGGGCACATCTCAGCAGGCTCCACCCCAGTGAAGAGCTGCAAGCAATCATTGACTGCCGAGAAGAGGAGAGTCAGTCTGATCCAGGGATGAGCACCCAGACAGGTTACCCCGTCCCGAGAGGTCCACCCTAAACACATGCACCCGAGCAGCACTAAATGGTTCTCTCTCTCTCATATAATATATGGAGAGGGAGGGTGGGAAAGATATAAATACAGTACTCATGTATGGAAATCTCAAAGAATTGAAACAAAAAGTGTTCAGATGAGAGAAGACATTTTCATGAGTAGTGCGTGCTGTTTTTGAGAGGCTACAAGAAAACACACAGTCCCCATGCATGGAAGCAGAGAGCCATGCAGACTTCATGCTTGCAGCTGCATCCTTCATTTGACAAGAGACTGTATCATTGCAAAGTGGCATCACGTGGCTCCAGATTTCATTCACTGCATTCGGCGCAGTCAAGCTTTGCCATGCATGAGTCGCTGTGGGCTCCTCCAGCTGAAGTGGTGTGATAACTCACCCGGGAACAGGTTCCGTAACTTTTCACTTTTTCCTTGAAAAGCTGACAATGTTTAGCTTTCAAAGAGTGTATCATATCTACATTTAAGGTAGCTGATTCAATTTTCTCTAGAATCGCAATGTCTCATGCTGTGGCTTGCCCAGACCTATTCAATGCTCTCTGCTTCGTAGGTATAATAGCATACATTGTTAATACCCACATAAATGAGGCAAGCAGAGTTCACATTTTTGCTTTTTACTTATTTAGTTTTGCAATTTCTTTGTAGGGTATACCTCCATTCTTCCAGTCGGAGAACTCTCTGGAATGTCGGTTTCATCTCTCAGTACGCTCAGACATGGGTGAGGTAGCTGTGTACTGAGAAGCAAAAGTCGAATATCTTTCTTGTGCCACTCCAGGTCCTGAGATGGTTTTTACAGTTTAGAATAAAGTATTAAACTTTAAAACAGTCTTAGATAAAACTATAACGTTTCTAAGGGTTTATTCTGCAGAATAAGAGACTATGACATGCTTGGGAGATCTGTATCACATCCCCCAAGGCTCAGGGACCATCCCAGAACAGACCTCCTAAGAGCCAGAGGGAGTGGATTTTTATTCCTGGAGAAACAGTATTTACTGATACGATGCTGCGTTTGCACACACCAACCATAGCCACTGAGATTGTATACACAAGACCTGTTCACTCAAGGTCTAGCCTGCTCCAATCCCAGCATGTGTAGGGGAGGGGCTCATGAAGTACCAGTCTTAACTGAGCGTTACTGGGAACTGATGGCTTCTGGGGAGGGAAACTCCGTTTTCTTCAGGGATGTGGCCCCCAGAGGCTGCCCACGCTCCGGTAGAGATGCTCGCCTATCCAGGAACGCATAGGCAGCCCTTAGTGGATTCAGTGAGTTAAAAAAAAAAAAAAAAAAAAAGAGCACGTTAAGTTGGGAAGAAGTGGTGAGGGCAGCAGGGAAGGGGTTGGAGGGGAGGAAATGGGGATAGATTTGATCGAAACACATCATATGCATCTATGGAATTCCCAAACAATGAAAAAAAGAGAATTTGAAAAATTGCACAAGAAAGTGGTTTTTTTTTTTGTTTTTTTTTTTTGTTTTTTTAGTGTTAGAATTGAACCCAGATCCTTGCACACGGTAGGCAGGTGCTGAGCTGCACACCCTCCATTACATTTCACTGGGGCACCAAGTCTGCCTAGTTTTCCCAGGCTGGCTTTGAACTCACTATGTAGATCAGGCAGATGTTGTACTTAGGTTCATCCTAACTCAGTCTCCTAAGTAGCTAGGAATACAGGCATACGTGATGCCTGATTTAAAGTTTATTTCTGTTTCCAGGGATGTGCCAGGAAAACTTCAGAATTTCAAAGTAACAATTTATTGAATAATAAATAGTACAAGGAGAATCTACTTGTATATTGCTGGTATTAATCATTTAAGCACAACTACTAACTAAAAAGTTTATTTTTAAATTTTATGTGTTTGAGTGTTTTCTACATGCATGTATGTCTATTTACATGTGTTCCTGGTGCCTGAGTAGGCCAGAAGAAGACACTGGACCCCCTGGACCTGGAGCTACAGATGGTTATGAGTCATCATGTGTGTGCTGGGAATCACACCCAGGTCTTCTCCAACAGCAGCAGGTGCTCTTAATTGCTGAGCCGTGTCTCCAGTGCCACGGCTAGTTTTTTAAAAGTCAGTGTCTGATGTGGCTCAGTGTCTTCATGTTCTGCTGCTGTGAAGAGACACATGGCCATGGCACCTCTTATAAAAGAAAGCACTTAGCTGGCCACCTCCCCCAGTTCCCTCCCTCCCCAGATTGGGCGGAGGTCTTTCCCTACTCTCCCGAATTATGGGACTATAAATTCCCCTGTTATTGGAGTCTATTCAGATGTAAGCAGTAGTGCCCCCAAACCAGCTCTACACCAGAGCCAGTACAGCCAAGGCAGCATCTTCACAGCCAAGGTAGGAATGATGTGGCCCAGGCAAGGCCGCAGGCTGCACTGGGCAAACGGCTCCTGGAGTTGTCGGTCTTCACTGCTTTTTAATTCTTGTGCGCCATCTCCTTCTCTCTGGCTTCACCTGCAGCTCACTCCGTCTCTGTGGGTCGATCACATAAGCCCCTAGGATTGCCAGGGTCACCTCAGCTTTCCAAGGGGCAGATGGGTGGAGAGAGGGGGATAGACCAGCCCAACAGAACTCGAAAGCTCTCTTTGCTGATTTTCAGTGTTTCTAAATCTTTTGTGCTTCTCATTTTCTCCCCGAATCTTTTTTTTTTCTTTCCTGCCTTCCTTCTTCTTCTTCCTCCTCCTTCTCTTTGTCCTTTCTCTTTTCTTCACAACTGAAGACAGAGCCCAGGACCTCATACGTGTTAGGCAAGTACTCTACCACTAAGCTACAGCCCCAAACTCTTCTTTATTTTTATTTTGTGATGTGGTCTCGATAAGTTGCTCCGGCTGGCCTTGAACTTGCAATCCTCTTGCCTCAGCCTTCTGAGTAGTTCAGGTTATAGGTCTGCACTGCCAGGCCTCGCTCTCTCTCCTAATCTTTCTTTCCTTTTTTTCTTTGCCATCTCTTTTTACTTTGGACCTGCCATTGAAGGTCATCCACCTCTGAGGTGTGTCCGTTTGGTTTCCTCACTCTCAAATCCAGGCATCTGAACTAACCGACATGGAAAGGCCCACCTCATCTCTGCAGGCTGTTCACTTGAAACAGGCCAGAGCTGCTTTTCTGTTCAATGGGTTAGCTTCCCTGTAACACCATAAGGCAAGCTCAGTCCAGCAGGCCAGAAAAGGGACAGCCACAAACTCAGAAGTGTTATAACTCAGGCATTCCAGCAGGGGGCGCTCTAACACACAAAGTGTGACGCCTCTTTTTTGTTTTTTTCTTTTCTTTTTTTCTTGCGGGTCTGAAGATAGGATCCTCCGCTCCCTTACTCTCACTGCACGGGGTTAATTTGTGTTTGCGGCTTGGGGAGAAGAATCCTCCACAGGGGTATTAGAATGTGTAGAGCCCTGTGTTTAGGAAAGATCAACCAACATCTGAAACTCCCTCAGCCCCTGGAAATACAAAGCTATAAATGCATCTCGTAGGAAGGAGGGAGGGAGGGAGGAAGACTGAGGAGAAAAAAAAAACAAAAAAAAACCAGGGTAGGTCTAGTACCTACGAAGACCATTTTTGGAAGTAAAATAGCAAAAGAAATAAATTGGACGCCAAGGCTGAGCCTGCCAAAGCAGAGCGTTTGGTTGCCTCCATGAGAACGCTAGGTACAGACCCAGATTTAATATAAAATTTCTCTCCGCTGCTGGAGCAGCACCCATCTACTTATAATTTATAGATACCAACTCCAAGCTCAAGGGAATTGGGTTATGCAAGGGTTGCTAAGGAACAAGGGCGGACTTAGTAAGTACGGCAGGGGTTGCTTAGTAACCAGGAGTCCCTGGGTGATGGAGTGGCCAGAGCAGGTTTGGAACTGACAAGAATCATTCACACTGCAGTTTCCTGCAAGCTCGTGTCTAGGAGTCTCTTGGCCTGGCACTGCCGGAGTTGACCACTCTTCTGGTTCCCGGTACCCAAGGGCCCTGGGCTTAATCCTGTTACCCACACTCTCTCCCTATCTCTGCAGGAGGCTAGTCCTACATCAGGGTCGGAAGTCAAGACTTCCGTGCCGGGAGATACAGGACCTTCAGAAGGTTGACATGGAGCTGGGGCAGTTGGGTTTGGGCGAAAGAGGATCTTGTAGACAAACTGCTCATATTTTTTCCAACTCATGGTGCCTGAGACTCCAAGGCCAGACCCCCACCCTGCCTCCATAACTGTAGGGCATACTTCTTCCCTCTTGAGAGACCTCCTGGGCCATGGGTCTCTACACTGTTGGACCTGGCTTGCCCCCGTTGATGGACACATTTCAGAGAACTTCTCAGCCTGCTTCTTCAGTCACTGCCTCTCACTCCAGACACACAGGTGTCCTTCCTGTTTCCCCGAGTCCCCCGCACGGACGGTCACAGTCCCCATCCCTCTTATCACCCGCTTTCACATCTGTCTTGGCTTCCCCCTGTTTTCCTAGTTCTGTTCACCTGCTGCTTCCTTTGCCTGACTTTTACTTCGGCGGGCGTGAGCCTGAACCCGGGAGTGCTGAGTCTTTTCGTGATGTGATTCAAACCCTTGCCGAGGATCAGGCCTAGAGGTGAGTTGGGGAACACTGTTCCCCATCCACCACACTCTGCTTCCTGGTCAGGCTCCTTTCAAGAAATTCTTTCGAGACTAAGTATTTATTTTTTTATTAATTAATTTTTTTCATTTATTTTACATACCGACCACAGTTTCCCCTCACTCCCTAACTCTCATTTCTCCCCCAACCCCATCTACCCCCTCCCTATGCATTTCTCCCCTTCTGTCTCCGTTCAGAAAGGGAAAGCACTCCCATGGGCTTGAACAAAGCATGGCCCATCAAGTTGAGCAGGCCCGAGCTCTCCCCCTGCATCAAGGCTGGGCAAGGTAATGCAGCATGGGGAACAGGTTCCTAAAAGCCAGCTAAGTGTGTCAGGGACAGGTTGCGATCTCACTGCTAGGAGCCTCACAGTCAGACCAAGCTACACAACTGTCACACACATGCAGAGAGCACCTAGGTTGGTCCTATGCAGGCTCCCTAAGTCCAGAGTCCATGAGCTCCCACCAGCTCAGGGCAGCTGTTTCTGTGGGTTCCTGTGTCATGACCTTGACCCCCTGGCTTGTCCAATCCCTCCTCCTTTTCTGCATCTGCTTCCATCAGTTACTACATAAAGGCTCTCTGATGACAATTAGGGTAGTCACCGATCTGATTACAGAAGATGGCCAGTTCAGGCACCCTCTCCACTATTGCTAGGAGAATACTGAGTATTTATAACTGCAAAGATTGCTGTTCAAAGCAAGCCCTGGGTTTTTGTTGTTGTTGTTTGTTTTTTTATTACTTTATAGTACCAGATGTATATCTATTCCCTCCGGTGGAGCAGCCCTCTATCTAGCCCAAGAGTGGTTGGTTACTCCCTATAAGGATCACGCCGCTTTCTTACCAGTGGGTACATCTTGCGTGGCAGGTTGGCATTGTAGTTCATAAGGCTCACTGCTGGCTAAGACCATTGGTGGTTTGTCTCCCCCAGCATCTTACCTAGTCTTCTAGCACTGTGAGAGCAGGCAAGCAGGAGGAAACCTCCCGTTCAGTTACAGCTTCTTTTCTTTATATCTTGAAACAAAGATGTGGTGGTGTCTTCGGCAATACAGATGTTTTAAATTAAAGACGGGGTCTTCCAATGAGGAAGCTTAGGGCAGCTGGCATGGGACTTACTAAGTAGCCCAGACCGGCTTCAAACTCACAGAAATCTGCCGTCTTCTGGCACTCAAGCGCTGGGTTACAGGCGTGTGCCACCACACTCAGGTAACAATAGGGTCCCATCATCTGGTTCCTGGTGGCAACCGAGAGTATTGGCAATAGCATGTAGTGTTTGGGGGGATCCTGGGGCCTTTCTGACCAACAACTAATAAGGAGGTATCCCCTGGAACTGAGATGTAAACCTAATTAAAAAAAAAAATAAAAGAAAAAAACCCAATAAAAACAAAACAAAACAAAAAACCCCAAATAACCATGACTGAGGAGATTATAGGTTCTTGGAAGACCTCGATAGTGTTTTATCTAAATTGATGCGCAACAACAAACTGCTGTCTGAAGATGTATGTTTATACACCTAGATAAGGCTCTCATCAGAGAGGGTTTTCTTTGCAGTGGACGGTAGTGAATGCAGAGACCCACCGTGGCTGCGGTTGCTTAGGATACATGATGGCTGAGTGCTTAGCCCCAACTAGGCCATTTATACCACCCCCTCGGAGGCCCAGGGGGTACTGTGGAAGAGGGAGTAGAGGAAACTGAAAAGCTAGGAGGAGAAGAGGCACAGAATGGTGTCTTTCGGGCATGACAAAGCTGTTGAGACATGATCTCACAGCAGCTGCCATTGCCTGCACAAGATGGGCCTTGCCGGCAGCCCGCCGCAGATCACCGGGGGCAGCTAGGCCCCATCCCTCCCTGATGACTTATCGGTAACCGATGGATTCTCGTGGGAGGGAGGTCATTGCCTCCAGGAGTGTGGGAAACAATAAGCCCAACAGGCGCCAACGACAGTTCCAAGGACAGTTCCAAGCCGGTGGCCACACAGACGGTCCTGGTGAAAACCAGTGGGTCCCAAAACAGACCAACAAAAGACATGAACGTGGCAAAGGAGAGCATGGTGTCGCTAAAAAGGGCGGGAGGGGGAAGGGAGGGTGAGCGTGAAAGTAAAGGGAATGGACCACACACCCATGTGAAATTGTCAGAGGAAAAATTCAATCGATAAAGAAACACGAGAAAAGATTGTGAACTACCAAAATATATATAAAGTAGCCCTGACGGGCAGTGGTGGCACCCACCTTTAATCCCAGCTCTCCGGAGGCAGGGTCAGGTGGATCTCTGTGAGCTGGAGGCTAGTCTGGTTTACAAGTGAGTTCCAGGCCAGCCAGAGTCACTTAGTGAGACTATGTATCAAAAATAAACAAGCAAACGAGCAAACAGCCTGTCAACATCTCTGTGAAAACCCTTGTGTTTTTAATCATTGAGACAAGGCGGAGCTCGTCTTGAATTTGAGCCGATACCTGCCTTGGCCTCCCGAGTTCCAGAATCTGTGCATGAGCTGCCAGGCCTGGCTTTGAATTTGCTTTTGGGAAGGAATGTGTGGAGTTCAGTTTTTGAATTGGTTTTGACCTGCTTGAGCGTTAGAGTTTATCATGAAAGTTTTGTTCCTCTGATTTCATCCTCCTTATCATATCTCCCACTTACCCCAGAACAGTCTCCTGACCTTTGTGGTAGTCATGACCATGCATTTCCTGAGTTCTAGCGTACGTTTGCATTATTGAATGACAGAATAGCGTTGTCTGTTTAGGAAATGTACAATTCCATACACATTTTGCATTAGGTTTTCCTCACTGGGTATCTTTTCAAGATTGTGCACATCAGTTTTCATTGCTGTGTAATAGTTCACTATACAAACATAGCAGAAGTTACTTCTTCTACCACTGATGAGCACATGGACTTGTTTCCACCCTCAGGGCTCTGACAAAGTCTGCTGTTGTGAACTCACAAGGGCTTGCCACACAAGCTCTGCTCGTTTTTTTTCTGGGTATGAAATTCTCCACACACTGCCAAACCATTTTCCAGAATGACTATATTATATTTACCCTCTGTCTAGAACTGAATGAAAGTTTCTGTTTTTACTTTTCAACTGGAGACAGGTAATTATGATAACTAATTAGTAAGATGTGGTGGCACATACCTCTAGTCCTGGTGCTCAGAAGGCAAAGGCAGGAGGATCATGTTGGAAGTGGGCATTCTCAGCATGGCACAAAGAAACTCCTGAAGTGAAAGTCATCTGGTGAGGTAATCATGTGCCATGCTACCAAATCCAGCCAGCATGTAGTGGTCGAGATGGGCCCCTGTGTAACTGAGACTCATATCCTTGGTGGGACTTTGATTTCACAATCTGAGTGATTGGTTGACCATTGCAAAGGGGAAGGCAAGTTCAGGAAACATGGGCCCTTGTTGAGCTGACTACCATTGATAGAAAGAAAAAAAATCAGTAACATTTCTCAGGACTATAAGTTTGAGGTGAGAAGCAGTTTGTGCTGAGTTCCTTGTTAGAATTAGTTACACAACACTCACCCCTCCCCCCCATGCACAGCCTGCACACACAGCCTGCCCACACACAGTCTACCCACACATAGCCTGCACACACACAGCCTGTACACATACAGCCTGCACACACACACAGCCTGCACCCACACACCACTTGTACACACACACAGCCTACATCCACACCGCCTGCACCCACACCGCCTGCACACACACAGCCTGTACCCACACACAGCCTGCACACACACAGCCTGCATCCACACCGCCTGCACCCACACCGCCTGCACACACACAGCCTGTACCCACACACAGCCTGCACACACACAGCTTGTATCCACACACAGCCTGCACACACACCGCCTGCACACACACACAGCCTGCACCCACACACAGCCTGCACACACACAGCCTGCACCCACACACAGCCTGCACACACACAGCCTGCACCCACACACAGCCTGCACACACACAGCCTGCACCCACACACAGCCTGCACACACACAGCTTGTATCCACACTCAGCCTGCACCCACACACCACCTGCACACACAGCCTGCACCCACACACAGCCTGCACACACACAGCCTGCACCCACACACCGCCTGCACACACACACTGCCTGCACACACACACAGCCTGCACACACAAAGCCTGCACCCACACAGCCTGTACCCACACACAGCCTGTACACACACCACTTGCACACACACAGAGCCTGCACCCACACACCGCCTGTACACACACACACACCCACACAGCCTGCACACACACAGCCTGCACTCACACACAGCCTGCACACACACAGCCTGCACACACAGCCTGCACACACACAGTCTACTCACACACAGCCTGCACACACACAGCCTGCACACACACAGCCTGCACACACACAGCCTGCACACACACAGCCTGCACACACAGTCTACTCACACACAGCCTGCACACACACAGCCTGCACACACACAGCCTGCACACACACAGCCTGCACACACAGTCTACTCACACACAGCCTGCACACACACAGCCTGCACACACACACAGCCTGCACACACACAGCCTGCACACACACCACTTGCACACGCACACAGCCTGCACCCACCAAGACAGAAGCGAGTAATCACTGGTCTATTTGTTTCCGTTGCTGTCCAGCGCCCTCACTTGATTTGTGATGCTCCATGGGGAGGGGTGGAGTGAGTCTGGCATTCAATGAAGTGTCTTAAAACCTGCCGCCCAATGTCTGGGAGGCAGAGGCAAGCAGATCTCTGTGAGTTCCAGAGCAGCTAGAGCTACAGAGCGAGTAAGATTGGAGAGATGCTCAGCCAGCGCTCAAGGGTGCGGACAGCTCTTGAAGTAGCATGAGATGGAGAAGACCAGTCATTAGACACTGATTCACTGACGTGTTTAGAGATTTACTAAAGCTCTGTTTGCTCTGCCTGTTTGCTGAGCATGACTTCACTTAGGAAGTGAATGATCTGGAGAAACAGCCAACACCGTGGGTCATTGCCTTTAATAACCGCCTGACCGCCACATGTGTCTCTGTAAAATCTCGCTTGCTTGCCCACTCCACTTTGTAGTTTAGAGTACAGAATGAGCATGCCAACGGACCCGGGACTCAACTTATCAGGAGCTCTCCTGGGTTTGGTCCATGTGTGACATCTCCTTTCTCCTACTCTCATTGGAGTTGACTGCTTATTCCAGAAAGATTCCCACAGCTCTCTCCAGAGGACCCAGGTTTCAGTCTCAGCACCCACATGGCAGCTCATGACTCTTCTGGCTTCCACGGGCACCGGGCACACAAGTGGTGCCCAAACAAATATGGAAGCAAAGTACCCATACACATGCAAATAAATAAACACTGCCTGGTCCTGATACCATCTAAGAGCCCAGTGATTGCTGATGGGATAACCTTGGTCTATCGTCGAATGCCAGGTCTCGTCCCTGGAGTAGGAACTCTAACCTGGTGGCACTAACAAGCTAGGCTGGCCCACCTGCCTTCAGGAAGCCAGTTAGAAGAACCATTAGTGAATGGCAGAGAAGCACCTTTACTCAGTAAGGTCACACCAGGGAGAGAACCAGTGAGCCAGCCCATCTTCAGGGTCCTACAGGAGGGTAAGGTCGGAATAGCATGACCAGAGGGAAAATCCTGGTGCGGTGCCACCCATCTCCCTGGTCTCAGTTGCTCCTGTGGAGGTTGCCTCTCCTTGAGAGGTTGACTGACAAATCTTTCTTGGGAGACAAGCCCCTCCCCCAGTTGCTCAGACCTTTCCCCAGCATGGGTTGCTGGGAGATCCCAACTTCATGGAGTCTATTGTTTCTGATTGGTGACGGAGAGAGCGGGCATCTTGAGGACAGCCTTGGTGCTGCCCAGTAGCTGGGATACAGCTTCATATTCTTTTCTTTTTATATTTGGTATGGTTCTTTGATGTTCTACCACTGTTTCCTGCCCTCAGAGCCCACCCCCACCTCCAACTCCATTTTGAGATGGTGCCGCACTAAATTGCCCATGCCAGCTGGGAATTTGTGGTCCTCCTGACTCAACTTCCCCAGTGGCTGAGGTTACAGGTCCGCACCACCCAGCCCACTTGGTCTCAGTCTGTTTATTGGTGAATATTCATTGTTCGTACGACTGGCCTCGGCAAAGGTATTTTCTTACAAGTATGACATAGACTGCATTTTTGCCACATTCCTGCATGCATCCCTCCTCTCTTCTCTCCCTTTTCTGCTGCTCCATTTGCTCCCCTGGTCTGTTCTGGTCTGCTTTCGTTTCACATATACATACATGATTTTATGTATCTGTGTAAAATCTAGGATCTACAAGTGAAAGAAAACATGGTGTGGTGGTGCCCATTAATCCCAGCACTCAGAAGGCAGAGGAAGGAGGATCAGTGAGATTGAGGCCAGCCTGGTCTACAGAGTGTAGTTCCAGGACAGTCAGAGATACATGGAGAAACCTTGTCTTGAAAAATCAAAAAGAAAAAAAAGATAACATGATATTTGTTTAATTCACTTAAAACAACAATCCAGTCACATCCCCTTTCCTGCAAACACCATCATCATGGTATTTAATTCCATTGTGTGCACATACCACATTTTCTTTATCTACTCCTTGGTGGACAGTCCATCGCTTGGCTATAGTGATGTCGCAGACAAGGATGTGTCTATCATCTCTGTGACATGTTGACTCAGAGTCCTCGGGTTAAACACACAGATATGGTCTAGCCGCCATCGGTATGGAGTTCTCTTCCTAGTTTCCTGAGGAGACTCCATGTACCGGTTTCCGAGGTGGCAGGGGAGTTTCCGTTCCTCCACTGTGCCCTGTGTCCTCCTCACCCTTCACATCCCCCTCCATCCTCAGCTGCACTTGCTGTTTCCTTACTGACTGTCCTGACTTGAGTGAGATGTCTTAATTTTGCATTTCTTTGGTGGCTAATATAGTCTAGATTCCATTTTGATAAGATCTAGAATCAACTGAGAGAGAGACACGCCTTGAGGCAGGTCTGTGAGGATATTTCCAGAAAGGATTAGCTAAGCAGTGGCGTCTTCCGACCCTGACTCCAGTTAGGTGTCAAGGAAGGGAGAGGAGAAGAGGTTTGAGAGAGATGTGGAGACGGCTCGTCCTTCAGGAGGGAACTTTACTAAGAGAGTTATTCATGATGCAGACAGTACAATGAGGACCCAAAGCAAGAGATAGGTTAGGGTTCACAGTGTGCTGCACACCTTAAAGGTTCTAGCGGCAGGAAGCAGCACATCACGAGGCACAGTCGTTGTTAACCTGTGAGCCATGTATGTGCATGCAGTCCGGTTGCATCTGGTTTCTGGGCAGCAGAGGTGGGAAGGATCCTGCCTATCTGTTCTTTGTAGCAGCACCTGGGGGGGGGCAGCATAGACAGGAGGGAGTGGTGCTTGGGACTGTGAGGTTGTCCAGGAAAGCTGTGTTCTAACAGTCCCGCCTTTTCCTTTGTAAGAAGAGACAGGGATGGCTTTATTAGAAACGAGACAGGGAGCCCATACTCCCATCATTAATAGGCATCACCATCAGTCTGCTCCTGGGGTGTCACTGGGTTAGTCCCACCATAGTCAGGTGCTGACCGATGGGTCAGAGGCTGGTATCTGGGTTTATGTGTCAGAAGGACAGTGTCCGTGGGTTGTAAGAGTGTTTGAAGCTGGATTTGTTGAGTTCTGGAAGAGATGAACCATACATGTTTATTGAGAAGAATGGATGGAGGCAAAGGAAAGAGGTGTAAACAGGACAGCTTTCATCAGAAGATAGGTTGCCCTCAATACCCAAGATTTTAATTTTATTTGCCCCTTAAAGGGTATTTTCAGTTACTCAGTCATTATCAGCTATTATGTTAGAGGAGGTTGTCAGGGAGGGGCCAGAGAATAAGCATATTCTTTTCAGTGAGGTTGTTAAAGATGTCCTGTGTTTAATCCCAGATAAATGATGAAATTTATTCCAAAATGATGGATTGGCCGGAGCTAGTAGACAGGTGTCTTTGTTTTTCCACCTGTGGGCCAGGGCTCCTTTAATATATATACAGGAAGGAATTTGTAGTTTTGCCCAGGTTAAACATGTGGACAGTGTGCAGCCAGGGATGAGCCAAGTTTCACTTGTGGTCAGTTTGTGAATGGACCACATGTTCATGTTCCTGTGTTCTAAGTCTCCTCATTGACTGGCCGAAGCCTGGAAAGACTGGTCCTGTTCCTTTTCCAAATGCTGGCTGGATGTAGTTTTTGCCATTAGCGGATAGCAGCAGAGGTGGATGATATTTAAGAGGGAAATAGCTTATGTGGCTAGATCATAAGCCGTGGGGTGCTGAAACAGTTGTAATTTAGAAGGGGCCAGAAGAGTCAAAAGGAAAATGTTTAGGGCATTTTTGATGGTAAAAGGCATTGGGAGGCTCTGCTAAGGTGAACCTGGACACGAAAGAATGATTTCACCCCAGGGAGAGCCAACAGACTCTCAGGGTTAATTCTGTGTAAGAGACAGCTGGCCCAGAAGAGTTACAACCGAGAGCTGGGGTGTCTCAGTACATCCCATAAACTGCCGCTTACCTGATTGGGTGGGGAGTCTTCTGAAGAGAAGTTTTAGATATTTTATTGGTTTTCAGGCATCTGAGGCAAGCTACCGGACTCCTCTGGCTCAGGAGTTCCTGTCATAGGGCTGTTGAGTCACTCAATGACATGGACAATGATTGAGTATTTTAAGAGGCAAAGACAGTCCAAGAGAATGTTAGCTGTGAACCTGCAGAGCTCTAACTCCACAATTGCTGATGTCCATCATCCAAGTTCTAAGGACACAAGTGGCTTTTGCTCTGGGAACTCTATTTTACTTAGATTTTATTTCCCCTGCTGGCCAAACCACACAGTTTGTGGTCTGTGTGGCAAAGATTATCTCATGTCCTCTACTGCTAGGAAAAGCTTATCCTAAGATTTCAGGCAGACAAGACTGAATAGACAGGAAGTCAGTCTTCAGTAGAGAGAACTGGTTGGCAATTCACTAAGGAAAGAATCCATGGACCAACCCAAATCTGAGTCAGACGGGGTCTGGCTTTTATCTTTTGTCCTCTGTATATGAAATGACATTTCCATGTCACATGTAACAGGAATATTATACTTAAAATATCCAAGAACACAATATGGCCTAAAGAAATCATGGTAGCAGATGAGGGGGAAAAGGTATTTTAACTTGGGTAAGAAGAGTTCCAAGCTTTGAGTATCTCCAACCAGAGGAAATGGAGTTAGTTACTTTAAGTCTGTTTGATGTCTACGTATGTTGTGGGGCTTTTTAGAGCATTTAATTTAGTTGTAGCTTAATATCAATAGTGATACAACTGTTAGGGTCCAAAATTCAAGGATTATTATTAAAGTTAATCAAAAGCCATAGTTAAGAAGCCAAAAGAGCTGGGTGTGGTGGTGCACACCTTTAATTTCAGCACTCAGGAGGCAGAGGCAGGTGAATCTCTGTGAGTTTGAGGCTAGCCTGGTCTACAAAGGGAGTTCCAGGATAGCTAGGGCTACACAGAGAAACCCTGTCTCAACACCCTCCCCCACCAAAAAAAAAAAAAAAAAGGAAGTCAAAAGAAGGGGGGTTGGTAAAGACAGGGGAAGTAGAGGTGGGGGAGCCAGAAAACACGTGTATGAATGGTGCATAGGATGAACAGTAGAGTGCACACATAGACTAGGTGCAGAAAAACAGAAGAACAATAATGCCCAACTAAACAAAATACAACCCAAATAAGATCGCCTTAGTCTCTCTTAAGAGATTTACGCAAGAGTGAAGATTTAAAAACAGACAGAACTCTGACGACAGTCTATGTTTCTTCCTTGATGGAATGGATTGTTTTGATCCCTGTCACGTTTCATGTAGCAAACTGTGCTGACGGAGGAGGGGCAGTTTGTAATCCAGGTCAAACCCACAAAACCTGATATATGGGCGTTCGGTTGCCTGGTAGAGTTTAAATAAACTGGCCTTTTGATCAAGTTCCTGTCACTGGATTGGTTTCCGCAGTTTAATCTCTTAGTTCCTGACTTATTCACTAGACCAGTAAGTGATGCCCCTGCCTCTGGTTGCTCCGGGGAGTCAGCTTCAAGCCTGCACACTCCAGCTTCCACAGCCTTTGTCTATTTGTCCAGCATCTCCACGCTCATGGTGTCTCCAGCCTTTGGTCATTCCGCTGATGCTGACACTGGTCCCTCTCCAGCTAGCTCCTCCTGTGGTGCCTGCAAGAATTAAAGGGGAAGAGGGAAAGAGGACAATAAAAACGCCCATTGGCCTCAATGCCAAGAGCAGACTTCTATTGTCCAGAGAGGGATGCCTCCTGACCAGAGGAGCAGGTGCCAGGGTGCAGGAGAACATGCAATCTAGGGACCAAGAAGAGATTGTGTACCTGAGGGTGGAGGGGAAAAGGCATGGCTTTGCCAGACCCAGAAACTATTGTTTCCCACTGCTTTTCAAACTGTGGGATGGAAGATATGACAGACTGCTTGTTTCCACAAATGCTGGGCTTAGGGGCCTGTGGCAGGGGTGGGGTGTGTTAGATGCTTTCCAGAATTCCACCAGCAGCAGATTTCCTGGAACCATGAGCCTGTTTTGGGGCTCTGGTTTTGGGAGGCTTTTCCTTTATGAAGGGTAGGGAGCAGCATTTTGGGTCTGGCTATTTCTTGCTGGTGGGGGCGTCATTCTTGGTTCCTGGGTTGGGGCATCTGTGGAAAAGGCACTGTCTTTCCTTTGTCTTGTGTGGTGGACTGGATAAAGGCAGTGATGGGATCCAGGAGGAGCTTCTGCAAAAGGGTAAAAGACGGGGTGAGACCCTAAGTGTGAGTGTGACAAGGAGCAAAGGAGTGAGTGGTGGGAAGAGCCATGATGGGAGAGAACTGGGAGCCCACCCACAGGAGGGGGAGGGGGAGGAGGAGGGGGAGGAGGGGGAGGAGGAGGGGGAAGAGGGAAAGGAGGAGGAGGGGGAGGGGGCTTGTTGCTGAGTTCTCTGTGTCTGGTCCCCAAGTCTTTGTGCCCCGCCTCGACCAATTTTGAAGTGTTGGTGTAGAAGTTCATGGAGGGTGGGCAGATCCCCATGGGCAGGAGTGTGGAGGTCTAGCCTTCTTCGATTTTTGGATTACCACAGTGGCCAAAGAATCGAGCTGATCATGAATGGTGGTGAGCTGATCTGAGATTTCTTTAAGGCTTCCTGAGAGATGGTGAGGCAGAGATGTTAACTGATGCAAAGAAACTCCCACAATCCACCTGTTCGTCCCTGTTCCGAGTCGTGAAAGGGTGCCCAGAGAGACAAGTTGGCTATCTTGCTTAGCTCTTATTGTGGCAGGCATAGAGTCAGGGACTGGGGTTTCGGGGTTTCGGGGGGAAGGAGGAAAACAGTAGGGGACACAAAGCCCAGGGCACAGGCACTTGTCTAATCAGTGTGTAAGCATACATAGACATCTGTTCCGAAAACCCAAGAGTTCTGTCTTGTAAGGGAGGCAAGGAATGGGTGCAGGCTTCTCTTCCTAGGGTAGTGTCCTCCAGTGTGGTAAAGGCACATGATGACGCCTATGACTTAGTGTTTAACTGAGTGTCTGTCCTTCAACTGGTCATACGGCAGAGCTTCTGCATTATCTTTATTGAAGCTGCCCAGGGACTCTATAGAATAAGGTTTTGACCTCTCAAACACTGGGATCAGCTTTGCTAAAGTAGGAGAATTGAAGGCCAGATAAAGGGCATGTCTAACCGAACTGTTCTGCACGTCCTGTACTAGTTGGTGGTGGTCTTCGATACTCCTTGAGACGAGGGATGCACTGCCACAAGGAATGGAGTGTGTGGACTGTATATTCAGTCCATTTTTCCAGGTTTTATTTTTACGGAAGACTGTATTGTGGGGGATGTAAACTGGTCTCTTCCTCCAATCTTGTCTATGTAAATAAATAACATTTGTATTTGATCCAACTATAAATCCAGTTCTGGGTAAGGACTAGGTGACAACCATGTTTCCTCCTCCTGTGGGGGTAGAACTCTTGCCCTGGGCTTTAGAGCCAAGAAGGATGGAATAAATTGACCCTGAGGTGGAAAGAAAGGTCTAAACCATTTTGGAGGTCCCTCCACCAAAAAAGTCTGGGCTACGATGTATGTATGGGACCTGGTCAGGATGCCTGAGCCATCCGAAAATGTTTCTGACTGCAGACAAATCAGACAGGTTAAAAGAGCCTTCAGATGGTCATCCAACTTTGAAGGCTGGCCACTCAAGCTGACAAAGGGTGTGTAGCCTTCCTGGGAAAGACAGTGTCTCCTGAGTGCTAGCTTCCCTCTAAAATAAGGGAGGCCTCGGAAGCTTGTCCCATGATTTCAAAGTAAGTGACGAGACAGAGACTGACAGGAAAGCTAAACCAAAAACCAAGGTTGACAGTAACGGACGGACCAATGGGACGTCAAAAACTCTTAGGGGGAGACACGAAACCAGAGCCAGATGCTCCCCTGACAGGAACCAGAGACGAGTCAGGATGTCTCCCCCATCCTCTGACCCCGGGAGCAATACTTCTGTCCAGTTTCTCCTTTTTTGAGTCCCAGATAGACACAAACCAGAAACCAGAAACCAGGGCTTACCTCTAGAGGTCCAGATGGCTGAAAAACAGTTCTAGGTGCTGCCAAAATCGACATTGGGCTCTATTGAGTGGGTGTTTGGATTCTCGGCCAATGCACCAAAATGTTGTGGGTCCAAGGCTCCGAAACAACCCAGGCAGACACGAGAAGTCACATAAAGCAAGATTTATTCCTGGGCAGCACAAACAGTAACAAACTGGTCAGGGACAACAGTATGGACTGGAGAACAGACTGTGTCCCCGAATGTTCATCTCAGCAAATACTTAAGTACAAAACCCACAAACATCCGTGCCAAGTTATGGTTACAATTTTCCACCAACCAGGATTCAAAGATTAGGACTTTTCTAGGAACATTGTTCTTTGATATGCTTATCTTGTTCTCATTGGTTAGTTCATTCAAGTTTGATGAGGTGGCTTGCTCCTCATTCATGTCTCAACTTGCCATCCAGGATGTCAGTGACAGCAGTTACCCAGGCAGGTCTGGGGAGGTCTCGGGAACTTAAACTTTATTTGACCCTGCTTTTAAAATGGAGTCTAGAAACAGGACAGCAGTACGTAGGGCAAGCACCTTTTGCTTATTCCCAACATTAGATTCTAAAAGGTCCAAATCAAAGTCCACTAGAATCTCTTGATGGGTTCACAAGGGCATGATTAGACTTTTTTTTTTCCCTTTTAAGGTTGGTCTCTAGAGTGATGAGCCCATGATCTGCTTTTATGTTCTTTAATGGTGGTTGGGACTGCTAAAATTAGTGATGCTCCTCCCATATGGCTTCTAGACAGGGAGAAAGGAGACACTGTCATCATTTGATTTTTTAGGGAAAAACAGTGGACCTGCCTCTCCTGGCTGTAGGTAGGTGCTGCAGTGATCCAAGGGCTGAAGTTTAATATGTTGGCAATATTTTTTTTTAACCAAAAAGAAAATGATTAGTGAGATAGTTATCTAACATATTTTTGTTTGTTTGTTTGTTGTTTTTCTTCCAGACAGGGTTTCTCTGTGTAACAGTCCTGGCTGTCCTGGATCTCACTCTGTAGATCAGGCTGGCCTCAAACTCACAGAGATCTGCCTGGCTCTGCCTTTGTCTCCCAGTGCTGAAATTAAAGGCATGCACCACCACTGCCCAGCCCTAAACAACATCTTAAGTAAACCTCAGGGGTCCCTTGGGCTGGAGAGGAACTTCCGGCTCCTCTAGTCTCTCTTCCAGCGCTTGTTCAGTCCATCCGTGTAGGAAGAAGTCCGAGTCCCTGCTTCACTTTGGCTTCCTCTGGAAGCACTGAAGAGATCATTCCTCTGTGTTGACCCTTGACCCTTCTGCTTGCAGACTGGATACTGGTTGGAGTACACTGAGGTCTCCGTGACTGTCCTGAATAAGAACACTGGTGGCTTTCCAGTTACAGACCTTTTTCTTTCTTTCTTTCTTTTCTTTCTTTTTTTTTTTTTTTTTTTTTTTGAGATAGGGTCTCACTATGAATCCTTAGCTGGCCTGGAATTTGCTGTGTAGACCAGGCTGGACTCAAACTCACAGAGATCCACCTGCCTCTGCCTCTCAGTGCTGGGATGAAAGGTGTGCACCACCGCACTCAGCTTCAGTTACAGAATATTATGAGAGAAGTCTCACAGCTGCCTGGGACTTCACTGACCTTGAAAGGAGAGAGGGAAAATATTTTTCCTTTTAATCCCTCAGACCACATTAGTGTAGCCTGAAAGTATGGTTGTGGAACTCCCAGAAGATCAGTTACACACGTCTGGTACTTTTAACTAATGTACAATATTTTGAAAATCCAGACATTCCTAAATTAACTCTGATTGCACATATATTTTAGCCAGTTCTTATAACTGTTGAATTTTGAACTTAGAAACTTTAATAGCATAAGCATTATCTTCAGGTCTTTCTGAAAAGACATACTTGTTCTAGTCAAGGTTTCTACTGCTGTGATGAAATAGCAAGACCCAAAACTACATGGGGAGGAAAGGGTTCATTCAGCTCACACTTCAGCATTGCTGTTCATCATCAAAGGAAGTCAGGACAGGAACTCGAACAGGGCAGGAACCTGGAGGCAGGAGCTGATGCAGAGGCCAGGGAGGGGTGCTGCTTACTGGCTTGCTCCCTGTGGCTTGCTCAGCCTGCTTTCTTATAGAACCCAGGACCACAAGACCAGAGATGGCACAATCCACAATGGGCTGGACCCTTGCCATCAGTCACTAATTAAAAAAATGCCCTACAGGCTTGCCTGCAGCCTGATCTTCTGGAGGCATTTTTTAAACCAAGATTTCCTCCTCTCAGATGACTCTATCTTGTGTCAAGCTGACATAAAACTATCCAGCATAGTACCTTACTTAACTTAGACCTTTAGAATGTCCATAGGCTTTTTTAGTTTTGTTTTTCATTCTGGAAACTTCTAGTCATCTTAATCTTTGTCTATCTATCACATAGCTATCTATCTATCTATCTATCTATCTATCTATCTATCTATCTATCATCTATCTATCAATCTGTATATATCTCTCTTTACTAAGTGATTTTTATATTTATAACATTTAAACATTTTACTTGCTGGCTTTCTTTTTAAATATCCTGACACATAAGAGCATCAATAAATACATTTACCATCTTCTCCCTGTGGGGCACTAAATGATGTCTATCACCTCCTCATAACGTCTCAATGACAAACTAAAGTTGGATTTCATCAAAGTTCACCCTGGGGAACCAGTGAATTTATTGGGCTTAATTACAGAGCATGAGTGGCATTACTGACAACTGTGTGGTGACCCCGAAGTGGTTACATTGGAAAAGTCTTCACCCAACCAATATGAAGGCTTAGTCACAGAGTCAAAGCCCTCTTCTTCTTAGTCTTTTCCCAGTCTTTATACCCTAGTTTCCCCCCAGGACCTTGAGGCCTTATGTAATTAGGGCTCAGCAGCACATAATCAGCTTCAATGGCCTTGTCCATCTCTTCTTTTTCTTTCTTTCTTTCTTTCTTTCTTTCTTTCTTTCTTTCTTTCTTTCTCTCTCTCTCTCTCTCTCTCTCTCTCTCTTTCTTTTCCTTTCCCTTTCTTTCTTTCTTTCTTTTTTTTTTTTGGTTTTTGAACAGGGTTTCTCTCTGTAGCTTTGGAGGCTGTCCTGGAACTCACTCTGTAGACCAGGCTGGTCTCGAACTCACAGAGATCCACCTGTCTCTGCCTCCCGAGTGCTGGGATTACAGGCATGGGCCACCACCGCCCGGCTTGTCCATCTCTTGTTCTTTTTAAAAATAATTTATTTAATTTTATTTTATGTGCATTGGTGTGAAGGTGTCAGATTCCCTGGAACTGGAGTTACAGACAGTTGTGAGCTGCCATGTGGTTGCTAGGAATTGAACCCGGGTCCTCTGGAAGAACAGCCAGTGCTCTTAACCACTGAGCCTATGATACCTGTCAGTTAATAAGGTCATAGGTACATGGCAGTCTGCATTTATGAGGACCAAGCAGGATCAGGCTGGCCAAGAAAGGTATCCGTATTTACCAATGTGTAGCTCTTCCCTGTCTTAGTTTGGGGGACCAATTGCACAAGAGTTTATACCTATATTCAATTTGTGTATATCTGTAGATGGGGGCAGACAAACTTGAAAAACTTAAGTATTTTTCCCTTTACATGTCCCCTTTGGCCTCCCTTTTAAATGTGTAAGTACATACAACCTAGAGAACATTAAACAGAAAACTAAACAAAAAACAAAACCCCAGACATATAAAGGAATCAGAAAGTGGGAGGTGTGAGGCTGAGGGTACAGGTGGTCTAGGACACCCATTACTCATGAGCATAACAGTAAAGAAGCAGAAAGAACACTCTAGAAGAGAAAGCTGGGGTGGGCTGGGGTGGGAAGAGGAGCAGAAGTGAAGGAAGGCAGTGGAGGGAGGTAATGTCAGTAAAGACAGAGAGGCTGGCCTGGCCTGGGTGGGCTGGGCTGGCTCATCCTCTCTTTTTCCTGGGGGAAGGAATCTGGTGCACTGGGATCTTGGGGCCATGTGGATTGGGAAGGAGAGTGAGAGTCCCTCTCGTCACAGAAGCGACAGAGTCAAGACGTGTGTGTGTGTGTGTGTGTGTGTGTGTGTGTGTGTGTGTGTGTGGAGAGTGATTAGCTGGGCCTTGCTAATCACTTTGAGGTCTGGTTTCCCCAGGCAGAGAGGGAGTTTAGAAGGATAGTTAGTGGCTTTGCATGGTTGCAGCTCAACCATGTGATCTATGCACATTCGTGGAATAGCCACATGGGCCTGTGTGCACAGGCGTGGCCCAGCCTTTATAAGCCAGCTCCATGATTCCCGGCTCCATCTTTACTCACGTGTCTTTCCACAGGCCTGTGCACCTCTGCCTCTTTACCTTATCTTAATAAATTCTTGTTAGTGGACTCTGTCATGTTTCGTGACATTTCCTCGAAGGGTAAGAGCACCGCAAATAACCAACACAAGGGATTAAGTTTAGAAGTTCCTGTAGATGAATTTCTAAATGGTCTTATTAAATAAAAAACACGGAGCCAAATATAAAGGTGGAAGCCTTAGATCAGGTAAATAGGGAAAGCTACCAGCCAACCTTATCTCATCAACTCTACAGCTTCCAAATGCGACCTACTTCCTGTCTTACCCACACCTTCATTGCCTTGCTTTTCTGCCCTCTCATTGGCTATCTTAGCCCAGCTACCTCACTTCCTTGTCACTGTCTGTCTGTACAGACCTCCAGGTCCCTACGATTGGTTCTGGGATTAAAGGTGTGGCTTACCATGTTTCGTTCTGTTCCCTAGTGTGGCCTTGAACACAGGGAGACACTGCCTGATAAGTGATCGGGATTAAGGGAGTGTGCTGCCTGACTTCCTGTTTACTTATAATGGCTGACCTTTTCCCCTGATCTCCAGGCAAGCTTTATTAAAGCACAAATAAAATATCACCACAAGTTCCTGCTAACAGGACTTGATATGCCTGACAGTGGAACTTGGGAAGAACGGGAGCGGAGCCGATGGAAGGCTCAGAGGTAGAGAACCGTTGACAATTTGCAGTTCCGCTCAAAGGTGTGGGTGAGGTCCTGCAAGGTGGCAGAGTCCAAGGTACCAAATCCAGGCCAGCATTTTTGGTTATCAAGGGCATACTGGGGGCCAGATCAAGACCCAACTTGAGGCCCACTTGTTTGAAAATGTTGAGGAGATAAAGTCAAAGGACTATCTTTGGGAATGGAGGGTGGGTGTAGGGTATGGTGTGGGTCGGAACTGGCCAGGGCTAGTTTCCTTCTTGGAGTATTTCCCCAAAGGTCAGAAATGTCACTGCTACCAATTATCAGGAAGCACGAAAGACCTCCAGGATCTAAAATGAAGTCGAAGCCCCAGGGAGCCATTGGGGAGCTGATCGGTCTTTACCCACTTCTGTGTTCTCAGCAGGGAGAGCAGCCGCTGTGGGGTGTAGCTCTGGAAACACCAAAGACAGCCTCTCAAGTGCTGGAGCTTAGGCTAAAGCCTGAGAAAGAGTGAGTTTACCATTCATGGCCATAAAGGGTTAAGACAAAATCCCTGCACATGGAATGAGGCAGCTGGAAACCTCGGTCCCAGGTGGGTGAAGTCTCCAGGTCAGGATCTGGCCTCTGCTCAGCCTTAGCGAGTTCAGAGGACACAGTGGCTCTCAGAAAGATAAAGGGAAAATGGGAACCAAGAGATGTAGATAAGAATTTGGCAAAGAAGGGGCCCAGTGGACTTCTGTCCTCCTGAAGGCAGTTTTGGTACCAAAATATAAGCATTAAACAAGCACAGGGAAATGAGAGGAGGGAACTCAGCTCGGCCTGGACAGCAGGAGCAGCAGCCTTGTCCAGTAGTTCTGAGAGGGTCTCGGGTCGTCTCAAGACGCAGAGGCAGTGTGTGAGGGTGCCGGGGAACACACAGTCTAGAGCCTGGGAGGAGATTCTGCAGCTGAGGGTGTGGGAGTGAGGCAGGCACGGCTTTGCCAGATCCAGAAGCTGTGGTTGTGGATAAACTGAAGGCTGGAAGGAAGATATTTGAATACCTGTTCTTGCAACCTCTGGGCTCAGGGTGTGTGTGGCAGGGGTCAGCTCCTTCCAGAATTCCACTAGCAGCAGACTTCCTGGAACCCTGGGCCTGTTTTAGGACCCTGGGTTTGGGGGAAATTTTTTTAGTCTCTCTCTCTCTCTCTCTCTCTCTCTCTCTCTCTCTCTCTTCCTGAAGGTTCCCACTGAGTCAGCTGGAGACCAGCATGTAAAGCATCTGTGTTTTGGGCTGCGCCTGGCACACTTCAGCCTCTGGCCACACAGCAGGCTCTAATCTTGCATTTCTCTCTACCTATTCGATATGTAACCTTCAGTGCTCCACGTCCCCCACCCCCATGCCCTAGCTTATCTATCTCCTGACAGAAATTTCTGCTTCAGACTTCTGGGTGTCAAGCTTCAGCCTCTGGCTCCACTGTCTGTGTGGTCCTCTGTCTCCGCTGTGGTCTAGCCAGCCCTTGGCTTCACTCCCTCTCCAGCTGGTTGTTCCGTGGCATCACTGGTGTGAGGGAGGACATGCTTCGCTGGGGCCCCTGCTGACCTTGGCCCTAAGCCCCTAGCCATGTATTGCAGATGGGCCCTTCCGCCTGCTTTGTGGGGGTTCTTACCTGGCTTATTAAGTTTAGTTATTAAGTTATTGTTCAGTTATTATCTCTTTTAGGAATACAGATTATCGTATATTATCCTGACTGTTTTTCTTGCATTCAGTTGAACCAGTAGGGCTTCTAATTCACTGTCTTATATGGAACCACATTTCATTCTTACGAGTTAATATTTTTTCCTTTCCCCCTTCCCCTCCCCTCCTCTGTCCCTTCTCTTCCCTTCCTCCTCTTCCCCTTTGCTTTCTTGAGTGTTAGGGATGAAGCTCGGGGCTTATATGTTCCAGGCAATTACTCTGTCACTGAGATCCAGCTCTTAGAAGTCAGTCCCGTCCCCCCCCCCCCCCCGAGACAGGGTTTCTCTGTGTATGTAGCTTTGCACCTTTCCTGGAACTCGCTTTGGAGACCAGGCTGGCCTCGAACTCACAGAGATCCACCTGCCTCTGCCTCCCAGTGCTGGGATTAAAGGCATATGACACTCCCCCACCCCTGCCCGGCACAAGTCAGTTTTATAACTATGGGATTTTCATAGCCGTTTCCGTCGAAATGAACTCTGTCTAGCTGGGTCTCCTGCACCCTATGCTGCCAGCTGTGTGTGTGTGTGTGTGTGTTTTGATGGAGGAGGTAGGAAACTATCTCACGCTCACTAATGCCACAACTAAGAAGCAATGGGCCCTTTCCTCCAGGGCAGCAGGATCCAGCAGGATCTAGCCTGTTTACCATGCTCCGAGCAGTAGCCTGCGCCCACCGGTCCCTGCCGCACTCCAGCAGTGGGTTCTTTGTGAGAATGCACAGCAGTGGAGCAGCCCAGAGCAGAGTCCTGGCTAGGCGGGTGGCTGTGCTCACAGGGTCCACTGTCGGGTGAGTGTTCTGATCTCCTGGGGTCTTAACCTCTTACACAGAGGGACCTTGGCCTCTGTGGAAAGACTCGCCGTTGCCGAGCAGGGTATCCACATCTTTGTGGATTTCCGGGAAGGAGTCGGAGAGGGATGAGGCTGACTTGCACTCTGCCTGTCCGCAGGATTGGCTTTGCCAACACCCGACGGCTGGCCAAGGATGGAGCCCACGTGGTCATCAGCAGCCGGAAACAGCAGAATGTGGACCGGGCAGTGGGCATGCTGCAGGAGGAAGGGCCGAGTGTGGCTGGCACAGTGTGCCATGTGAGGAAGGCTGAGGATCGGCATCGGCTAGTGGCCAAGGTGAGAGGTCAAGGAGTGAAGGGCAAGGAGAAGGAAGCCCAGAACCTCTGCTTCACTGCTCAGCCCTGAGAAAGGGCGGATGGGAATGGGGTTCCAGGCCTTCTGCAAAGTGACAGTACTCTACAGTTGAAGAAATGTATAAAGGAGTGGGGAATGCCCCAGATGATTCCTAGGGAATGTGTTGGACCTCAAGACCCATGGGTCCAGTCAGGATGCTTTCCTTTACAAGACTAGTTTTCACAGGGTCTTTGTGACCATTCCTGGTAAATGTAGCATCACAGCATAAGCTGGGCCTCAAAGACCTGCACGCCTAGGCTGCTCTGGAAAGATGAATCCTTCTCCGGCCATCTCTACCCTCTCCCACAACTCTCTCCCATAGGCTCTGGAGCACTCTGGGGGCCAGTGAACAGGTGTGGGATGTCAGCCAAGAGAGCTGGGGGTCTGATACCAGCTTTGTACTGGGCTCCTTCCAGAAGTTATTGTAAAGGCGGGCCCTGGATGGTGGGGCTAATTTATGCTGTGTGTGGTTTATGTTAAAATCCAGCCCTACCTTCCTGCTTTTTCTTCCCATCACTTATATACTTACTTGCTTAGTGACTATCGTGCTGGTTGGTTCTCATCATGACTAATTATCCGATAAAACACAGGAAGGATTGTTCCCTAAAATATTGTCTGTTCCCTGAAATAAACATATCTGGGGTCAGAGAACAGACAGCCACTAGAACAAAGCCAAAATTGGTGGCTAGAAAATGGGAAGAGTAAGCTATAGCAGAAGTTGGCCGGTCGTGGTGCACGCCTTTAATCCCAGCACTTGGGAGGCAGAGCTAGCTGGATCTCTGAGTTCAAGGCCACTTTAGAAACAGCTAAGCATGGTGACCCACACCTTTAATCCTAGAAACACAACCTTTAATCCCAGGGAGTGGGGGCAGGAAGAGAAAAGTATATAAGGCGTGAGGACCAGGAATTAGGGGAGAAAAAAGCATGTAGTGAGTAAAGCATTTGGCTGGTTAAGCATTCAGGCTTTCGAGCACAGTTCAGCTGAGAGCCATTGGGATGAGGATTCAGAAGCTTCCAGCCTGAGGAAAAAGGATCACCTGAGGAACTAGCAAGGTGAGATAGTCGTGGCTTGTTCTGCTTCTCTGATCTTCCAGCAATCACCCCAATAACTGGCCTCGGGTTTGGTTTCATTAATAAGACCTTTTAAGTTTCCTGTTACAAAGGATGATTTGGTTCTTAGCGCAGAGTTTCAGACCATGTGTGGCTTTATTTCCTTAGGGGCTGGGATGAGGCAGAGTATCATGCCAGGAGGGCTTGGAGGAGAGGCACTTCCCACCTTATGGAAGCAGAGAAGGGAGCAGATGCCTGCAGTGGCGGGTTTCCTTCTTCCCTTCTGTCTTAGTCAAGGCCCCATGGCTGTGAAGAGACACCATGACCACAGCAACTCTTAGGCAAGAGAGCATTTGGTTGGTGCTTGCTTAACACTTCAGAGGTTTAGTCCATTGTCATCGTGGCTGGGAGCATGGCGGCAGGCAGGCAGATATGGTGCAGGAGAAGTAGCTGAGAGTTCTACATCTGGATTCCCATGCAGGTTGCAGGAAGAGAGGAAGAGAGAGAGACAGACAGACACTGGGCCTGGCTTGAGCTTTTGAAACCCTAAAGCTCACCCTAGTGACACACCTCCTTTAATAAGGCCACACCTACTCCCACACACCTGTGGCCACACCTCCTAATTTTTTTCAAGTTAGTGTCACTTGAATGACTAATCATTCAAATTATAGGGGCCATTCTTATTCAAATCATATTATGTTGGGTGGTGCTGCCCACATTCATAGCAGATCTCTCGAGAATCTCTCTGGAACACCCTCACAGACATATCCAGGAGTATGCTTTATGAATCTAAGTATCAGTCAATCAAGGTGACTGCCAAGAGTAACTATCTCATTTATTGAGCACTTACTATGTGCTAGATACTGTTCCAGGGCCTGGACACGTGACTATATCAGGAAGAGTCTTGTCGGATTGTACATGGCTTATGGTGTTCTTCTTTGGGGACTTGATTAGTCAGGACTGGGTCTATGGACCCAGATATTCTGGCCCACCATGAATTCACTCCTTACCTTTAAGGGTCTGGGAAAGAGTCTGTGATAACAACTCTAAGAGGCTGGGCGGTGGTGGCACACGCCTTTAATCCCAGCACTCGGGAGGCAGAGCCAGGCGGATCTCTGTGAGTTTGAGGCCAGCCTGGTCTACAGAGCGAGATCCAGGACAGGCACCAAAACTACACAGAGAAACCCTGTCTTTTAAAAAAAAGACTGAGTTATTTTGGGGTCTGTTAGTCTCCCACTTCCTGTTCTATTGGGTCCTATGGTCTGTTCACAGTTCTCTCTGGCAGATCAGATGGACGTGGACTGAACTGTGTTATCCCTGTTAGCGTTCTCTGCTGTGTTCCACACACTGAGTAAAGACTCTTTCTGCCAGCTGACCTTGGTGTGCTTCGTTTCGGTGATACCATCCTCAGTACCCTCCCTTGTCACTGCCCCTGACTGAGTTCCCTTCACTCCATCCTCAGAGATGACCTGCCACTGGGGGGCTTCCCAGGCTCTGTAGCTTCACTTGCAATGTCTCTGAAAGACCATTTGTGACTTTGTGACCAATGTGGCATTTCATTGCAAACAGTCTTCCGTTCCCTCTGACTCACTCCTTTTGGTGTCTCAATCATGAGGCCACGACTGTTTTCTCAGACTGTTGGAAAGCATCCCTCTCCAAGTGGCTAGCACACGCTGACCACTGACCTGACCCTCTCGGATACACCCCTGTTATCCAAGGACCAGATAGTCAAAAAGCTTTTCTGCTCACTGGACAGGCGGTTTTGATGGAGTGATTGTCCAGGGATCATATCTGCCAGCATCTTGGAGGCATTGCCACAAAAATGAATTTGGAATTTATGGTAATGTGATCGGAATGAAAATGTCTTTTATACTTTAAGTGACTGGAACTTTTGCTGGGCCTCACAGCCAGTGTTAATAATATGCCTTGAGGTCTTATAAGACTTAAGGTTGCTAGCCTACTGTACTCAAACTCTTTGTTTAACCAGCCTTTACGAGAACAACACGCCTTTCATCCCAGCACTGGGGAGGCAGAGCCAGACGGATCTCTGTGAGTTCGAGGCCAGCCTGGTCTACAGAGTGAGGTCCAGGACAGTAACCAAAACTACACAGAGAAACCCTGTCTCAAAAAACCAAAGAGAGAGAGAGAGAGAGAGAGAGAGAGAGAGAGAGAGAGAGAGACAACACCGATATGACTTGCCTAGGATTTCCTATGTAGTTGACTTTTACAACCCAAGTTAGCGCATAACTATAATGTATATATTCTTCCATGTCCTTGACCCAGAGTGCAATGTACGTGTGTTTGTAAGTGTACTATGATAATCACTTGCTGAAAATAAACAGGTCTAAAGCAACCTTATGAAACAGCTATCTACCATAAAAGCTGGAAGCAGCACATGGGCATTGCTTGGTAGCACCTGTCGGTTTGTTATCTGGGTCAGTTTGTGACTTAATCCCTTGTGGAACTTCGCTGAAGATTTCTAAGTGCCCCTCATAACTTCCAAATAGGATGCTTTCTGGGCTGTTCAATAAAAGAGAGAACACAGCCCTCTGTTAGGGACAGATTCACCAGACCGACATCAGGCAGCCACAGGGACAGACACATCCACAGACAGACTATAGACAGGCCGGAGACCATCTGCTTCACAGTGACAGGAGACAGGGCAAGAAGTGGAGAATCCCAATCTGGGCTAGCTCTTGGGCAAACTCCTCCAAGAGGAAGTCTTTAGATCTTATCTTAATGTGACAGGGACTCATCTTGGCGACTCTGAGTCTATCCCTAAAGCATTTAAACTAATGAAAGATTTACCAGACACAGCTGGGCAGTGGTGGCACAGGCCTTAACCCCTTTCCAGTGGCCTGTTCTCAAAGCTTCTTTCCGCACAGCCAGAATGCTCTAGTTTCCAGTTTCTGTAGGTGCTGCCTCCCCTCCCAATCCTGTCCTTCCTGTTCCTCCTCTTCCTGCTTTTCTGTCTCCTTTTGTGAAAGGGTCTCCTGCAGCCCAGACTGACTTCAGACTCATTGTTTATCTGAGGCTGGCCTTCAACTCCCGAATCTCAGCTTTTTCCTCCAAGTGCTGGGGATTACAATCACGCACCACCACACCAGGCTCAGCCCAGTCTCTTAAAAAGCCATCTCCTTTCTTTTTCTTTTCTTTTTTTTTGTAGAGCTGAGGATCAAACCCAGGGCCTTGGGCTTGCTAGGCAAGCGCTCTACCACTGAGCTAAATCCCCAACCCCGCCATCACCTTTCTTAAGACTATTCTAAATATTTTTGAGGCTGTGCTCACGGGCCTAGCTCTTAGCCTGACTGCCAATAAGCCATGGGCAAGTTGGAAACGTCTTGACCTACTCAGAAATGGAAGTGGTCTCTCAAGTCCACACAAATTGTGAGACTCCAAGTGTCATTGGCCAGGGCTGACCATAGCTTCCTCCAACCCTGCCCCTCATCTGCTGTGATTTCAGATCCTGCTGCTGAGTCAGTCGGCTGCTGCCCCATATGGAGAAGGGAGGGTAAGGATGCAGGGTGAGGATGAGAACTGTTGGGAGCTGGGGAGACTGAGGTGCAGGAGCAGAGTCAGGAGAAGGCTTGGGCACTTCCAGGAGGGGGTGAGGGGCAGAAGAGGGCTCTCTGGGGTCTCTACATTCTACACCTCCCGGTCTTACCTACCCTCTGTGTGGCTATTCTTTCTAATTCCAGAATTTTTGCATGAGGGTAATGTTCCAGAAGCACAGGCTCACACTCCTTGCCTTGACCTTGTCAGGCATGGGAAGAGCTGTATTTTTTTTTTTTTTTTTTTTTTTTATCTCCTTAACCGTGTGAACTGATCATCCTTGCCTAGACTCTGGTCTTTCAGCTAAATAATCCCTCAGTAGTTACTAACACCTATGACATGGATTTCCCATTTCACCCCAAAGACAAAAGCCTATCTCAGGCTGTTTCCTATGTCCTGTTTTCTGTCTTCAGTGACTGCATCTGTGTCTGGACCCAAGTCTTACTGTGTTTCTCACTGACATGTTACATACTGGCAGAAGATTGTCTTTGGGAGAAGAAAAAGTTCCCAACCATCTTTTCTTTCTTTCTTTCTTCCTTCCTTCTTCCTTCCTTCCTTCCTTCCTTCCTTCCTTCCTTCCTTCCTCTCTCTCTGTATCTATCTTTTATTTATTTATTTATCTATTTATTATTTATTTATTTATTGGATTTTGGTTTTTGGAGACAGGGTTTCTCTGTGTAGCTTTGCGCCTGTCCTGGAACTCACTCTCTAGTCCAGGCTGGCCTCGAACTCACAGAAATCCACCTGCCTCTATCTCCTGAGTGCTGGGATTAAAGGTGTCCGCTGCTGCCGCCGCCACTGCCGCCATCGCCACCACCAGCGCCCGGCTCATTTCTTTCTTTTTAAAAAAATTTAGGGGTTGGGGATTTAGCTCAGTGGTAGAGCGCTTGCCTAGCAAGCACAAGACCCTGGGTTCGATCCTCAGCTCCAAAAAAAAAATTTGTTTTTAAAAAATTATTATCTATGCACCACATGTGTGTAGTGCCCATAGAGGCCAGAAGAGGGCAGCCAATCCCTTGGAACTGCAATTACAGATGGTTGCGAGCTGCCATGTGTGTGCTGGGAATTCCATCCTGGACCTCAGGAAGAGCAGCTAGTGCTCTTAATGACTGAGCCATCTCTTGCTAACCCCCTGAACATCATTTGTGTGTGTGTGTGTGTGTGTGTGTGTGTGTGTGTGTGTGAGTGTGTGACCAGAGGTAAAAAGCCAATGTCTTTCTCCATCTCTGCCCACCATTTTTCTTTTTAAGACAAGGTCTCTGACTGAACCTGGAGCTCACCGATTTGGCTTGACTGGCCAGTGAGCTCCAGAGATTCCTGTCTCTGCTTTTTCACACTGGGATTGCAGGTGTATGCTTCAGGCTTTCACAACCAACATTTGACTGACTGAGCCATCTTCCTAGTGTGATGACCTCTATTTACTTAGTCTCTCCCCTGCTGTCTGCTTCTCAACAAGAACTCACTGACAGGCACTTGTCCCTCTGTCTGGGGTCATTTCACCAACCTGCTCTTCCTAGGAAGAGGTAGAAGAAGAGAACATCTATGAGGCAGCAGTTCTCAACCTGTGGGTCATGACCCCTGTGGGAGGGGGTGTCACACAACCCTTTCACAGGGGTCACCTAAGACCTTCAGAAATATCAGATATTTACATTATGATTCATAACAGCTGCAAAATTATAGTTATGAAGTAGCAATGAAAATAATTTTATGGTTGTGGGGGGTCACCACACCATGAGAAACTGTATTAAAGGGTCCCAGCATTAGGAAGGGTGAGAACCACTGGCATAAGGCATAAACACGGACATTCTGTTTATGAGAAACAGGACTGGAATCTCAGCTCTGCAGTCATTGGCCTCGGTTTCCTCATGCCGGGCGCGGGGGGGGGGGGGGGGGGGGGGGGGGGTGGTGGCTATGGGACCTTCACCTCATGGAGTGGCTGTCATCACTCCTTGACTGATTGGTCTTGACCTTCACTTCCCTGGCACCTGTCTCTTCCTAGGAATGCTGCTGTCATCTTGGTCTCGTCCATCTCGGCTTACTTTCTTTCCACTTGTGGTAAGTGCTGGGCTAGCTCTCAGTTGGTGTGGAGGAAGGGGCTGCCGTGTACTTTCCAGAGCCGCCCAGGGACAACATCGTGGACAGACCCTTGTCTCATTCCTGGTGTCCTGGGCTGAGCTTGTACCCATGTAGCTTTGTTCTTTTTTAACAAGGCTGGGCAGAGTGAGTCTGAGCTCTGGGCTTGTTCAGCTGTGATCCTCTGTGAGCAAGAAAGCCAACAGATACTTTCTTCTGTCTCTCTCCATTCCGAACGCTTGTAATTCTCTTCCAGGAGCTGGGTGCCTACAATGTCAGCAAAACAGCCCTGCTGGGTCTCACTAGGACACTGGCCCTGGAGTTGGCTCCCAAGAACATTCGGGTAAATTGTCTGATTCCAGGAGTTATTAAGACTGACTTCAGCAAAGCAGTGAGGACTGGGTGTCCTCAACTTGACAGCATGGCTGCGATCATCACTGTTCTCTGAACTCGGCTGGATCTCAGTCCACTGATGCTGCAAAAGGCAACCATGGCTGCCTGGTCAGGTGGCCACGTTAGGGTCCCACCATTTCCTTGTCTTAGTGGTATCGACTCAGTTGTCGCTTCTCTTTGCCTAGTTCTAGAGCAACAAGGCTGTCTGGAACCACCTAAGGAGAGTTACCAGCTACAGAGGCAAGTGGGGTTTGCAGCTCTGGTGGTCCGAGCATCGCCGGGGAGGCTATTTTATTTCTATTGACTGGCTTTTCTCTTAGCTGAAGTCTGGGTTCACATGACGGAGTCCCTCTAAGCCCCATGGGACCCCATACCATCTGTGGCCCGTGAACTCCAGGGCATCAGAACCAGAGTGCAAATATTCTTCCTATCCAGGATTGGGCAGCCTGAAGACTGCGCGGGACTTGTGTCCTTCCTGTGCGCGGCCGACGCCAGCTACATCACTGGGGAGAACATCGTGGTGGCTGGTTGTTCCTCTCAGCTCTGAGAGGCTGGGAGGGCTGGTCACCTGAGGGGAGCGGCATCCAAGGAGAGCATCGGCAGCTGGGTTAGGCTAACAGTTTGGGGCTCACTTATGCTAGGCTGGAGGACAAAGAAAACTCATCAGCATTCTCATTTCAGGATTCTCCACAGGCCCACTCTAGATTTGACTGACCTCACCAACACCCGAGGCTCTTGGTATGGGGCTGTGGGCAGGGCTGTAATGGGCTTGGCATTCTGGAAGAATCTTAAGGGAAAGGAGTCGCAGCTAAGGCCCCAAAGGATCCCAAAGCTTCCGCTGTAATTTGTGTTTTACACTTATCTTTCCTAAAATAAAACCCGATTTGTCCTCACCTCTGGATGCTCCTGTTGAGGATGGAGTCAAGAGAAGCTGGCAGGGCCGTACCTTTCTCATCTGCTGTGCATGGTGGAGACTGAAGCTGAGGCCTTTGCTGACCCCTGTCCCTCTCTGTAAGGAGAGTGGAGGCAACATTGTCTGCCTGCCAGGCAGTGACAGCACCCAGAGGGAGAGCCCTGCTTCCAGATGGAGTGGGGAGAAGGGGACTTCGCTTGGAAGGGAGCAGTGTTCACAGGTGGGAACTGCTGACCCCGTGATGTGTGGTTAGACTGGAGGAGAGGCTGAGGAGCAAGCACCGGTAAAAGTGTGTGTGTGTGTGTGTGTGTGTGTGTGTGTGTGTGTGTGTGTGTGTGTGTGTAGGGAAGGTTTGCACTCCACACATGGTTCTTGTCTCCTTCATGTCCAGAACCAGTGCGGGGAGGGAACGCCCCTACCTATGGGGAGGGGCCGTGAGGGGCAGCGGAGAGTCAGTGGCTCCCACTCCACCTGCTGCATCCTTGCTGCCCACATGTCACAACCTCCTAGTGGCCTGGGGCAGAGCAAGGGTGAGGCCTGGAATGTTAGGTGTTTCCCCCCCAGCCCTGCTGGGCTCTTTTCCAGCTCTGGGGTGGAGGGTTGTGGATATGTGCACACCTGCTTTCTTCGAAGATTTAACCTCAGTATCTTCCAAGACTTTGTCCTAAGTTAATATCTGGAAAACCAACAAACCAACAAACCAACAAAAGCCCCAGAAACAAAAGACAATGAAGACTGGCTCTCCAGAGAGCCCCTGCTGGCTGGTGGTTATGTGCCAGGGAAGGAGGAACTAAGTACCATTAGTAATGGGGGGCTGGGGGTGGGGCCAATGCACTTACCAGTCCTCAGCTGTGGGGAGAGCAAGCCCTCCACTGGAAGTAGTTTAGTGTATAATTGCATATTTCAGCTAGACCTCCAGCTGTCCGTGCCCAGAGCCCACTGCAGTCCACAGTGGAGTGTCTCCGTGCTGAACTGGGACAGAAGCAGTGGTCTTGGGGTGGCCTGAGACTGGGTCGTTGGGTTGGGAAGTTGCATGTGGGATTTTATGGCAGCTGGGTTCTGTGGGGTGAGGCGAAGACAAAAATGGAGGAACCTCCAGGAGCGTAGTGTGTTCACTGTTGATAGTGCCGGTAGACAAACCGGGCTAGACTGGGCTGAGACCCGTCCCTCTCTAGGTCAAATCTGTGCTTTAAAAATCCAATTTTGGGGGCAAGCAGAAGAAACCATGGACCCAGCTGGTCCCTTGTGGCATAGGGAAGTCAGCTGCCATTACAGTGGGAAAGTATATGGTGGAGTATGGGGGGAGGGGAGGGCAGAATGGTTCATGTCCTGTGCAAAGAGGCAGATCTGAAGAGGTGAAGATGGTGAGGTGGGTGACCTGCTTGCTGCCCAGGGCCATGGTAACAACCAGCCCGGGCTGCTGCTGAGGACCATGTCTGGGTCCGTGGTCCTGCCACAGCTGGAGTCTGTGTTGATGGACGTGGCCCTTGTTGCCAGCAAAGGCCACAAGGATGCCCAGGTTCTGGGTTGCCACCTGGGGTCATGTTGTAGTCTTGGGACCATGGTGCTGCTGGGCCCACACCAATCTGAGAGGTCTGCGCTGCCACTTGGGGCCTTGGTGACATCTGAGTCCAAGTTGCTGCTGCTGGCTGTGTCTGGTCCATGGTCCTGCCACAGCTGAGGTCTATGTTGATGTCCATGGCCCATATTACCACAGAGGCCCATGTATTGAAATACAAGGGCTGTGCTGAGCTGGTCCCACCCCTCACTGGCCTGGGGAGAGCAGCCCGCCCCCAGAGAGCTGACCCCACCCTTCTCTGGACCTGGGGTAGTGGAACCTCAATGACCTGGCACAGGAGAGCTGGTCCTGTCCCTCATAGGAGAGCCCCCAAAAGGTACACACTTGGGAAAGCTGGTTCCACCCCTTTGATTGACCAAGTCAGCCACCACCCAGGTACACATCTAGGGCTTTGAGTTGGCACTTCTCAACATCTACCCATCTATGACCTGCTGGAGTGAATGACGGGACTGGTCCTGCAGAACCATAGCTCCAGGATCTCCATGACTCCAGGCAACAGCAGGATATCTGAGAGAAGTTTCTGCGACAGCCCAGTATTGATGGTGTACCAGAAGGCAGAGGCCTTGAACCTGACCAACAACACAATACACGACGAACATTTGCAAGCAAAGCTGCTTGGTCAGAAGGGTCTACCGTGTGATACACAGCAGCTCCCAATGCCACTCAGACGAAATGAAGAGGCGATGGAGAGGCGGGAAAGTCAGAGGAGTGAAGTGTTTTTCATTTGTTTGTTTTTAAATTAATATTATTATTTGAATTTTTTATTTCTTATTTTTATGGCTTTTTCTTAAGTTTTCCTTTGGGGGTGATGCTACAAGGGTAAATGAGGAATATGGAGGGACTGCGGTATTAGTGAGATTGGGCTGCGTGCTGTGAAATTCCCAATTCATCAATAAAAAATTATGCTTGAAAAAAAATCCAGTTGTTGGACTCCCAGGTTGATAGAGCAGTGGTATTCAGAGAGCGAGCTTTGGAGATGAGTTAGTAGCAGACGAGTCACAGGAATGGCCATCGGAGCTGGTGGCTTTACTTAGGCTGGACTAGAACTTTTGACCTTTTGTTCCTTCTAGTCTTTAGAGGCTCAAAGATACCGACTGCCCTTTAATGCAGGAAATGTTCCTGTAAATCCCAGAGAGTAAAAACATGACTTGTCATTTTTGTTAGTGGGTCCAGAGAGGGTCGGATGTCTGTATTTGGATACAGCTTGGCAAGGTTAGGATTTGAATTCAAGTTCTTCTCTCCGTCAGCCTCCATGAAAAAGTGACAGTCAGACCTTGGCCCGGCTCTCGCTTGCAGTTCCTGCATGGTCTGGTTTCTGACAGCGGAGCCCAGGCAAGGATTAAAGGTTATGGAGCAGAAGTGAGGAGCCAGTGGTGAGAGCGAGTCAGGGAAGCAAGAAGCTGCTGAGGATCCCTGTTATAGGCGTGGGTGGAGTCCAGAGGCCCCTGCGGAGATTCCTTAGTTCTTGTGTTTAGAACAAAGAACTTGATCAAGGACGCATGGACAGGGATAGAAACAGAGACAGTTTTTCTTTTTCTTTTTTCTTTTTTGGTTTTTCGAGACAGGGTTTCTTTGTGTAGCTTTGGAGCCTGTCCTGAAACTCACTCTGTAGCCCAGGCTGGCCTCGAACTCACAGACATTTGCCTGCCTCTGCCTCCTGAGTGCTGGGATTAAAGGCGTGCGCCACCACCGCCCGGCTCAGAGACAGTTTTTAAGAAAGAGAAAGATGGTCTCTGGAACGGAAATAGGCCAGAGAGGGGGCACAAGTCTGAGTCTCCAAAGCTCTGGGTGGCGGAGAGCGTCTGTCCCTTACATGCTTGTTTGTATAGTACTGCCTTCCAGTGTTTAGAGATCCCAGGCTTCCTTCCACTCACACACAGCCCACGGTGGGAGGTCTTTTCAGCCCTGCTCTGCTGTTAGATTCTTACATAAGCCAATTTTGATGCCTTTGGCCTTCCTTTTCACCCCATGCCTCTGCTTCATCTTGCGGGAAGCCACTCTAGTTCACAGGGCTGTCTCCCCCAGGTTCTCCAAATTAGAGTCTGAATTACTTACTGCTCACAAGTTCTGACAACGGCAGGGAAATGGTGATCTATATGGGTTGTCACCTCTGTCCATTAAGAGTTGTAGGGATGGGGGATTATCAACCACTGTTTCCAACTGGAGAAAATGCTGTTCTACAGCACAGCGATTCAAGGAGCATAGGAAGCACACCCCAGCCACATCTGAAATTGGACCGAGGGCCAGAGGATGTGAGCTGGGCACTAACAGTCTCTGGGAAGCATGCCCTCAAACGTGTTTGGGGGACAACATTCAATCTGCTGCTTTTGTGACACTCCAGGGAGAAAGTGAACCACTCTTCACAAAATGAAACAATTGGTCGACTTCCTGACAGGACTGGCGTTCAGAAATGTCCGGAAGCTTGCAAGCTGCTAATCTCAAGTCTCAACTAATGGTTTGAGCAGTCCTGTGGCTGTCCCTGGGGGTTACCAGAAGAAACCAGAGAATGAGAAGGACGGAAAGCAGGAAGGGAGGATCACAGAGGAAACCCTTAATTAGCTAATCAGGCATAAAAGGAACTGGGTGTCTTTCAACAACGAATGTTCTATTTGCTACAAGTAGAATTGCTTAAATGCAATGCTGTGAAAATTTCAAACCTAATTTAAAATTCCCCTTTAGTTTTCTCTAAGATGACAGCAGAACACTTTTAGAACGTGAAGACCCAGGAAGGGGAACATGGGCAGAGCTGCCTTCTGTCTGGTGTCTGGTGACAACAGAGAAAAGGTGCTGGTAGCAATGATGGGGACTTGGTGGCCTGTCGAATGCCCAGAGTGGATCTGAGATGTGGGGATCTAGAGCTTTGACACCAAGATCTCTCAGTAGTAACTCCAACTGGAGCGTCAGCCATTTAAAATTGTCCTGGGTCTGATTTTATAAACTAGATGAACTGTCCCATCTACAAGGAAGGCCACCTGGGCCATAAACCACTTACATGACATCTGGCTAACTTATGGGGAGTTTCTTTCAATAGGTAGGAGAGATGAGTACAAAGTGTCACGTGAAGGACACTGCCATCACCCCTGATTTAACTCAGTAGTGTGCTGTGATCAAGCAAACAAGCAAACAAATGGAGGCTGAAGAGATGGCTCAGCAGTTAAGAGCATTTGTTGCTCTTGCAGGGGACCTGGGTTTTATTACCAGAACCCATATGATGGGTAACAAACTGCACATAATACAAACGTCCATATATATGCATATGGGCAAAAATACTCATAAAAAATCTTTAAAAATACTTCTTAAAGAACAATGGAATATTTACTTATTATTTATTATTGAGACAGGGTCTCATGTGTTTCAGGCTGGCCTTGAACTTGTGCAGTCTTGTTCCTACCTCTTGAGTGACAGGATTACAGATTAGCACCACCATGCCCAGCATATGTAGTGTTGGGAATAGAATTTAGGATGCTGTGTAGTCTAGGCAGGCATTGTACTAACAGCTACATTCTCGGTCCATAATGGAAAATTTATAGAGAACGTACTTTATTCTTAGAGTTTTGGAGGCTGTGAGGGTGGCAGCATTTGGTGTCTGGTAAAGATTGTTCTCTGCTTCCAAGATGGTGCCTCGCTGCTGTGTCCTCATGTAGTGGAAGAGAAGTACAGGCCATACTCCCTTGAGCCCTTTCATCAGTTGATTAATTTATTGGTTCTCTTTGAGAGTTTCACATAGAGTGTTTTGATCATAATCATCTTCCCTCAGATCTTATTATTCATCATACCCAGCTATGAACCCTTCAAGCAACAATAATGACTGGCCTGGAAAGACATGTGTGCGGGTGCAATAGTGGTACAAATATCCTGGGAGTAACCAACCACTTTCTAATTAGACTTAACTCCCACCCCACATGATGACACTCATTTTTGGTACCATTATCAGGCTAAGGACTATGGATCAACAGGTTGGAAAGCCTAAGAGAGAACCTGCTGCTGCTAGGCTGGATATAGGGTTAAACTGACTCCTAATGACTTATGGAACCCATGAAAGGTTATAACACCACCCATAAGGTCTCTGTTCTCATGATGTAATTCTATCCTAAAGGCCCCAACTCTGAATACTATCATATTAGTGCTCAAATTTCAACATAGGAACTTAGGAGGACATATTCAGACCATAAAACTCTTAATAAATTAACACCCCAATACAAAATAGATCCCTCTAGACTACATTAGAAAAGGCCATTGTCACAATATTCCTACAGCTGATTCTGTTTTCTTCCACAACCTCCTGAACTGTCAGCTAACTTCACACCAAGCCTTTCTGGCAGACTGTGTCCTCCTTCTGCCTTGCTCTGCTTGCTGAGGCTAAGCACAGATGCAGGTGTGAGGGGGTGTAGCCGTAGAAGATTCATAATCCAACCTACATTCTTGTCACAGAGGCTATTTCTTTCTCCCAACTTGGTGTCTTCTCTCTAGCAAGCTTGGTCTCTAGCCTTTCTCAGAAGAGCTTGAAACATGCCCATCACCTGCCTTGGAAACTGCTGCTCAAGGAGAAGAGAACTGGAAAAAAACACAAAATTTTCAACTCACCTCACCTGGCCTTCCCCTGCAGAAGGGCCAGGGACTGGTGGGAAATATGGTCCAGAAATCGAGTTCCTTGACCTCCAGTGTGGGCTTGCTCATGAGTAAGTCCCCTGGCAGTTTTCCCAGCTCCTTGTACCTGCTCCACCACTGACTGTTCCTCAGAAGGTTTTAAAAAAACTCATTACTTATTGTACATTTATGCATCTTGTGAATGTATGCTATACAAGTTCAAGTGAATGTGGAGGCCAGAGGAGGGGCCCAATGCCCTGGAGCTGGAGCTACAGGTGGATTGTGAGCCTCCTGATGGGTCTCTTCAAACACAGCTTTAGTTTTGGTTAATTGTTCTTGAACTTTGACATTGTCACTAAGCAATGCATCTTTAACCAAGTGCCACAAAGAGAAAGTAGCTAAGGGTATGGAATCAGGCCACCCACCTTTTTTTTTTAACCAGAGCTGAGGACTGAACCCAGGGCCTTACACTTGCTAGGCAAGCGCTCTACCACTGAGCTAAATCTTCAACCTAAAGCCCTTCTTTATGCAAGCATTTTTTGTAAGTTAATCTTAACCTGTTCCCAATCTGGTATATTAAATCCCCCAGAGACCAGAAACCAGGGACTAACATTCTGGAGGATCTGAATGAAATCTTTAGCCATCCTGCTCCTAACGGTGGTACCCTGTTGCCTCAGCAGTCCAATGAACTGTTCCTCCAGGAGCGACTGCAAACTACCTGCACCCATAACAATTCACCCACTCTTACCTTCTTTTAAAATGCTGGCCAGCCTCACTTTGGGTGTCCTTCAGCGCATCCCTTCTTTCTCGGATCTTGGTGGGACCTCCACTTGTAGCACCCATGCTACCACCCATTCACCATGTCCGAGCGAGGGGCTGAGGATTAAAAACAGAGACAAGACAGCGGGTCATTTGCCTCAGTAGAAAGCCGTTTATTGAAGGAGGGAAGAGGCCTCACATACAGGCTTACAGCACAGTGGGAGAACCCTGGAGGGTAGAAATTTGCTACAGATGTTTTACATACTTGCACCCTAGCTGTTTACACCAAATATGCAGGATACACAAATAAGGAACCTCCCGTAAGCTGTCCAGGAGGAAGGAAACCCGCAGGGAATTAACAGAGGGAGGACATCTGCTCAAGGTCAGCAAGCAAGGCAACAGCTACTCAAGGAACCAGGGACAGGGCCAAACACTGAGGCAAAACAGATGAAGAGAAACAGGTTAAATTAAGTTATAAGAACTAACTAGAAGTGAGCATTAGATAAGGCCGAGCATTCATAACTAATAATAAGTCTCCATGTCATGATTTGGGAGCTGGTTGGGGGCTCAAAAGAAAGCCTGGTACAAGAGACCTTGGACTTTTAAATAGTGTTGAGACTATGAGGACTTTTGAAGTTGGACTAAATACATTTTGCATTATGATATGGCCACAAGCCTATGGGGGGCAGGGAATGGAATGTGGTGGTTTGAAGAGAATGGTCTTCTTAGACTTGTATATGTCAATGTTTGGTCCTTGGTTGGTGGAACTATTTGGGAAGGATTAGGAGATGTGTCTTGTTGTAGGAGGTGTGTCACTGGGGACAGTTTTCAGTGATTCAGAAACCCATATCACTCCCAGTTAGGTCTTTGTGCTTCACGCTTGTGGATCAAGATATAAGGTCTCAGCTACTGCTCCAGAGCCATGCCTGCCCATCTGCTGTCATGCTTCTCTCCATGATGGTCAACTGTAAGCCCCCAATAAACTCTGTCTTCTATAAGTTGCCTTGGTCATGGTTGATAGAGAATTACATGTCCACACGGTTGGGCTTGCCTGGCGGACCGCCTAACTATTTCTGGTTCAGAATAGCCATCTCCGGGTCAGACATCTTGCGGGACCAGGACTCTGTGGCTTTACGTTGTTGCGTAAAGCGCATGTGCAGCCATGTAATCTATGCGCATGCGTGGAGTACTCACAGGAGTCCCTGTAGGCATGCGCGGCCCAACCTTTAAAAAGCCGGTGCCATCTTGCATGAGTCTCCCCCCCGCCCCTTATCTCCTCACCCAGGTGTGTTTCACACAGGCCTGTCACCTCTATCCTCTTTAATAAAACTCTTCTGTGGTCTTGTCATGTTCGGGATGTGTTCCTAGCACTGCTTAAATACTAACAATGGTGTCTTATTACATCAGTAGAAAGGTAAGACAACTTTTATATGCACCTGAACAACATATACACACTCATATCCACGAGAGAGAGAGAGAGAGAGAGAGAGAGAGAGAGAGAGAGAGAGAGGGAGAACATTCTAGATCTGAAACTCAGAATGCTTTCTCAGGAGCTATTTCCTACATGACTTCCAGTTCCACTCAATCTGGGTTCCACCCAAGAGGTGGGGGAGATGGGGCTGTAGGATTATAACCTTATAGCTCAGTAGATGGGTTCCCCCAGGGCTGAGAGCTAGGGAGCAGGAGCTGCCATTCACTGGGTCTTTGTTCAGGGCTAAGCACTGCTTACCAGTTCTCTCCTTTAAAGTCCATGACTACTCTGTGAGGTAGCTCTCACCTCTGCTAATCTCAGAGGAGCACCTAGAGTTCCAGGAAGAATTAGTGATTCATTTGAGTGACTCCAAGAGAATTTGCTTGGATTGTATACAAAGTCATCCAGAAGGACACGGTGAATGCAGCAGGGACAGAGATGGTGGATATTAATTTCTGCCCCATGGGTGGAGAGGCTGAAAGGTATTCTGCATATCTCAGGAGGTTCTTATGGAAGTGACAGCTGTTACCCACAGCTGCAAGCCCCTCACTGCAGCCTTTTGCCAGCTCCTCTGGAGGACTGGCGTATCTGTCCCTTCTCCTTCACTCCTGCCCCTCAAGGTTGTGTGACAAGAGATTGGCCTTTCCTTTGGTTTGCTTGCATTTTGCTTTTATACGCTCTTCTCCCCCACCGTGTGTGTGTGTGTGTGTGTGTGTGTGTGTGTGTGTGTGGTGTGTGTGTGTGTTGTTTCACACAGAGGCCATCAATGTTTATCTTCCTCAGTTGCTCTTTTCCTTAGATTTTGAGACAGGGTCTCTATGGACTCCAGAGCTTGCCGATTCAGTGGCACGGGATGGCGGCAAGCCCCAGGGATCCCTTTTGTTTCTGTCTCCCAGTCCTGGGATGATTACCGATGTGAACTGCCATGCTCTGCTTTTACATAGGGATTGAAGTCAGGGTCTTCCAGCTGAGCTGTCTCCCCAGTCCAGCGTTTTTTTGGAGGACTCCAAGGGAAGACAGCTATACAGTGAAGCTGCTGGCGACGCTGGCTTTTGGAGCCAGGTGTATCTGCCAAGATCCTTTTGGTCGGCTTTTAGTGGGAGGCCCCAGGAGAGACCGAGTGCCACTAAGAAGTGGTGAGGTGGCTTTGCCCTCTGTGGGTGGCTCCGTTTTAAGGTGCCAATGAGGGCTACCACGAACATGCTTCTTAGCTGTACCATTAGGTAAGAAGCAGTGACCCTGGGTAGGGGAGGTCAAGTTCCCACACAGGGACTGTTAGGCATTTGAGGATGGAGAGGAGGGGGAGGAGAGGCAGAGAGAGAGAGAGAGAGAGAGAGAGAGAGAGAGAGAGAGAGAGAGAGAGCCTTCCCACATAAAAAGGTATGGGAGGGAAAAGAGGTGTGTGGTGTCTGAGGTAGAGTTCTAGACACACCAGACGGAGGAGGTTAAAGATTACTGTTAAAGGAGTGGTCCTTGAAGTTCAAGGAAGCAGGCTTAGTTAATAAGTGCCCCACATAAGCTACCAGGCATACCGACTTAGGCGACGTGATTAGAGAGTCACAGACCCCGGCTGGCAAACGCAGCTGGTCAACGTGCAGCTTTGCTGAGGCTGCTTCAGACTGCGGGTGGCGTGGGGTTGGGTTTGCATCCCCACCCTGCTTCATCGCCCAGTGGCTGGGCTGTGCGCTCAGGGTTCTCTGCGCAGGATCCAGAAGGCCTGGGTGCTCTTACAGTGGCAACACCCCCAGCTTTAGAACGTTAGAATTTTATGAGAAGTTGCACTGTTGTTAGCCTTTAAAAATAGGAGCTGAAACAGAAACCAACTCCCTTCAGAATCTGAAGGACTCAGAAGCAACAGCAAATGCTTTGGAGAACAGACCTACCTCGCCCTTATGACATTTTTTTTTTCTTCCTCAGAGTAAAGTCCCACCCGTTCTTACAGTACTGATCTTTGCACTGCCGCCCGCCACGTCCGATTTAACCTCTGACTGCCTTGACGGAACACAGCAGCAGTGTTGTTAGTCACATTCAAGTAGGGATGGGCTTCTGATCCTTTTTAAAAGCTAGTGCCATAGGGAGAGATTAGAGGTGTTTGGAAGAGGCTTCCTGCCCAAGAGGCACTCCGAATCCAGACCCACCTGGCTGTGCAAGCGCCTGTTAAAAAAAGACCAGGAGGCTCAGAAAACCCTCAAGATCTACGGGAGCCCGAATTAAGTCAAAGCCCAGGCTCCTGGTTTGAAAAACAAAAGAGAAAGAGCTGTAGGTGAGAAAGGAAAATATCTCCTGGAGACTGGGAACCAGCGGATGTTTGTTTCATTACTGAAGGTCTTATAGGGGGCTGGGGCGGGATCTGGGAGAAGGGCATTATTTTCAAAGGTTTGAGCGCCTGCCTTGTCCGGGGAAGAACAGACCAAGGGTGAGGGTCGGAGAGAGGCTAAGCTCTGTGTAGACTTGGGAAGCACAGAAGCAGTGGAGTGGGCAGAGAGAATTTCTGCGGACCACCGAAAGGGCAGGTGACTCCTGCCTCAACTATGCGCTCCTGACTTGCAATTTTCCATTTGGTACAGGCAGACATTTGAAGTTGACATCCTCTGTGGCTACCAGCACGACAGCACTTCCGGTTGGGAAGCTGGGCCACCAGGGTGGGTAGCAGGGCTGAAGAGCTGCATCTGTCTCTGGCAGGGAGAATCTCCGCTGGCCTCCATCCCCCTCGCCCCCACCCTCTCCCTGCAGAGGAGGCTCTTTTCCCAGGAGTGTTACCATGAGTTCATTTCCAAGGCCAAACGGCCTTCCTGCACAGAATCCTTTTTATTGCCATGGAGACAATCTGCAGCTCTGACCAATCACCACTTTGAGCAGCAGGCACCATGACAACCTGTGGGGGCTGGAAAGAGCTCCGGAACACCTCAAAGACCAAAGCCAAGAGAGCGAGCCAATCTGGAGATGCTGTGATTCTCACAAGTGTGGTCGGTGAAGGGCACCTGCCTTCCCCTGAGAGTGAGCTGGTGCCATGAGATGGGCTTGGCCGGCCTGATGGGCTGAGGTCTTGGGCTGCCAATGCCAGCCAGTGTCATTTAGTCTGATTTCATGTCTTGCCTTTTTTTTTTTCTCCCCCTCTGGCTAGGCCAGCTAATAGAAACCTGGGGATATGGCAGAGAAATGCCAAAACGGGTCTGCGGCAGGGGCGAGAAGCAGCATTCCCTCAGGAGACCACTCACAACTGAACAAGCACTTGTGGCCAAGTCCAAGTTGGCACCTCTGTCCTCTGTCATCATCAGCACTTGTTTGTAGTCGGAGGCTAGAAGCCTGCCACATTCTCCCTTGTAAAGCTCAGCATTGCTTCCCACCTACTGCTGTCTACCCAACATGGGCGGACCTGGTGACTCGTGTGTTAGTCTGCAGCTGGTTCTGGTACAGAGCTGGCTAGGAGCCTTGTCTTCCCGTTCCTCCCTGACTTTCCTGCCACTCCTTCCGACCTTTGACCCTGAGCTTACTGATGTGCTCTCCAACATTCTTGCATTACTCTGTGGTTTATGTCTTTCCCATATCCTTTACCCAGGAGGGCCATGGAGGAGCAAAGTGGTACTGAGATCTGCTTGTTTCTGGAGTGGGGTGAGTGGCTTAGGAGAGGCCCAGACATGTCCAAAGGCCTATGCCCCGTTGAGGCCATTCTCATGGAGACCACATCTCAGGGATTGCAAGTGACCTGCAAGAGTGCCCCTCACAGCTACCCTGATGGCTGCATTTTGTCAACAGACACAAGTCGCATCTCTCTGGTCTGCAGGGCTGTTCTAGTCTGCTTTTCTGTTGCTATGGTAAACACTATGACCAAAGGCAACTTGTGGAGAAAAGCCCATCCCCATGTATTTCCTGGTCACAATCCATGACTGAGGGAAGTCGGGGAGGAGCCAGGGAGGAATGCTGCTTGCTGGACTCTTTTTATTTTATTTTATTTTTTATGCTCAGCTAGCTTATACAGTCCAGGCCCACCAGCTGGGTCCAGGCCCACCAGCTCTTACCTCAGTTGTCAATCAGGATAATCTCTTACAGATATGACACAGGCCAATCTGATCTAAGCAATTCCTTCTCCCCAGGTGACTCCAAGTTATGTTGCGTTAACAAGAAAAACTAACTAGTATGAGGTTCTACCTCTCCATGATTCAGTTTTCTTTCTTTAAAAAAGAAATTATTTTGTGTGTATGGTGTTTAGCTTGCATGCATGCCTGGTGCCCACAGAGGCCAGAAGAGGGTGTCAGATCCTCTGAAAATGGAGTTACAGACTAGAACTCAAACTCGGCTCTTCTGGAAGAGCAGCCAGGGCACTTAACTGCTGAGGCATTTCTCCAGCCCCAACTCAGTTTTCTTAAGTGTAAAATGAGAACAAACTCTTATATTTTTGGTTGTGAGCCTAGCCTTTAATGGCTGAGCCATCTCTCCAGCCCAAGAACAAACTCTTAAGGCTGTTAGGAGCATGAAATGAAAGGGTGCAGAGACCGGACTTGGGGTCTGTCTAAGATGTTATGGCAACCAGTTCTCTCCTAAGGAGTATGAAGCCACACCCCCACTGTTCGTTCATTCTCTGTAAGCAACCCACTCCCAGGAGCTTTGGTGTTCCTTGAGCTGCAGGGCTGAGGAGCAGTCTCTGCCTGCCCTTGTCAGTGTGCATGAAACATCTGAGGTGTGCAGGTATCACATCATCCTGCCCCACCCCTGCACTATCCACCTCTGGGTGCTTCTCAGCTGGCGAGCTTTCGCCTCACCCACCTGGATAAGAAATCATCTCTCGGGCCTTCTGAGGGGTTTTGCTCCTCCACTGTTATTTCTGTCTCTCAGGGTCCTCCATATTCTGTTCTCCAGCACAGAGCACATACCTCTGCTAGCCACTGACCCTGTCGGTTCACATCTAGCCCAAACATCAGTTCTTTGCGCAGAGCTCTGTCTGAAACCTGCTGGTCTTGCCTTCCTGTCCACCACCTCTCACAACAATCCCTCCTATTATTACAAGCACCCTCACCTCCTCTGTAGGATGGTGTTAAGAGTACCTACCTCTGGGGTGTGGTTAATGTTAAGTTTGATGGTGCCTGTGAAGCTCTCAATATGGAGCCTAGAATAAAACAATCCATCAGTTGTTAGGTACTTGTTTTTATTAAAATTTATTTGTGGGTGGGGGGAAGCAGGGTCTTACTGTGTAGCTTTGGCTGGCCTGGAACCCATCATGTAGCCCTGGCTGACCTGAAACTTATAGAGACCCACCCCTGCCTCCTAACTTCTGAGATTAGTGGTGCCACCAGACCTGGCCTTGTTAGGTTCTTGTCCCTCACAAATTTATATGTTGAAACTCCGTTTTTCAATGCAGTAAAATTTGGAAGAGAGGTAGCCTTGGGGTCTTCATTGGGTAGAGGAAGTCATGATGGGTAGTTCCCTATGGGATGAAAGGATTAGTGCTGTCCCCACCACGAAAGGACACAGCAAGCTATCTGTGGAGTAGGAACAGGACTCTGCAAGAATCCAGCCATGCTTGTCCCCTGATCTCACTTCTAACTTCCGGAATTACGTTACGTAAACATTTTTGGTTAATCTACCAGCCTATGATATTTTGAGAGCAACCCAAAGTGATGTAAAACAATGCTTTACATAACCATCTCAGTATACTCTGGATTCAGTCTTTTCAATAATGCTCTGTGCATCAGGGACCCAGCAAACTCTGATCATACAAAAACACCAGGAGCCAGACAGTGGATGCCAACCACAGCAATCCCAGGAATGAGATGCTACGTGACTGTAGAAGGAAGCGCATACTACTCTGACAGAGATGTACGATATTGGGTGGGGTCCCAGAAGTGTTCAACCGGCGTGGTAACAGGGAGGAGTCAGGTGTTACAGGATGGGGAGGGGCATTTCCAGCAGAGTTACTTTGTGAGGAGAAGCACAGGGTGGGAGGGCTTGGGTTGCAAGAACTGTGGGGAGGCGGGGCTAAGATGGAGCTGCTGGCAGGATGCGGTTCCTCTGGGCAGCAGTGCCTTTCAGGGGGGCCTTTCCCAGTGGCTGCCCCCTTGGGACCACAAGTGGCTTCATGTGGCTGCTGTGGAGGCTGCAGCCTTATGCTAATGTGTTTCTGGGCTTCTCTTCCAGCTTCAGCCCTCCTGGAAGATCTGCACAGAGGACAGTCTGTTTTCTCTCCCAATATTACATTATTAACATCATGTGTCTATTACATACAGATTTGTTTCTTTCTGTTTAAGCAGGGAAGGTTGATGTAGGGAACTGCTTAGACCAGACACCTCCGGAAGGAGGAAGAGCTGTAAAGACTGAGGGGCGCTGAAGGTCCCCCTACCACCGGAAGACAGAGGCCTGATGCTCTCCTGTCAGATGATGAATTAGCTGAGCCAGACAGCTCACTGTGCTGCCCTCCCCGCCATTTCCTGGGTGATGGAGTCTCTGGATGACCCAGCAGCAATAATGAGATGAAATCGAAGGGCCCTGCAGTATAATAAACATGGCAGAAATAGAGATGATATCTAATGCCGGGTCACTGTGGCTGAAGAGCAGGAACAGGAGCCATACCCAGAAAAGGCAGATGGAGCGTCTGGTACCGCCTCCAGACAGACCCCTGTGTGTTACCGTGACTCAGCCAGCTAGGGCTAGTTTTGAGTCCCTGTGTGGTAAGACCATCAGAGAGAGAGCTATTAGAAGTAGGCCTAACTCAAAGCTTTGAGGTACCTCCTGTTCCCCCAAAGGCTTGGCGGACAGCCAGTGTGCTTTGGGGAAGTGGTTAGATTCTGAGGGCTCTGACCTTATCAACGGATTAATCCTTTGATGGATTCACGGTATTACTGGGAAGTGATGGAAACTGGGAGGTTGGGCCTAGTTGGCAGAAGTGGGTCCCTAGGGGTCTTCACTGGCAAAGCACCATGGTCTCCAGCCCTCTCCTCTCTGCATGCCGGCTGCCGTGAAGGGAGCAGCAATTCCTTCTGCCACATGCTCTCACCATTCTGTCCTTGCCACAGTCCTGAAAGCCATGGACTGAAACCTCTGAAGCCGGAGCCTGAATAAATCTTGCCTCTCCCAGGGAGATCACGTCAGCCTCTTTGTCACAGCGACATGAAAGCCACTAACATGTGGTCTGAGAGTCAACGATCCAACTTGTTTCTAGCATACCTCTTGTCCGTTAAGTGGAGTGGAGGTCGCCTGTTCATTTCTTTTTATTTTGTTCAGTTGGGGGCTTGGTGTGTCTGCCAGGAAAAGCAGATGTTCCTGGGTAAGGGTGGACCCAGCTGCCATAGGGACAGCTGCCTGTGGAGCCTTCTGGTGCCAAGTCCCCCTGTAGTCTTTCTTTTAAATTGTTTTCTAAAAGTGAAATTAAAAGTCTATTATGAGCAATGAAGGCACACATACAGTATAGCATTCACAAGGAGCAAAAAGGGATACAGTGGGAATAAATACCCCCTCCCCACCCCCAGAGACCCAGGCGACTTTTCTAAAGACAACCACTGGGATTTCTAAGTATGAATAAGTGTACACACACACACACACACACACACACACACACACACACACACACCCTTTAAAAACACAAACACTAACATACTAACTGTATCAACAGAGCTGAAGACATCTGATGGTACACGTCAAGTGAGTGGAGTTCAGTACATGTGTCGTTGGCAAAGGTGTGGCCAGGCTATGGGCGAAGCACAGGGATGACAGAACAAGGACAGGTGTCAGTTGAGTAGATGTCGTGGTGACTATGTGAGCCATACAGCGTCCTGAGGGGCCGGGCAAAGAAGAAGCCTGAGCACACACGCCTGTTCTCACTGCCTTCCTTACCATGTACTCTTGCTGCAGGACCCACTGAGATGACAAAGCCTGTGCCACAGGGCAGGGAACCTGCTGGTATGGTTTACAGAGGTCTCTCTCAGGACAGAGAGGTGGGATGGATGAGAAAGGCAGACAGCGGGCCCTCAGCTTGCTGCTTAGCACCTTGAATTCTGCTTTTCTGTTCCCACTTAACAGGCTACCTGGGTGTGTGCCCCCTTTGGGTGGCTTAGAATCTTCTACTGCATTTCCTTGTGGAATACTACTAAACCATGTGCTGTGGATCAAACCATGCCCCTTTCCATGTTAAAGTCCCAGTGGGCAATGGGACTGTTTGTAGTAATGACGTCATTTAAGTTAAATGATGTCATGAGGACAGAGTCAAGGGTTAGGCGTATAGCAGGAGACCTCCTGTAAGAGAAAACAGTGAAGATCAGAAGGTGACAGTCAGCAGGCCCTGCGAGAACCTTCACCAGAAGTCCAATCAGCAGGCACCCTGATCTCGGATGTCCCAGTCTTCAGAGCTGTGGAGAAATATAAGTCTTTGGTTTGAGCCTCACAGCACTTGCATTTTGTCTTGGCAGCCTGCGCTGACTTGGAAATGTAAAAAAGATGTCCTACATACCCACACTATATGTCACTGTACATTCAGGTACTCCCCACTAATGGAGAGTTAAGGCCACTGTTCACACACAGTGCTGCCGGGCACAGCCTTTTACCTATCATTTCACATGGTAAGGGCACGTTCTGAAGAAATCCTCTGGGGAGGGATTGCTGGGTCAAGGAACGCTTTTAAAATTTCGATGGACACAGCCAGAGAAGTTGAGATAGGTTTCACAACCGTTTACATCAGCAATGTATGGGGTTCCTGTGCGATTTTTTTTCCTTTTTTAAAATTATATTTGTGTTTTAATTTTACATATCAGCCATGCGTTCCCCTGTCCTCTCCCTTCCCGCCCCTGTCTCCGCCTTCCCCTCATCCCCTCCCCTTCATTCCTGTCTCCTCCAGGGCCAAGACTCCCCTGAGGATTCAGCTCAACCTGGAAGATTCAGTCCAGGTAGGTCCAGTCCCCTCCTCCCAGGCTGAGCAAAGTGTCCTCGCACAGGCCCCAGGTTCCAAACAGCCAAGCTCATGCACTAAGGACAGTGGGACCCAGTCCTGTGTGATTTTTAAACACCTGGGTTAGAAAGATGTGAATGACTTATTGAGTTATCTGCCTGTACTGTCTCTCACCTGCACTATGCATAAAGTATTTGAATTTATGGCAGCATACATTTCCCCCTTGTTTTCTGCCATCTCGTTCAGATTTATTCAGCAGGAATAAAACTCCTTTACTGAATGGAAGTCTCTGGAAACAGTCCTGTGTCACTGTAACTCACAGATAGCTGCCCCCTCCCATGTACTGAGAACCTTTCATAATAAAAATAGCCCAGAGAAATGTCCAATCAAGATACTAGTCAATATTTGATATTTGATTTGCAGATAGGTCTCATCCCCCACTCTCTTTTTCTCCCCAACCAGGCCCCAGGATAGGAGCTGTGATTTATGAAGGAGGTAACGGGTTTCTACTCCCTCATGCTCACTTCTTCTGTGACCATGGTTGATGAGAGGTGCTCAGGAGACAGGGCAGTTGTACTTGGCTCTCTGAACCTGGCAGATGTCTGAAACAGCTTTTTTTTTATGGCACCTTTTGGGGACCCATCAAAATCCAACATGACTGGTGACAGTCGGCCCTGGGGTTTGAGTGTTCAATGTCCCCAACGGGCCCATTTGTTTGAACACTTGGCCCCCAGGTGGTGGGGGTGTCTTGAGAAGTTGTGGGACTTTTAAGAGGAAGAGTGAGTTGCTGAGGACAGGACTTGAGCTTGACGGTTCAGGCCCACTTCCGGTCTGCTCTCTGCTTCCTGTCTGCGTATGTGGTGTGACCAGCCACTTCATCCTCTAGCCGTTGTGCCTTCCCCACTGTGATGCAATGAAGTTCCTTCACAGGCTGTAAGCCCAAAGGACGCGCGTCTTCTCTCTTTTCCTGGGACTAAAGTGGTAAGAAGAGCTAGCTTGCTTCTTTTCTCTACAGACCCAGAAGTCGGCGTGTTTTGCAAACATTGCTTGGGGGACACATTCCCCTAGGCAGTGCCTTCGGGTCTCATGGCGGGGTAAACCTTTCTCCCTCTTGGCTTGCTGACTGTGGATCTGCGTGACCAGCAGCACCCCCCCCACCGCCCCAACCATGCTTCTGCTGCCGTGGCTTCCCTGACACGATGGAATTCCTGAACTGAAAGTCAGACTAAACCCCCTTGCCTTAAACTGCTTCTTGTCAGGTGTTTGGTTAGAGCAACGAGAAAAGTAGCTGATACACATACATTCCCCGCTCTAGAGACATTTACACAGCGGGTCTTATGACGTTAAATTTCATTCGTTTCTAACTGTGTCATGAATTATTTACTGCTACAATAGCCAAAACAGCAACGTTCACTATCTCATACCATATCTGAGGGCCGGGGATCCAGGGCTAGTTTAATGGACAATTCTGCTTCAGAGTCTCCCTGTAGTCAGGGTGCCAGACGGGCCTGTCATCACCTGAACAGTTGCCTTGAGAAAGAGCACCTGCTTCCTGGGAGCTCACATGGCTGAGTAATGATAGTCAGGCCCGCATCACATAGGCTTCTCTAGAGAGCTGCTTAAGACAGGACAGTTCGCCACAGACTGAGTGCTCCAACAGAGCAAGGAAGAAGCCATAATGTCTTTCTTGACAGCCTTGGAAGTGACCTGCTACCACCCATGACAAGACAGTGAAGGGGCAAGGGTGTGACACCAAGAGAAAAGGACCCCTGAAACCCCTCAGAGTAGGCCACAGCGTCGACTCAGGTCACCCTGCAAACTGTCTCAGAGACGTCAGGCTGGCAGGGTTACAACTGTGGGAGAGAATCCCTCTAAGGTTTTATAGCGGGCGTTTGGTCCCTGGGTACAAATACAGAATGAAGTGTACCCCAATGTCTCCCAGATTGTAGCAGTAATAGCAAGTTAACTCTTTTTGCTATGAGTTTGTCCCAGATGACAACCCCTCCCCCCTTTTTTTCTTTTTCTTTCTCGAGACAGGGTTTCTCCATGTAGCCCTGGCTGTCCTGGAACTCTCTGTAGATCAGGCTGGCTTTAAAATCAGAGCTCCACCTGCCTCTGCCTCCCTAGGATTAAAGGCGTGTGCCACCACCACCCAGCTCCAGATGACAGACCTTATAAGCTGTGTTCCATACAGTTAAACTTCTCCCATAATTCCTAGTGCTCTTTGGTGCCCTTCCCACAGATTCCCTAATTAAAGAAGGCCCTGAGTGGCCAGGTATACTAGTAGGACCTGCATTCTACCAAGGATTTAGCACAAGCAGAGATGCTTCTAATGTTCCCACCTAACCCACAGAACTATAATCTCTGTGAAGGGATGGGGACCAGGGGCCACGGGATGCTCTCTGACTGGGGAAGAGACTGTCCACCTTCCTATCATAGGAGGTGTGAGCTTGAACATGGAAAGTACCCATGGAGAGGACATAGACATCTACCTCATCTCTGAATCTCCAGAAATTCTGTGAATTTACAGGTTCTGTCACCAACATGGTCCCGTTCCCACAGGAAGTGCTCTTTCCAAGCCTGGGCAGAAACTGTCTACTTGACATTTATATATAACTGAAGGAAGAGAGAGCATATTTGGGCTTGCATACCAGTGTCTTGTACTTTTGACTCCTGTGCGGCACACGCTGTACTCTTACGGCCTAGGTGGCTCTGGGGGTTTTGCTGCCAGAAGGGACAGCCCTAGCTACAGCGGGCACTCATCTTGCTAGATGGCAGCAAATGTTGGCATAACCATTTAGTTTTCAGCAAGTGTTGGCACTGCCATCTAGTTCAGTCTCCTCGGAGCCTCAGAAACACACACTGCCACATGGGTTTAAGGATGATTAATGTGCCTGAGGTAGGTTGTACCCACTGACCAAATCTAGCCACAAAACCTTGGCGGGATTCTCTCCCACAGTTGTAACCATGGGCTACAAGTCTAGGAGACAGTTTGCACTGACTAAGAGGATCTGTCGCAATCTGCTGAGGTTGTCCTCAAATGAGGGAGGAGCTTCAAAACCTGAAGGCCCGGAGCACACACCCTAACTGGCCTCTTAGGATGCCTCCCCCTGCTGGAGATGGACTTGGACAGTGAGCGTCATGTTCCCCCACAGCCTTGGAAGTCACTGGAGAAGACACACAGAGAAGCGAATACCCTGTCACTCCTTCTAGATCGGTTTGTTTGAGGAGTGTCTTCTAACTGGTACTCAGCTGGACGTAAAGAACTCTGATCTGAGACTCCTCTCTCACGCTCACTTTTTTTTTTTCCCTCGAGGCAGAGTTTCTCTGTAGCTTTGGAGCCTGTCCTGGACTAGCTCTGTAGACCAGGCTGGCCTTGAACTCACAGAAATCCACCTGCCTCTGCCTCCCAGTGCTGGGATTACAGGCGTGCGCCACTACTGCCCGGTTCATGCTCACTTTTGAAAGGATATTTTCAACGTATTCTTTGACAGTTTCATACATGTAGACAATGTACTTCACAGCCCCCCCCCCCCATGCACCCCCCCCCCCCCTTAATGCCCTCCCACCTCTCTCTCTAAAAAAGTCAGTGGAAAGCTCAGGAGGCCTCAACCCAGCAACCAAGGAACGTGGAGAGTGGGAGAAGCAGTCTTCTCCAGGGAAGAGCGCACCAACTGGTTACCCAGTACCAAATGGTTGGCCCTGCAAGCACACATTCAGTAACATTATACAGCCTGAGCAGTTCGGGCTTACATATTTAGGAGTGTGTGTGTGTGTGTGTGTGTGTGTGTGTTTAACAATTAATGAAAAAAGTGGCCACGAATTTGAAAGAGAACAAGGAGGAGCATAGGGGACGGCCTGGACAGGGAAAAGGGAAGGCGGGAATGATGTGATTACTTTATAATCTTAAAAATGAAAAAATTGAAAAAAACTTTAAGATTCATTTTATGTGTCTTTTTTTTTTTTTTTTTTTTTTTGCCTGCATTTATGTTTGTGCACCACATGTGTGTCTGGTGCCTGAGGAGGTCAGATGCCCTTGAACTGGAGTTATGGATGATTGTGAACCACCTTGTAGATGCTGGAACCTGAACCCAGGTCCTCTGCAAGAGCAACAAGTGCTCTTAACCACCCAGACATCTCTCCAGAGTCCTTTTCTCTCCTTTTGAGACAAGGTCTCACATGTAACCCTGGCTGGCATGGAATGAGCCCAGGATGGCCTCAGACTGATGGCAATCCTCTTGCCCCAGCTTCATGAGTGCCAGGATTATTTATAGAGGTGATGTCCAGTTTTGTATTTCTTTTCTTCTTTGTTCATGGCTTAAATGATCACACAAAGTAACGGTTTCATCGTTTTTTATCTCCTCCTTGGGCCTCTCCTCTCCAGCTGTCCCCTCCCACTTTCAGGCTACATCTGTTCTATTCCCTCTTCCTGAAAACCTCTTTTCCTCCCTTGTGCCCTTTTTATTTTATGACTCACATCTGCCCACACCTGAAATCAAAAGCTAGGAGCCTCATGTGAAAAGAATACACAGTATTTGTCTTTCTGAGTCAAGGTTACCTTATTGAATATCATAATATCTAGGTCCAACCATTTTCCTATAGGCTTCATTTTTCTATAGGTCTGAATAAAATTCCATTGTGTGTAGATACCACATTTTCTGTGTCCATTCATCTATTGATGGGCATCTAGGACGATTCCACTTCTTTGATACTGTGAACAGAGTAGTAATCAGCTTGGGCATGCAATCATTTCTGTGGTGTGATATAGACTCCTTTGAGTACATGCCTAGAATGGTATAGCTGGGTTTCACGGGAGTTCTACTTTCAATACTTCGAAACACCTCCACACCGACTTCTGCAGTGATTGCGCCAGTTTGCCGTCCCATCAGCACCCTTCCCTACACCCTTGCCAGCATTTATTGTCTCTTTTTTGTGTTAAATCACAGCCATCCTGACTGTGGTGCAATGGAATACCAAAGTAGTTTTAATTGCACTTCCCTGAGAAGAAGGGCTATTGGACATGCTTTATATTTGTTGGCTATTTCTGTTTCCTCTTTTGAGAGCTGTCTGTTTAGTTTATTAATTCTTTTATTGATTTGAAGTTTTGTTTTTATAGTATTTAATTTTTGCCGTTAAAAAAACATATTCTAGATACAACTCCTTGTTGTGGTTTGAAGGTGAAATGTTGCCCATAAGACACATATTTTTAAATACTTCATCCCCAGCTGGTAGCATTGTTTGGAAAGTTGTGGGACCTTTATGAGGTGGAGCCTTTTTGTAGGAAATAGGTCATTGGGAGTACCTTAAGTCTTGGTAGCCAGGTCCTGCTTCCTGTCTACTCCCTGCTTCTTGATTGTGACTACAATGTGATCAGCCTACCTCTTGTTTCTGTTACCACGTATTCTGTGCCTGCTGCTGTGTCATGACTATATGGAGCTCTAAGTCCAAATAGACCCTTTCCTTAAGTTGTGTGGTGGTTTGAATAAAATTGGCCCCCATAGGCCCACAGGGAGTGGCACTCTTAGGAGGTTTGGCCTTGTTGGAGGAGATGTGTCATTAGGGTGTGGACTTTGAGGTCTCAGAAGCTCAGACCAGGCCCAGTGTGTCACTGCTACTTCCTGCTGCCTTCAGATTCAGATGTAGAACTCCCAACTCCTTCTCCAGCATCATGTCTGCCTGCATGCTGTTATGTGTCCCACCATGATGATAATGGACTAAACCTCTGAACTGTAAGCCAACCCCAATGAAATGTTTTCCTTTATAAGAGTTGCCATGGTCATAGTGTCTCTTCACAGCAATAAAATAACTAAAGTTGCTGTTGTCAGAATTTTATCCCAGCAAGGAGATAATAACTAAAACAGCCCCTGTCCGAAGCCTAGCTGCAGATTACTCTTCCATCTTGTAGGCTGATGACAGTTTCCTTTGTTCAGGAGCTTTTAAATTTCATGCCTCTGCATTTCTCAATTCTTGGATTTCTCCTCTGCTGGAGATGTCTTTCTATATGCTGTGGATGTGTTGCTATGATTGACTGATAAATAAAATGCTGATTGGCCAGTAGCCAGGCAGGAAGTATAGTATAGGCGGGATAAGCAGAGAGGAGAATTATGGGAAGTGGAAGGCTGAGTCAGGAGACGCTGCCAGCTGCTGCTGCCATGAGAAGTAAGATGTATAGATACTGGTAAGCCATGAGCCATGTGGCAAGGTATAGATTTATAGAAATGGGTTAACTTGAGATGTAAGATCTAGCTAAGAAGAAACCTGAGCTAATAGGCCATACAGTTTTAATTAATATAAGCCTCTGTGTGTTTACTTGGGTCCAAGTAGCTACAGGACTGCTGGGTAAGACAGGTTTGTTCTGACCACAGGCCAGGTGGGACACAGGAAAATCCCAGCTACACTCCTCTGTGCCCTAGGGTCCTATTTAGGAAGTCTTTGACTATACCTGTGTCTTGAACTGCTTTACCTATGTTTTCTCCTAGTAGTGCAAAGTTTCAGGTATTCCATGGAGGTCTTTGATCCATGCGGAGTTGATTTTGTTGTTGTTGTTGTTGTTGTTGTTTTCAACATGAGAACTATGGGGCTAGTCCCAATCTTCTTCATGTAGAAATCCAACTTACTGAGCAGCAATTGTTAGAGAGCCTGCCTTTTCCTCAACACCTATTTTTGACACTTTTGTCAAAACACAGGTGGCCGTAGCTGTGTGGTTCTATTTTTGGGTTGAATATTTTGTTCCATTGGGCTACATGTCTGTTTTTGTGCTGGTAACATGCTATCTTGGGTGTATGGTATAATTTAAGGTCTGCTGTTATGACAACTCTGTAAGTGTTCTTCCTACTTAGGATTGCTTTGACTATCCACAGTCCTTTGTGTTCCCATATGAATTTTAAGGCTTCCCCACCAGTCCCGTGCAGATTGCCATTGGAATTTTATTGGGAATTGCATTGATTGTATAGATTACTCTTGGTAGTATAGTCACTTTTGCAATATTATTTCTGCCAAATCTGATGTCTCCCATTTCCTTGACTTAGTTCATTCCTAGGTACTTCATTTTTTCCCCACTTTTGGGAATGGGATACTTTTCTTAACTTCTTTCTCAACACATTCCTTATAGGTATTGTTGTGGAATACTAGTTTAAGATGTGTTACATTCATTTACACTGTGGAATATTAGTTTTATGATGCAAAGAAGTGTTGCATTCTTTTATGTTGCATTTGTTTAACTCTGTGAAGCTGTGTTACTTTACCTGTCTAAAACACTTGATTGGTCTAATAAAGCTGAATGGTAAATAGCTAGGCAGAAGAGGGATAGGCAGGGCTGCCAGGCAGAGAGAATAAATAGGAGAAGAAATATAGGCTCGAGAGAATAGGAGGATTGAGAAAAGGAGAAGGATAGGACACCAGGGGCCAGCCACATAGCCACCCAGCCACATAGCCACCCAGCCACACAGCTACACAGCCATCTAGCCACACAGCCAGCCATGGAGTAAGAAGGAAAGACATATAGAGTAAAGAGAGGTAAAAATTTCAGAAAAAAAAGCATAGAAGAAGAGAAACAAGATACTTTGAGTTAGAAAAGCTGGCTAGAAACAAGCCAAGTTAAGGCTGGGAATTTATAAGTAAGAATAAGTCTCTGTGTGTTTATTTGGGAGGTGTGTGGTGAGTCCCCAAAGAGCAAAGAGTAAAAATAAAAACCAACTATAAGGTATATATCAAAGTTACTGACTTTATTTTATTTTATTTTTTCAAGATAGGGTCTCTCTGGGTAGCCGTAGCTGTCCTGGAACTTGCTGTGTGGATCAGGCTGACCTCAAACTCAGAGATCTGCCTGCCTCTGCCTCCTGAGTACTGGGATGAAAGGTGTACACCATCACCATCATCTAGTTTTTGAAAGTTACTAATTTTTTAATGTTGTTTTTATATCCTGAAATTTATTAGAGTGTTTATTAACGTAATAGTTTTCTGGTGGAGTCTGTAAGGTCTTTTAAGTATAGAACCATCTCATCTGCAAAGAGAGATGATTTGGCTTCTTTCCCATTGGTATTCTTTTCGAATCATTCTCTTACTGTTGTAGCTCAGCTCTTTAGCTTTGCTTTGAATAGGAGTAGAAAGAGTAGGCACCTTGTCTCAGTCCAGATTTTAGAGGAAAAACTCTCGTTTTCCTCCCACTTGTATAGTGCTGGTTACGAGTATATAGCCTTTATCACGTTAAGGTATGTTCTGTTAATTTCATTTATTTCCCTAGGACTTTTATAAGAATAGCATGCTGAATTTCATCAAGAACCTTTTCTGCATTCATAAAAATCATCATGTGATTCTTGTCCTCATATCTATTTACCTGGTGTATTATGCTTAGTTATTTGTGAATGCTGAACCAGCTTGTGTCCTTGAAATGAAACCAACTCGATAGCATTGTCTTGGTTACTGTTTTATTATTGTGAAGAGACACCATGACCAAGACAGTTTATAAAAGAAAGCATTTAATTGAGGGCTTGCTTACAGTTTTAGATAGTTAGTCCGTGGTCATCATGGTGAGAAGCATGGTGACAGGCAGGCAGACATGGTGCTGGAGCGGTAGCTGAGAGCTTGTATCTAGTCTGAAAGTTGCAGGCCGAGAGAGAGAGAGAGAGAGAGAGAGAGAGAGAGAGAGAGAGAGAGAAAGTGATATTGGGTCTGGCATGGGCTTTTGAGACCTCAAAGTCCATTCCCAGTGGCACACACCCTCCAACAAGGCCATGCCTCTTAATCTTTCCTAACAAGTCCACCAACTGGGAACAAAACACTGAACTATTTGAGCCCATGGGGCCCATTCTCATTCAAACCACCACAGGAGTAAGTATTTTATTATTATAAATTTAGAATTTTATTTTTAAATTGTGTGTGTGTGTGTGTATTCCTCCCATCCAAGAACTAACCAGACCCTACCCTGCTTGCTTCTGAGGTCAGTCAAGACTGGGTGTGTTCAGGGTGGTATGGCCATAGACATGAGTTGTTTTTATTTTTTGTTTGTTTGTTTTTTTGTTTCTGTGTATGGGTATGCATATGTGAGTACAGGAGCCTGCAGAAACTAGAGGTATTGGATTCTCCTGGAGCTGAAGTTTCAGCTGACTATGAACCACCCGATAAGGGTGGGAATTGGACTCAGGTTCTCTACAAGAGCAATCTGTGCTATTAATGGCTGAATCAATTCTCCAGTCTCTATTTTTAAATTATTCCTGCCACATCCCCGGTATGTGCAGGGGAGTTCAGGTACCACAGAAGCCAGGAAAGGGCATTGGATCCCCTAGAACTGGAATTACAGGTAGTTGTGAGTGGCCTGATGTGGGTGTTGGCAACCGAACTCCAGTCCTCTGGAAAAGAAGCAAGCAATCTTAACCACTGAACCATCTCTCCAGCCCCTGAGCTAAATGTGTTGTTGAATTTGGTTTGCAACTATTCTATTTTGTTGAGAAATTTTGCATGGTTGTTCACCAGGGAAATTTGTCTGTTGTTTTCTTTTTTGTTATTATGTTTTTATCTGGCTTTGGAATTATGGAAATTATGGTAATACTGACCTCAAACAACAAGTGGGGTCATGTTCCCCCCCTTTCTCTTGTGGAGTAGTTTGAGAAATGTTGGTGTTAGATCGTCTTAAAAATTTGCTAGACTGCATGAGTGAATCTGCAGGGAGCTTCTTCGTAGGGAGACTTAAATCACTGCTTCAATCTCATTGTTTGCTAACCGTTTACTTAAATAGTTTCTATCTTCTGGCTTTGATTTTGGTGGACCACGTTAGTTTGGAAATTTATCCACTAGGTTTCCCAACTTTTTCAAATATAACTTTTCAAAGACCTTCCAAACAATCTGGATTTCTCTGGAGTCTGTTCTGGTCACCACTCCTCTCTAATCTCATTTTCTGGATTTGGGTCTTCTCTTGCTTTGTTTGTGTTGGTTCGGTTGGGGTCCTGCAATACTGTCAATTGTCTCAAAGAACCAACTATTTGTTTAAATGATTCTTTTTTGAAAAGACTTAAAATTATTTAAAAAACACCTCTCTCTCTCTCTCTCTCTCTCTCTCTCTCTCTCTCTCTCTCTCTCTCTGTGTGTGTGTGTGTGTGTGTGTGTGTGTGTGTGTGGTGTGTATTTGCATGCTTGTATGGTATCCATGGAGGCTAGAAGCTTTGGATTCTCATGAAGCTGGATTTATAAGTGGTTGAGAGCTGCCTGAGGTGGAAGCCCCTGTTTGAGTGATTTTACATAATGTTCTCTTAGTATCTATTTCATTAATTTTTACTCTAATCTTTTATTTGTCACTGTATATTGGGTTTGGGTTTGACTTCTTGTTTATCTAGAGCCTTAAGGTGCCTCGTTAGGTTATTTGCTTGAGTTGTCTCTGACGTTAAAATGAGTGCTTACAGATTATTATCCCCTCCTTACAGATTATAGTCCTCTCCTTCAGGACGGCCTTGGCTGTATTCTGCAGGTTCTCTTAGGTTGTGCATCATTTTGATTAGGAATTGAAGATTTTTCCTCTCCGATTTCTTTAGTAATCTACCATTCATTCAAAACTATTTTGTTCACTCCCCAAGTATTTGTGTAGTTTCCAGGGATGCTATGGCCGTGGGTTTCTAGTTCTATTCCACTCTGGTCTGATAAGGTGCCAGGGATTATTTCAAATTTTTGGACTTGCTTTGTGTCCTGTAGTGTGATCAGTTTTAGAGAAGGCTCCATCTGTCACTGGAAAGAGTGCATATTTCCTAACTTTTGGATGGAATATTCCATAAATACCTTTTAATCAAGTTTTTCTCTGGTATAATTTAGCTGTGAGGTTTCACTGCTGATTTTAGTTTAGAAGACTTATCTAAATATGTGAGTAAGGTATAGAAGCTCACCACTATTCTTGGTTCTTGTTATTGTTGTTGTTGTTTTCTCTTTTGGGGGGCCTGGCACCCAGCTCCCAAATAAGTCACACACAGAGGCTTATTCTTACTTAAAAATACTTGGCCTTAGCTTGGCTTGTTGCTAGCCAGCTTTCCTTAACTTATTATCTTGTCTACCTTTTGCCTCTGGGCTTCTCCCATTCTCTTACTTCTGCAAATCTTACTCTTACTCTATGGCTTGCTGTGCAGCTGGGTGGCTGGCTCTTGAAGTCCTCCTTCTCTGGCTATTTCTTTTTTTCTCCTCCAAGATTTCTCCTTCTATACATTCTCTCTGCCTGCCAGCCTTGCCTATTCTTTCTTTTGCCTTGCTATTGGCCACTCAGTTCTTTATTAGACCATGAGGTATTTTAGACGGGCAAAGTAACACAGCTTCACAGAGTTAAAAAAAAATGTAACATAAATGAAAGTAACACACCTTTAAAAAGTATTCTACAACATTCTTGAGTCAGGATCAATATGTCTTCTTATTCCTTTAGTATTTGTTTTATGAAATCAAGAGCCCCAGTGTTTGGTGCATAAATACTTATAATGGTTATATTTTCCTGATGAATTGCTTTCTTTATTAATACATAGTGGCTTTTTAAAAAATCTCTTCTTATTAGTTTTGATTTGAAATATACTTTATCAGACGTGAGAACCACTCAGCTAGCTTGCTTATGTCTTCTTTTCTCTTGGCAAGTCTATCTCCAGCGTTTGACACAGTGTTTGGATGTCTTTCCAAGTTAAGTGAGTTTCTTGGGGATCAATAGATACTGGATCTTATTTTTTAATTCATTTAGTCTACATTTTTTAACTGGTGAGTTGAATTAGTTTCTACTGAAGGTTGTTACTGAGATGAGTTTGGTATTTCCTATGACTTTGTTAATTGTCCTGGTTGGTCATATCACTGGGAGTTTTCTTATTCCTGCCCTGTTAGTATTAGAGGTTTTCTTTCTTTCTTTCTTTTTTCCCTTTATTTATTATGTATACAGTGTTCTGCCTGCATGCCAGAAGAAGGCGCCAGATCTCATTACAGATGGTTGTGAGCCACCATGTGGGTCCTGGGAATTGAACTCAGGACCTCTGGAAGAACAGCCAGTGCTCTAACCGCTGAGCCATCTCTCCAGCCCAGAGGTTTTCTAATCTGCTGTGTTGGACGTGATTGGATCATTCCCTGTTCTTCATTCATCCGTTCCTTGTACCAGGCTTTTTCTTTTGGGCCACCAGCCAGCTTCCAAATTATTGGAGACTTTAGTTTTGAGTGCTTTTGGACATGGTGTTTCATCCCAGCAATGTAAAGGCTCTCTAGGACAATTTTCTCGGCTGGTGTTTCATTCTCGTGTAGTGACGTGATTTCTCTCTTCCCAGAAGCATCATTTAGTTGCAGTCTTCACAAGTGGAAGAGTGGGCTGCTCTTCTCAGCAATTCCGGCAGGTTAAGTCAGTGTATCTTTCTAGATGACAAGGATTTCTGTGATCATAGACTGCTCTCTGCCACTCAGACCCTTTCCCTTCCCCAGCAAACCTGGCCCCTAGTAAGCCAGGGACCAAACTGTCCACAAGGCAGGGCCTTCTGTGGCTCAGGCTCTGAAGCAGGGTGGAAGGCTGGCTCACCTGGGTATCTCTGTGTGTGCCACAGGGCGCGGCACCAGGCTCCAAGGCACACATCAGCGATTCCCTGTAGCTTACACCAGCAGTGTTAGGGGAAGTCATTTTCCATCTCAGGCTCAGGCTCCCTGGTCACAGTTCTGCACACTCCTGTGCTTGTTTTCAGCAGCCTCGACCTTCTCCTTCTGACACTCCTGGTGCAGGCAGGTCACTGGAAAGAGACGGTCAGCACTAACAGGGGTGGCTGTGCTGGCCATGGCCCACGTGACAGCAGCTGTGGGAGCAAGGGCAGTCAGGTCTGTATTGGGAGGAGTTCACTGCAGTGTATAGCAAACGCCGGTGAGTTCAGGAGGTGGCCAGAGACCGGAGGAGTGCCACAGCAGTCCTGACTCTCTTCTCCTTCCCTTCAACCTTTTCAAAGTCACATTTGTTTATTGATTTGTTTGTTTACTTGTCAGGGTCTGTGTGTGTGTGTGTGTGTGTGTGTGTGTGTGTGTGTGTGTGTGTGTAGTTTTCATGTGCATGCTATGGAGCTCATGCGGAGATCAGGGGACAGTTCTCAGGAGTTGGTCCTCTCCTTTCCACCAGGTGGGACCCAGAGATCAAATCTAGGTGGTCAGGCTTGGTGGCAAGTGACACCTCACCTGACTCTTAACTGTAATAATTCACTCACTCAGACACAGCTTCTAATCTGCCATCTTGCCCTGGAGTTCCCCGGCTCTCTATTTCTGTAGGGTGAAATTAGTGATGTAGTCTTGGTTTCTCCATTGGGTTAAAAGTAATCTATGTGATTTCTACCTTTTTTGTGACTAAGTATAACATCTAACTCTCCCTTCCTTCTTTTCTGTGGGGGCTGAACCCAGAGCCCCATGCATGCCAAGCAAGTGCTCTAAGACTGAGATGCGTCCCCAGGCTTTTAAACTCTGTTGTTTTTTTTTTTTTTTGTTTGTTTGTTTTTTTTTAAATTAGTATCAGCAGTTAATTAAAGTGGTAATACTTCTTCTCCCTCAAAGACACAGGCTGCCTTTATTTCTCCCCACATGCTTTCTTCCTAACTACACATCACTGTTGTCTAGCGTTTTAGTTCCCCATGCTTTTAACCTCTCAATAGTTCTGATTTATCATCCATTGAGTAATAGATTTGCCAACATTGTTTATTGCTCTCCTGGCCAGCTGCTGCCTCTTACATCACATTCATCTTTTACAGTTCACATTTTTTTTTCTTGCTGAACTAGTACTTTAGAAGTTCATTCAAGCCATTCTTGTACTATGCTTCTCCCAGAAGTGTGGATTTGTCTTTTTTCTTTTTTATGTTGTTTGAGATTTGGTATTTTCCTTCAATTATGGAAACCCGTTGCCATAATTTCTGAACAGGACAATGTTTGGGAAGGAGCAGTCCCTGAGGAGGTGATGTGGGAGCCAAGACTGGAGAGCTGGAGGAGAGGTTCAGTAGAAGGAAGCACAGACACAAGGACTTGGCAGGATTCAGTCCTCGAAGGGCCTCTGGGCCTGGGCTGCTGAGTGAGAGGAAACGCGGCCGGAGATGGCTTAGAGCAGAGAGGGAAGCAGGGCTGTCCGTGTAGGTTTCCTGGGCCCTTCCCAGTGGGATTATTTAAAAAAAAAATTGAGACAAAGTTTCTCTGTGTAGTCCTGGCTATCCTGGAATTCGCTCTGTAGACCAGGCTGGCCTCGAACTCACAGAGATCCACCTGCCTCTGCCTCTCAGTTCTGGGATTAAAGGCGTGTGTCACCAATCTGGCAGCATTTCCCATTATTTATTAATTACCCTATTATTTATGGTAGCATTTCCTTTATATTACTGTTGTCTATTCCCTTCCGTAACTGCACATTTATAATACTGCTGTATGTTATCCCTGTATATTTGCAGCAGCAGAATAACTTCAGAGTTGCATATAATTGCATGCTGCCCCTTTATGACATTTTTAACACTGGAAAGCTCCCAACTGGGACATTTACATCACCCTCTCCAAGGCTCAGGAAATATCACAGAGGGGCAGAAGGAATGTAAGAGCTAGAGGATTGGGAGGAGTGTTGTAAAATGTTTTCTGTCCATGACATTGACATGGCATCCACGAACTCACAGCATTAGTGGTTACCTGCCACTAGACTGGGCCCATCAACGTTCGAGCATGGGTGGGAGAGGGGCTCATGAGGCCCCACCCCTCTGAAGGGAGCTGTAGATGAAGGTTATAGGAGGAGGTGGAGTCATAGTCCTCAGTGGTGGGTCCCTGGCACATTGCCCTCACTCAAGCATGCCCACACAGTGGGTCACATGCACACACAGGGCGGAAAAGTAGGAGAGGGAATCGGGAAGGAGAAGGGCTTTGAAGGGACAGGGACAGGAGATGATAGTGGGAGGTGCAGAGAGATGAGCCAATGAGCGTAGGCACTTGCTGCCAAGCCTGACAACCCGAGTTCAATCCCTGGAACTCACATGGTGGGAGGAGAGAACCAGCTCCAGGAAGCCGTCTTCTGACCCCTGCACACAGAGTAAATGTAAAATTGAAAAAAAAAAGTTAACAGAGAAGGGAAACGTTGATCAAAGAGTATCACATACGTGCGCCAGGTGGTGGTGGCACTCACCTTTAATCCCAGCACTTGGGAGGCAGAGCCAGGCAGATCTCTGTGAGTTCGAGGCCAGCCTGGGCTACCAAGTGAGTTCTAGGAAAGGTGCAAAGCTACACAGAGAAACCCTGTCTCGAAAAGCAAAAAACAAAACAACAACAAAGAGTATCACGTATCTGTATGAAATCACCAAAGAATTAAAAAGCAGGGCTGGAGAGATGGCTCAGAGGTTAAGAGCACTGACTGCTCTTCCAGAGGTACTGAGTTCAATTCCCAGCACCCACATGGTGGCTCACAACCACCTGTAATGAGATCTGACACCCTCTTCTGTATACATAATGAATAAATAAATCTTAAGAAAAAGAATTAAAAAGCAAAAGAACTAAAATGTCTTAATTGCACAACAGAAAAGAAGTAAAAGTTTGGCTTTATTTATAGCTTTAGTGAACGGTGTTAGGTCATACCCAGCTAGCCAGTGCTTCTGGCTTATCTTTGTGGCCATGAAGCCATTATGTCACAATATAAAACTGAAACGGAGCATGGTATAGTGTGGAATATAAACAAAGCAAGCCCCCCCCAACCCCAGTACTTTTATAATACAAATAAATGTTCTGTTTTCCTGACCATGCCACTGTGTTGGGACTTAGACAGATTCTCAGTTTTGCTATGATAAATCATTGTATGGGGAACGTGTTTACACAAGATGTTCCTTAGGTAATTTAGTATTATGCCTCTAGCAAAGATTCTAAAACGTAAAATCATCACAGCAAGGAATATAGATGTTTTCAATTCCACACGTCTTTTAACATTTATGCCGGCGTGTGACTTTACTCTAGACAACTTGATTGAAGTCTGGTACTGACTTTTCTTGTCTTTCACTGATCTTCTCCCAAAGGTGAGGTAGTTCGAGAGCTTCTCATACATTGAAGTTTTAATTTTACCAGTATAAACCGATAAAGGCAGGACTCTGCAGGTTTTGTCTTTCTGGTTAGAAGGACACATTCACGTTAATGAGCAGATAGCTCATATATTTTATTTTCTTTCACGTGTATGAGTGTTTTCCTGCAAGTATGTTTGTGCATGATGTGCATGGCTGGTGCCTGAGGAGGCCAGAAGAGGGTGTCAGATACCCTGGAACTGGAATTGCAGATGGAGATGAGCAGCCACGTGAGTGGCTCAGGAAGATCCAGACGCTCCAGAAGAACGGAACCCAGGTCCTCTGGAAGAGCATCAAGTACTCTTAGCTGCTGAGCCACCTCTCTAGCCCCTCTTTCTGTTCTTCCGAGGTGAATCTCATTATGTGGTCAGGCTAGCCTTGAACTTGCAGCAATCCTGTCTCTTCTTGTTTATTTGTTTGTTTTTTGAGACAGGGTCTCACGACAGAGCTTTGTGCCACCCACTGACCCACAGAAGAACTCCTTACCGGGGAACCCAGAGCCACCACAGTTACCTAGGATTGAGAATGGGCAACAGCAACCAAAGAATGGAACAGCAACCCAACCAAGACAAGCCCATATGTCTACTCCAAGAAACACCTCATCAGAGCTCCAGATGCCTATATCCCAGCACAAAAACACGAGCATGGACAAGGGGCTATGCCTCATCCAGAAGGCAGTAACCCCATTGCAGTGGGTCCTGAGAAATGCAATTTAGCTGAAGCATAAGACAAGAATTTCAAAATAGCAATTATGAATATGTTCATAGACTTTCAAGAAGATATGAACGGGGGCTGCAGAGACGGCTCAGAGGTTAAGAACACCGACTGCTCTTCTAGAGGTCCCGAGTTCAATTCCCAGCAACCACATGGTGGCTCACAACCATCTGTAATGACATCTGGTACCCTCTTCTGTGTACATAATAAATAAATAAATCTTTTTTTTTTTTTTTAAAGAAGATATGAACGGATGCCTTAATGAATTCTGAGATGGCACAAACAAGTTGAACGGAACAACGGAAACACTTCAAGACATGGAAACAGAAATAGAATCACTAGAGAAAACCCAAACTGAAATAAAACTGGAAGTGAAAAACTTAGGCTGTCAAACTAAAACCTCAGAGGCAAGCCTCACCAACAGATTAAAAGATACGGAAGAGAGAGTTTCTTGTCTTGAAGACAAGGTAGAAGAGATGAGTAGCTCAGTAAAAAAAAAAAAAAAAAAGTTTTATCCAGACACCACCCAGAAAAATTAGAATAGCGTGAAAAGACCATTTGTTTGAATAATAAGCATAGAGGAAGGAAAATAAACTAAGGTTAAATGTACAGAAACTTTTAAAAAATTATAGAAGAAAACTTACCTAACTTAAAGAAGGATGTGTCTGTCAAGGTATAAGAAGCATACATAACACAAAGAAGACAGAACCAAAATAGAAATTCCACATGACATAATAATCAAAACACTAAATGTATAGAACAAAGAAAGGATATTAAAGGCTGTCTTTGGATTTCTATTGTTGTGAAGGGAAACCATGACCATGACAAGTCTTATAAAGGAAAGCATTTAATTGGGGATGGCTTACAGTTCAGAGGTTTAGTCCATTATTACCATGGCATCACACAGCTAGACATGTTGCTGGAAAGATAGCTGAGAGTCCTATATCCAGATTGGCAGGCAGCAGGAAGAGAGAATGAGGCAGTGGGCCTGGCCTGAGCTTCTGAAACCTCAAAACCCTCCCTGAGTGACAAACTGGCTCCAACAGGGCCACATCTATTCCAACAAGGCCGCACCTCCTAATACCATACCTTAAGCATTCAAATGTGAATGCTTAGTCAAACCACCACAAAAGTTGGAAGGGAAAAAGACCGAGTTGCATATAAAGGCAGGGCCATTAGAATGACACCTGATTCTTCAACCGAGACTGAAGGTAATAAAGGCCTGGACTTTCTAACTCTGAGAGTCCATAGATACTAGCTACTATACCCAGTAAAACTTTCAATCACAATAAATGGAAAAAGAAAAACATTTCATGAAAAAAAAACCCCCAAATTTAAGCAATTTCTATCTACCAATATAGCTCTACAGAAGACACTAGAAGGAAAAATTCAGTCTAAAGAAGTTAACTACACTAAAAAAGACACAAGAAATAAATAATCCCAGAACAGTATGTCAAAAGAGGAGAAAAAAAGCTCCACACCATAACATCAAAATAACAGAAATGGATAAACACTGTTATTGATAAAGGTCAATGTCAGTGGTCTCATTTCAACACCCCAATAATAAGACACAGATTAACAGATTGGGATAGAAAACAGGATCCATTGTTCTATTGCATTCAAGAAACACACCTCATCATCAAGGATACACACTATCTCGGTAAAAGGATGAAAAAAGGTAATCCAAGAAAACAGACACAAGAAATAAACAGGTATAACTATTTTTAATATATGACAAATATATTAAAACGGACTTCAAAACTAATCAGAAGGGATAGGGAAGGACACTCACTAAGGATATTGCAATTCTAAATATTTTTGCACCAAGTACAAGGGCATCCAACTTCATAAATGAAACACTTCCACCAAAAATTACATATTGACCCACATACAGTAATAGTAGGTGACTTCAATAGTGCACTCTCACCAATAGACAGACCATCCAGACAAAAGCTAAACAGAGGAATTCTGGAGTAAAAAGATACTATAAATCAAATGAGCCTAAGAGATATCCACAGAACATTTCACCCAAACACTGAGGAGTATAATTTCTTCTCAATAGCTCATGAAACTGTCTTCAAAATTAACCACATACTAAGACACAAACCAATTCTCCACAGATCTAAGAAAATTTAAATAGCACCCTGCATCCTATCTGACCACCATGTGCTAAAATTGGACATCAACAAAAAAGAAACAATAGAAAGTATATGAATAAACTCATAGAAACCGCAAGTCTTACTACTATTTAATAAAAAATAGGCAAAGACAGAAATCAAGAAGAAAATTCAAAACCTTTTAGAATAGAATGAAAACGCAAATGTGACCTACCTAACCCTGTGGGGTGCGATGAAGACAGTTCTAAGAGTCAAGTTTGTAGAGTTAAGTGCCTACATCAAAAATTGGAGAGATCTCTGTGAGTTCGAGGCCAGCCTGGTCTACAGAGCTAGTCCAGGACAGGCTCCAAAGCTACAGAGAAACCCTGTCTCAGAAAAAAAAAATTGGAGAGATCTCATATCAGTAAGTCAGTGAGAGCTCTCGAACAAGAAAATAAATAACACTCAAAAGAATAGGTGGCAAGAAATAAACTCAGAGCCGAAATCAATGAAATAGAAACAAACAAACAAACAAACAAACAACAACAAGAAGCCAAGGAACCAAAGAGTTGGTTCTCTGAGGAAGCAAGAGAATTAACAAATCTTTAGTCAGATGAACTAAAAAGACATAGAAAGAGCATCCAAATTAACAAAATTAGAGATGAAAAGGGGGACATCACAACAGATACCTAGGAAATTCAGAGCATTATAAAGACATAATTTTAAAATCTGAATTCTATCAAACTGGAAAACCTAAAAGAAATAGATAAATTTCCTGATAAATACAACTTACCAAAGTTAAATCAAGACCCAATAAGCAATTTAAACAGATATAACCCTGTAGTGAAATAAAAGTAACAATTAAAAGTCTCTCAACCAAGAAGCCCAGGGTCATATGGAGTCAGTTCAGAATTCTACCAGACCTAGAAAAAAGAAAAGTCAATATTATTCAAATTATACAAAATAGCAACAGAAGGGACATTGATTAAACTTTTTATAAAGGATTGAGGATTTAGCTCAGTGGTAGAGTGTAGAGTGCTTGCCTAGCAAGCGCAAGGCCCTGGGTTCGATCCTCAGCTCAAAAAAAAAAAAACTTTTTATAAAGTCACAATTACCTTGATACCTAAACAATACAAAGATCTAATAAAGAAAGAAAATTACAGGCAAATTTTCCCTATGACTCCACAGAGACACACAGCAGAACATTAGGTGAAGCTTGGGCAATCCTGCAGAAGAGGGGGAAGAAGGATTGTGGAAGCCAGAGGGATCAACGACACCCACAAGAAAATGCACAGAATCAACTCACCTAGGCTCATAGGGGCTGAACCCACAACCAGGGAGCCTACATGGACTGACCTAGGCCCTCTGCGTATATGTTCCAGCTGTGTAGCTTGGTCTTCCTGTGGAACTCCTAACAGTGGCAATGGGGGCTGTCTCTGACTCTTTTGCTGGCTTTTGGGAGAATACTCTCCTCACACTGGGTCGCCTTCTCCAGCCTTCAACTTGATATGCCATGTTTGGTTGATATCTATGGGAGGCCTGTTCTCCTGTGAATAGAAACAGAGGAGTGGATGGGGTTGGAAAGAGGGGAGGTGAGGAGGACTGGGAGAAGAGGAAGGAGGGGGAGCAGCAGTCAGGTTGTGAAATAAATAATTAAAAAAAAAAGAATTGAGACATTAAAACCATTTAGAGATGGACTAAAGTTAGGGGGTAGAGATTGTCCATTTTCACCATGGAAATCCAGAGCTCCAGTTTCAAAGCGCTTGCCAGGAGGAATTGGAGTTTGGCCACGTCTTACATACAGTTTGAAGGCAGGGGGACAGGAAGCCGAGCTGCCTTCCAGCATTCCTGGTTGCTGGATGGACAGAAGCAAGGTCATTTCTGACTTCTAAGGACATGAACGGAGCTATTGCTTTTCAGGGTCTTTGTCTCTGAGGTTGCTGATTTCTGTCTCCTGTTCTCATAAAGACACTTCAAGACAGCACAGACTCCTCCCATCCCCCTGCAGAGAGAACTGCCACCATCCCTACACCTCCAGCAAGGGCCTTCTTCTCCTCCCCTGCCTTCCTAAAGGCACCTGGGAGAGCAGCATGGGGATGGGAGGACAGACAGACTGTTGGGTCTCAAGACTTGAGGAGAAATATCAAGCAAGTTATGGGGATCTCTGGCACCAGGAAGACTGTGACTGGAGGCTAGTCTGAGTTACACAATGAGACCATGCAGTGTAAGTGGGTGGGTGGGTGGGAGGGTGGAGCTGAGTATGAATAATAATAAAAATTCCAAGAAGAGACAGAATAAAAATCATTAGAGACCAAAACAATAGTTCAGTTCTACTTTTCTGTCTCCTCTCAAATGCATGAGGCATCTTCTTCTATGAAATCTGTTTTGGAAAAGAGAGAATCATCCAAGCCCTCTGAATCCTCCACAATATTGATATCTTTTCACTTTCATTTAATAAAGACTTCTTCTTCGGTGTGTGACCACTCAGCAGTGTGCTGATTCACTTCCAGACATTTAAGGATTTCTCAGGCATCTTTGTTATTTGCTCCCACTTTGAAACTGTTGGGGCTGGAGAACTTACTGGTGTGTTCTGAATTAATTTAATAAATTTGTTGGGGGGCAGTGGCAGTGGGGAGTAGGGGTGGGGGGCTGGAGATGGCTCAGTGGTTGAGAAAACTGACTATTCCTCTAGTGGACCCAGGTTCAGTTCCCAGTACATACACACCAGCTCACAACCTCTATCACTCCAGTTCCAGGAGATCCAACACCCTCTTCTGGCCTCTTCAGGTACTGCACCCATGTGGTAGACATACACACAGGCAGAACACCCATACACATAAAACAATATAATAAAAATCATCAAGCTGGTTGTGACTTGTTTATCTCTTAGGATCTCATCTACTGTGACATAGGGTCCATGTGTGCTTAGGGAAAATGTGGTGTACTTCTGAAATGTGTGGCCTCTGCTTCTCAGTCAGGTTGAGTTGCTTGTGTAGTGTAGCTAGAGTTTTCCTGCCTGGCCCACAGTCAGGACAAATCTCTCTCACCTGCCAATCCGGAAGCCGCTCAGACCTAACCTAGTAAACACACAGAGACTTATATTGCTTACAAACTGTATGGCTATGGCAGGCTTCTTGCTAACTGTTCTTATATCTTAAATCAACCCATTTCTATTAATCTGTAAGTTGCCACATGGCTTGTGGCTTACCAGTATCTTATATGTTGGTATTCATGGCATCTCTCTGTCTCAGCCTCCCTGTTTCCAGAAGTGGTACTGCTTCTCTTCTCTGTTTGTCCCGCCTATACATCCTGCCTGGCTAGGGCCAATCAGCATTTTATTCATACAGAGCGATGTCCACAGCATGCTCGATGGTGTTCTTCAGGTCTCCTGTGTCCTTATTGATTTTCTGTTCTCTTGTTTTGTCAGCCACTGAGACAGGCATATTGAAATCTTCAGTTGTAAACACAAAGTTTTATATTTCTCTTCCCAACTCATTAATTTTTAACCTTATCTTTTTGTACTTTGGTTTTTAGATGCCTATGCATCACATGTTTTGGTAATCTGATCTTGTTACAGTTTGGATCTGAACTGTTCCCCATAGACTAGGGTGTTTGAACCCTTGGCCCTCGGTCAGTGGTGTTGATGTTGGAGGTTGTGGGACCCTGGCAGGCAGAGATGAATCACCGAGATCTTTGAGGTTGGTATTCCTGTCCACTTCTGGGTCTATCCTGTCTGTTTTCTGAATCACCGAGGTATGAGGAATCTGGACTCTTGCTTTTGTAGCTGTGGACTCTGCATGCCTTCCCTGCCAGGACACACTTTAAAATTCTTTTTAAAAAAGGAAAAGCAAACCCTTCCTCCCTTAAGCTGTTCCTGTGAGGTATTTCATCTCAGCGAGGAATGTAACTAACAGAGGTCTTTCCCCACTCTCTAATATTCTTCCTTCCTTCCTTCCTTCCTTCCTTCCTTCCTTCCTTCCTTCCTTTCTTCCTTTCTTTCTTTCTTTCTTTCTTTCTTTCTTTCTTTCGTTCGTTTTTCGAGACAGGGTTTCTCTGTGTAGCCCTGGCTGTCCTGGAACTTGCTCTGCAGACCAGGCTGGCCTCGAACTCACAGAGATCTACCTGGCTCTGTCTCCTGAGTGCTGGGCTTAAAGGCGTGCCCCCCCCCCCCCCCCCGCCGGGCTATAGTATTCCTTTTTAATCTTTATTTTTTAGTCAACTTCAATACTGACACAGTGCCACAAAGCTTCATTTTATTAGTGTTTACAAAATTTATCTTTGCCCATATTTTGATTTTAAAGGTACTTATTTCTTGTACTTCTTTCTTTCGTGTGTGTGTGTGTGTGTGTGTGTGTGTGTGTGTGTGTGTGTGTGTACAAGAGCACAGAGGCTGAAGGTCAGCTTTGGGTGCTGTTCCTCAGGCACTGTCCACCTTAGTTTTTGAGACAACATCTCTCACTGGGCGGAGCTTGCCAACTAGGCTAAACGGACTGGCCAGTGAGTCCCCAGACCCTTGCCTCTCCAGTACAGGATTACAAGCATGTGCGGCCTTACTGGGTTTCTCAGTGAGAGTCCCGGGAATGAAACTCTTCATTCTCACAGGGCAGACTGTATCAATGGATCCGTCTCCCAGCACCTCTTTGAATTCAAAATCAACAACATATTAGTTGGTCTTATTTTGATATCTAACCTGACAATCTCTACTTTTAAAATTGTGGGTCTCTCCCATGTTTACCTTATCTTTTTGGACTTCTGTTTTTAAATGCATATACATTATAATTTTTTAATAATTTGAATCTTGTTATTGTTTGGATTTGAAATGTCCTATATCGGACACCTGGTCCCCAGAGAGTGGTGCTGCTTTTGGAGATTGCGGGGTTGCTGGCAGGCCCAAGTTGTGAGTGAGTGGGGAACTCTCTGATATCTGGGTTTCCTTGTTCTAAAACCCGTGGTCTTTAACCAAGGGTGGCTTGTCTTTCCAGGAGATGTTTGGCAATATCTGGAGACATTTTTGGTTGTCACAAATGGGAGAGAAAGTGCTATTGCATGTAGTAGGTACAAATCAGCACTGTTGCTAAATGTACTATAATGCACGGAGCACACTTCTGAACAAAATAATTATCCAGCACAAATTGCCAACAATGCCAAGCTGAGACACCGCTCCAATAGCTAGGCCTGGCCCTTACAAATTCTTCAGGGAAGTCGTGGCTTTTCTCTTCCCACTTCTGCGGCTCTCACCTCTTGTTCCTGTGACCTGACAAAGGGAGCTAGGTTGTGTGTCTTGTCCTCTTCATCTGAGGACCTTGTCCTTGCTCTTCTGGAATTTTGCACATGGTGCTTCAGCTCCCTGAAGGATTCCAGAAAAGCTGCGATTTTGAAATTATCTTGGTTTTTAAACTTCTTGGACTGGAATGATGTTCTCTTGTGGCTTTGTTTATTCAAAGCAGATTCTGACCCCTCTATCATTTTGAAACAATTAATTCAAACCCAAAGAAAAATGATTGTGTCAATCTCAATGATAAGTGTACAAGCTGAAGTCACAAAGTTGTTGTCATAGCGTCTGTGTGAAGTAAATCACCTCCATGCAGGTGTTGTTTCAAGAATACAAGGGATCTTTACCAATGGAAAATTTACCATAATCCAGTTCTTCAACAGAGCGCAGGAGGGATTCACATGACAGCCCAGTAGAAGCAATTGTTCTTTAGGCTTTTAACACTATTTCCGTTACACCTACCCCATTATGTGCCACTTATGGGTCCCAAAGATTTTAATAATTCACTACATAAGTGGATCACTGATCAATTAGAGCTGCAGGACAAGGATTCAGGAACCTTGTTTCTCCTGACAGCCCCGAGCAGTGGCAGAAGTAGGGTTTATAAGCATAAAATTCACAAACATTTGTTGCCAAATCATAATTTTCACCAATCAGGATTTAAAGATTAGGGGCTTCCTTGAAATGTTCTGTCATAGTCAACCAATATACAGTGCAAACCTTTCAGTCCAACCAATCAGATTCATTTGTCCCTTCTGTTATTAGGAACAGCCACGATGTTTCTAGAGAACTAAAGACACATAACGACTGCTTCTGTGTTTAAGGAGGAGATTGGTCAGCCATTGGAAAGTTCTCAGCTCCCCTGGGGCTTGGGAACCTGGACTTTTTCACCCGACAGCTAAAACGGAGTCTGAAGTCAAAATGGCAGTCCTAGGCCAAGGTGCTTTGGCCTGCTCCTTCATTTCTAATTTTAAAACCTCCTAAAATGGGATTAGGAGAGAATCTCACCCACCCAATGTAGTCCCCTTATTCAGCATCTAGAGTAAGTGCCATTTAATGGTAAATCCTCACCATATTCCCAACGAAGTCAGGTATAAGAAAATATGACCTTCTACTTGACACAATACAGAGCCTCTAATCAATACACCAAGACAGAAAGAAAGTGAAAATGTAAGAGCTCATAAAGAAGGAACATTTTGCTAATGCCTAAAGTCTATAAAAGGAAATTAGAGTTAGGCAGGTTACTCAGCTGAAGATGTAAAAATCAACATTACCATAGTACACAATTCTAGTTAAAAATATTAAAATAGCTGGGTGGTGGTGGTGCACGCCTGTAATTCCAGCACTCGGGAGGCAGAGGCAGGTGGATCTCTGTGAGTTCGAGGCCAGCCTGGGCTACAGAGCTAGTCCAGGACAGGCTCCAAAACTACAGAGAAACCCTGTCTCGAAAAACAAAAAAACAAAACAAAACAAAACAAAACAATTAAGATAAAAAGGCAATCCTTGATCTATATGTATGTGCATATGAATAAACACAGCACAGCTCTTTGAAATGTTTTCATTTTAATTGTGTATGTGTGTGTCTGAATGTGGGTTTATGCATGTGAGTGCAGTGCCTTTAGGTGCCAGGGCCTCTGGAAGAGCAGCAAGCACTCTGAAACTACTGAGCCATCTCATCTCTCCCTGCTCAGTTTTTCTATCATCTTTATGGAGAGATCATATATATATTTGAAGAGCAAAGTGAGGATCTGAATAAGTGAAGAGATATTCCATATTTGACAAAGCTCAACAGCATACTTATTTGTACCCATTTTAATGTATGTCAACATATTGACTGGTTAAAAATATCTTATGTGTATGGGTGTTTTGCTTGCATATATACCTGTGCACCATATGTGTGCTTGCTGCACCCAGAGACAGAGGCCAGAATGACACATCAGACCCCTGGAGCTGGAGTTAGAGATTGTTGTGAGCCACCATGGGGGTGCTGGCAATGGAACCCTGGCTTTCTGGAAGAGTAGAAGGTGCTCTCAACCCCTGAGCCATGTCTCCAGCCCCGGTTTATGATTTCTGAAACAGGGTCTTGTTTTATAGCTTATGTTAGCTTTAAACTTGCCTCAGCCCTGTGAGGACCAGGATTATAGGACTGTGCCATTAGGCTGAGCCTAATAGTTGTTGTTTGAGTGGAATGCATGTGGAAAATTGAGAGAACTTTGAAAACAGCAAAAATAGTTTTGCTAAAGAAAATAAAATACCAAACTGTTGAGACAGAGGATAGAAATATAGGCCAGTAGCTTGGAATAGAGAACCTAGAACTAGGCCCTTCCATAGGTGAAAATGTCCTAAGCGACGGAATACTATCACAAATTATTAGAAACAGGAGGGCTAGTCAATAAGCAGCAATGGCGTCCCTGGTTTTCAACATAAGGATTAATTAGATCCCTACTTTAATTGTTTGTTATTATTGTGGTGCTGGGAACTTAACCTATGACAGGTGCTCTACCACTGAACAGCCCTTTAGACTCCCACTTTAGCCATGTACAACAATAAATTGAAATTGAATTAAAAATTAAGTATATCTGGGTATAGTGGTACAAGCCTTTAATCTCAGCATTTGGGAGTCAGAGGTCGTCAGACTCCATCCAGTCTACAACAGGGAGTTTCAGGATAACCAAGGCTACATCATGTGACCTAGTCTCCACAAAACCAAGCATAATAAACACAACACTTTCACTTTCAGGAAAAAAGAATCAGTTTATTCATTCAGCAATTAGCCACTGAGCTGCCATCATGTGCTGAGCACATAGCAATGAATGAAATAAAGGTCCTGTCCTTTAGATGATTTGTATTCACAAGACAGGAAAATGTGTATCGTCTGTTAGATGGTGATAAATGTCACGCTGAAAAAGGAAGCAGGGGAAGCTGCCATTTATGCAGGGTGGTTAGAGTAGGTTTTCCTGGTAAGATCGCCCTGGAGCTGAGGGGACTGGGGTTGTGGAACCAGCTTGCCTATGGCTCTGAGACAGGAGTGTTCTGGCTTTTTGAAGTGTGGCTGGAGCCAGGCGGAAGCATAATTGAGGACTAGACCAAAGGGGACCTGTGGTGTTAGTTATACAGGGCCTGGGAAGTCGTGGTAGGGCAGCTGGGGAGCCTGGGGAACTACAGCAAGATTTGTCCTAAAGAGAAGCAGAATGCATTCTCTGCTACTGTGTGGGAGACAAATTGAAGAGGTGCAGGTAGGCAGTGAGGATCCTGCAGACTATTCCAATGGTCCAGGAGAGGAAGGGTGACCTGCCCCTGGGTGGTCGTGGTGGAGGTAATAGGAAGCAGATGGAGCCTGACACACTCAGGAGGGAGAGATCATTTGCTGGCACTGGCTGGGAGAGAAGTATGGAGACTCCAAGACTTAGGCAACTTGCTTAATGACGGTGCCTTTCCATGAGAGGCTCCTGGAAGAGAGTAAGGGATTTGCTTTAAATAGGTTTGGTGAGAGGTCATGAGGTCATGAGTGTGGAGTTCAGGCACGAGGGTAAATTCTACCCTACCATTTAGGGAATGGTTAGGCTAAGTGACATTGGTTAGGCTAAGTGACGTTGCCCAGTGAGTTCCTTTGCAAAGGTAAAAGGCTCTGAGACTTGGGAAGCTAAGAAAGGAGCCAGTGCAAGAGGAGAAGGAGCATTCTGGGAGATTTGAAGACACCAGGAAGATGTCCCAAGAACAAGAGAGTGACTCCATCCAGTCTGCTGAAGGCTTGGTGAGAAGTGGAATAAGCATCAGCCAGTGGATTCAGAGTGGGGATTACCCATAACCTTGACAGTGGTTTCAGGGGAGTGGTGGAGACAAAAGCCTTTTAGAAGTAGGCTCAAGAGAGAGCAGGTGAAGAGAGTGTGCAAATCTCTCAGAGGAGATTTTCTGTAGACAGAGAAAGGGGAATGGGGAGGTACGGGAGAAAAACAAATGACCATTTAGGAAAAAAAAAGGCATTTTATTTATTGATTTGGTGTGGGAGGCATGCATGTTATGGTGCATGTGATGTCAGAGCACAACTGTAGGTGCTGGTTCCCTCCTTCCACCACGTGGTCCCAGGGATCAAACTCAGAATATCAGGTTTGGTGCCGGCATCTTCTCCCTTTGAGCCATCTCAGTGGCCCATATGTTCTTTTTATGCAGAGTGAATGAAAAAAAAAGAAATAGAAAAGGAGGACATGACTGCTCCCAGGTGCGGGAGAGGAGAAGGTTTAGTGGAGATATGAGGGAGAGCATAGCCAGAGGCAGGGGCATCTGGGGAGTCTAGCGCGAACAAGACCCTCAGCTGGGCCACTTGAGAGAGAGGGGAGGGAAGAACCAGGAGACCAAGAGGCCGGGAGGGTAAAGGGTAGACAAAAGGAGCAGGAAACTAATGTGGCTGGATTATAGAGGGAAAGGCAGCTGGGGGAAGGGCAGCCCAGTCCACGGGATGGAGAAGTTTAGGGTGAGGGGTGGGGTATGCCAGCCCTAGCCTGTAACAGAGGGAAGCTGAGAGATCCGCTTTGATACATTAAATAGTCACCTCAGTTAGCCATTTGTCCCGGGCTTGAGACCCAGCACCGGGTGTTGGCATGCTAAGGGAATGAGTCAGTAAGGAGCAGCAGCCTTGAGGTGAGAAAGGAGAAGCCATGTGTCAGCTCTGTATCAGAGCACTGCAGCTTACCCATGGAGGGAAAGCAGAGGATTGGGATGTATGTAGGGACTGGTAGTCTCTGTAGATTGTGTTTTTCCCCCAGTACCATAAGAAGCAAGGTCAACTGAAAGAGCCAAATGATGTCAGGAATTTAAGAAAAGGAAAAGCAATGACATAATTGTCTACAGCTGACCTGAGCTCACGGACTCCGGACCAACAGCTAGGGAGCCTGCATGGGACCGACCTAGGCCCTCTGCATGTGGGGGACAGTTGTGTAGTTTGGGCTGTTTGTGGGTCTCCTGCAGTGGGATCAGGACCTGCTCTGGTGTGTGAGCTGGCTTTTGGGAACCTGTTCCCCATGCTAGGTTGCCTAGAACAGCCTTGATGCAGGGGGAGGTCCTGCCTCAACTTGATATGCCAAGCTTTGTTGATGCCCATGGAAGCCTGCTCTTTTCTGAATGGAGATGGTGGAGGAGTAGCTGGGGAGGGGATAGATGGGAGGCAGGGGAGTGGGGGATGGGATGGGATGGGAGGATGGAGGGGAAACTGGTCAGTATGTAAAATAAATGGAAAAAAATACTTAATTAAAAAAAGAACTAATTGTCTGTGAGAAATGAGAGGGGCCTGTAGAGATCGAGCGATTGGTAGAATGTTTGCCTCGTGCATATAAAGGCCCAGGTTTGATCCCAGCACCGAGTAAGCCAAGTGTGGTGGTGCACACCTAGAATTCCAGCTCTCAGAGGTGGAGGTAGGAGGATCGTGAATTCAAAGTCATCTTCAGTTACATGGGGAGTTTAAGTTTAAAAAAATGAACGAGAGTAGATCACTAATGAAATGGATCAGGGCAGGGAACAGCACTAAAGAGTCACCCAGTGGGCATGAGTTTGACACACCGTTCTTAGGCTCCCCAGAGAGAATACCATGTGGTACTGGAAAGTAAATGGAGAGCACTACAGTTTTTCAATGTTGGTATTTTTTTTTTTCTGTCAAAATTCAAGGTTGTAAGAGTATGGCAAGAGAATAAGAACTGACGCAGAGCCAGGACTGTAGGATGACATGTGGACTCTAAGCTAGACAGCGGAGGAGGGGAAGACATGAGAGGTGAGGGAGAGAAAGAGGCTGGGCAGGGGTAGCAGGTCCAAGGAGGTTTGAAGAACCGTTGAGTTCAGACTACGGAGGGGATGTCTAAGAAAGAGACAGTGGAAGAGGGAGTTTTCGGTCATCACAATAACTGAAGGAGTGCTGTTATTGGTAAAGGACGATTGTAGCTATACTACTGAAGCAGGAGTGGGGGCCGGAAAGATAGGGTCACTAGACATGAGGGAGCTGAGGGACTAAGATCGTGCTCTTGGATGCTTCACTGGCTGTCTTTATGTCAACCTGACGCAGGCTAGTCATCAGAAGAGGAAGGAGCCCCAACTGAGAAAATGCTCCCATTTGCTATAGGCAAATCTGTAGGGCATTTTCATAATTAGTGATCAGTGGGGAGTGCCCAGCCCATTGTGGGTAGTACCATCCTTCGTCTGGTGGTCCTGGGTTCTATAAGGAAGTAGGCTGAGCAAGCCATGAGGAGTAAGCCAGTAAGCAGCACTCCTCCACGGCCTCTGCATTAGCTCCTGCCTCCAGGTTCCTGCCCTGCTGGAGTTCCTGTCCTGACTTTCTTTGATGATGAACAGTGATATGAAAATGTAAACCAAGTAAACCCATTCCTCCCCAAGTTGCTTTGGCCATGGTGTTTGGACACAGCAGTAGTAACCCTGACTAAGGCAGATACTGGGACAGCTAAATGAGAACATTGACAGCATTAGAAAGAGACAATGAAGCAGGTGCTAAAATCTTCATGGATGACAGCGATGGGGGGGGTTCGAGGGAGGAGGTTGGGGGTCTGGCAAGAAGTAGGTGAATTGAATGAAGACTACCAACAAGAGTGTATAGGGTGTGCAAGTACCCTGAAAGTAAAAAAGGAAACAGTCATTCAACCCAGTGACAGAAAGAACAGGCAGTCCATAGGAGAGGAAGCCTGAACGGGCCTCAGACACATAGAGATCAACTTCACTGGTAGTCAGGAAAGTGTAAAATAAAATATGATTCTTCATGTCTACCAAAGTAATTAAAAACAAAGTGTCCAAGTGAGCAGTAGGAACTATGGGGAGGAACAGCAGTGCCCACACAAGTTTTGGAAAACTAAGTTGGTGACCCATGTGCCCTTGGACTTAACTACCTCTTTCCAGATGTGATGGTCTCTGGGGAGAAGCTCATGTCTGGGGTAAGAAGAAATTCACAGGATGATTATGGTAATATTTTTTCTTTTTAATAATTGATCAAAATCCAAACAATGTAATTGTTCATCAACAGGAAGAACAAGTTAATTTTATGTCTGTACAATTATTTATGAATAAGTCAGAGAAGCTACAAGTAGTCTGAGTTCAATACCCAAGTCATAACGTTGCAGAGAACTAGGAAGTTTCGTATGTCTACTGTGATAATACCATGGGTGTCAATCAAGTACAACAGCAAGAGAAATGTCCTTATTTCCCCATATTGGTGCATGCAGAAGGATGGAGGTAACTTCAGGATGATGGGAAAGAAGGGAGAAGGGAATGGGGTCTGGAAGAGGTGCAAAAGAACTTCTGTTCAAGTTTTAATGCCTTTTTTTTTTTTTTTAAATGGAAGTTGGAGAAAACAGAAGAAATCTCAGCACTTGTCAAACATGACTGGCAGCTTTACCACCCATCTCTGTTCTGTGTATTTGAAATGTTTCCCAACAGACTTGGTGGATGGCAGGTGCAGGGATGACATCACTTTCAGAGGAGAGATAAACACATGTCTAAAACTCATGAAACCGACTGGGACGTGACAGCCTTTCAGTTTGTCAGTGTTTCTGACCTAAATGTTGCACAACAGCACCCGGGGTCTTAGGGAGCCTGCAGAGAATGAGCAATGTCTACAGATGTCAGAAGGAGGGATTTGCCACTGGCAGAAACATCTCAGGATCTATGACAAACATTCCTCCATAGGAGTCAAGTTGTTGGGTTAGAATGGAGCGAATCTGATAAAAAAAAAATTTCTAGAATGGGGGTGAATTTGATAAAAATCTGCTGAAATATTTCCCATTGGCTGCAGCTCTCCAGGATTTCATTCTGTGACAGCTCCCTTCATTCAGGCTTTCTTGGCCACAGGAGGTGCTTATATATCCATCTCCCCTTTTCTGTGTGGTGTACACTTATGTATATAAAAATAAATATTTATATGTACATGTATTTATTATATGGATATGTATTTATTTAGTAGATGTACACCAACATATAACCTAACTTACTTCTCTGGGTCCTCTCTCTTACTGCAATAGTCTTTTCTAGGAATAAAGCAGTCTTCCTCAGGGCCTTTGGTTACTAGGAACCCAGCTGGGATGATAGGTGGGGTGTGCCTAATGGGCTTCCTTAGAGATACTACAGGTAGCTGAAAGGGTGCAACGTGCTGTGACATGAGTCATGAATCATCAAAAAGGTTTAGGAGAGTGATGGAAAATGGACAGGGTGAGCTTAAGGGTGGTGGCTGAGAAGCCAGAGAGGATGGGATGGAACCCTATATAGCAGGCTTCTTGTGACTGTCACAGCCCCAGACACTTCTCCAGGAATCTGAGTGCCTGAGTCCACTGGCCCCAGGTAGGCATACCATATTCTTCCAGGAGTCTCCCTTGGGAATGGAGAGTCGTAGAGTTTAGGGAAATCAGAGGCTTCCAGGACACACAAATTTCTTCTTAGAACAGGTCCCGTGCTGAAGGGTGAGAGTTGGCTTTAAGGGAATCCAGCAGTCAGTAACTGCACTGGGCATCACCGGAAGTGTGAGGCCATGGAGAGGGGACGTCTTAAGGCTGCACTTATTTTTCTTGGGGGACTGGATAATCTTGTTTCACTTGTACCAGGATGTAAAAGACTGAACCTGGATTCTTTGCTGTAGTGGGCTGAGCTGCTTCCTTCACAGAGCCCAGGACTTTGCTCCCACTAGGAGGAGGACCACAGGGTGTGAGAGCACAGTAGGGCCCCTATATGGGCCTGGAAGAGTCTCTTGAATTCTCCTGGGAATCCTGATGTCTCAGAAGTTGCTATGGGCCCCACTATGAAAGTGTAGCATATTATGTCAGAAAATTTAATAATACTCCAACTTGCAAACAAGTGTAGGAAGTGTAGATAGAGGGTTAAATGAGACTGAGCTCCATTAAAAAGAACTGTAAAGAAGCCACTTGGCAGAAATCCAAATTCCTCCAGAGCCAGCACTTCTCAACATCGATGCACACTCATGGCTGCACCTTGTTTTGGGGAGCTGTACTTGCTTACTGCGCCCTTCTGTGTTACAATAAGCATGTGGGGCCTGGTGCTGACCAGTCAGGGAGGCACAGGGCCCTTCCCTATGTGCTCTACAGCAGAAGCGAAGCCTTTTGTCTTGCTAAAATACTTTGGCTCCCAGGACCCCCCCTCCCAGACATTTCTAACAAGAGCACCACATGGCTCTTCTGTACAGCTCATTTAAAATTGTGAAAGTTTAGTAACAGAACTGACTTCACAACTTTAATAATCATTGTCAAATGATTCTATGTTCAATGTTCAAAAAATTGCTTTTGAAAATTTTCTGAGGTATATGTAATTGCTCAGAAAAAAAAGCAACTCTGTTTATTTTGGAATGGTAATAAATTCACAGAAAAGAAAGCTAGCCAAGGCAATACAAAGGGCTCCTGCCTCCACCTCACTGCCTACAGTTGGTATCTTATACAAACAAACCAAAGCTAGGAGTTGATGTGGGTGCTGCAGCTAGCTATGAATTTTGTTTCCATTTTACAGATTTTCTTTTTCTGATAATGTCCTCATCGTGCCTAAGACTCGGTCATCGTACCTAGGACTCAGTTCATGATGCCACCCTGTGTTTAATCCTCATATCTCCTTATTTCCTCCTTCTGAGACATTCTCTTAGGCTGTCATTTCTCACTCATCTGTTCACAGCTTGGAAGAGTTTTGGTGTTAAAGAACATCCTTCAGTCAGAGTTTGTTTGAGGTCTTCAGGATTGGACTGTTGGGTTTAGGGGTAGATGTGGGAGTGGAAGTGCCCTCTTATGTCAGGGGGTACATGATGTCAGCGTAATCACTTGGAAGTGTTGGCCACATTTCTCCAGTGCAAAGCTATTTTATCGTTTTTTCTCTGAATGCTCTTTGGAGATAGGCCTCCAAGTCCAGCCCATGTTTTTACAAGAAAAAGCAATTGCATGGAGCATTCCTTTGTAAAGACTTGCATCTTCTCTACCATTCTGCCCACCCACCCATCTACTGAGACAGGGTCTCAGGGAGTGAAGGCTGGCCTAGTATTTGCTGTATAGTGGGAGGCAGCCTTGAGCTCAAGATCTTCCTAAGCGTTGGGATTATAGGTGTGCACCACCATGCCTTTTTAGTGTTCTAAACCGAGTCTCACTGTTACTAATGGAGTCAAGAACACACGTATGCACATGTTCTTTAGTTAAGAGCCAGCCTGCCCTCCTTTCCTCTCTTACCCAGGTCGTGAGTTTTGACCATCTACAGCTCTTCCAGCTGGTCCCCTGTGCCCTTCACCACATCTCCACCCTTTTGGTTTTTAAACATGTGTGTCTTTGCTTCATTGATCTGTTTGCTCCCATTTATTTATTTATTCATTAATCCACTTATCTATCTGTCTATCTATCTATCTATCTATCTATCTATCTATCTATCTATCTATCTACTTAAGTGGTCATTAATATTCTGGCACTACAAGGCACCCCAAGCTTATTTTAGAATTTTTCTGTTTCCAGACCTCGGATCAGCCATGTCTCCAAGAAGTAACCAGGCATTTAAAAATGGCAGCTGTTGTGCCTCCTTCTCTCCCTCCTCTTCTTCCTTCTCCTTTTTTGGGGATGGAGTTGGAGTAGAGCCAGGGATCACCATGTAGCCAGGCTAGCCTGAAACTCACAATTCTGTCTCAGTCTCCCACGTTTTGGGATGACAGGTCCATGTCTCCATAACTAGCTATTTCAGATTTTAATCTCTGCTTTTGACTCTCCCATTCTGATTTTATTAGTATTTGTCTTTTATTAACTTGTTGAATGAAAAGATTCTCTCACCACTGTCAGTAATTTCCTTTCTGGAACGTTTAAAGGCCACTTCGCTCTCGGTGGATTGCTTTGATCATGCCCTCCGGCACATGATCTGTGGAGTTCTTACACTTATTCATTCATGTGTGTGCACACATCAGTGTTCTCCTTCCGTATGTTTCTGGGGCCCAGCTCAGGTTGTCGGGCTTGGTGGCTCACAACATCATTATTCACTGAGCCCGCTTGCAGGCCCTGTTCATTTAACAGTGGGTTTTGCTTGATTTTTCTCCCAAAGTCCTGTTTTGACAATAGTCCAGGACACCCCTACTTCTCATGTCCACGGCCCCAGACTGGCTACAGCAGCCCCCACATTACCACTGCAGCCCTTGAAGGCACTTGAGCTGAGAAATTTTTTTAGCTTTTAATTTTTTCTGATGAGTCTTAAAAAGATGAAAAAATTTGTGTATTCATGTGTCTGAATGTGGGTATGAGCGCAGGTGCCCTCGGAGGCCAGCAGAGGGTATCAGGCCCTGCCCGATGTGGGTGCCAGGGACCCTACTCAGGTCTCTGGAAGAAGAGCTGAGTGCTCTTGAGAGCTGAGCCATCTCTCCAGCCCCTGCTTGTGATTCCTATGAGCCCTCTTTTTATCATGTTGTTGAAGTTTTAAAAAAGGTTTATCTATTGTATGTGCATTGGTGTTTTGCCTGCATGTATGTCTGTGCAAGGGTGTTGGATCCTCCAGAACTGGAGCTACAGACTGTTGTGAGCTGCCATGTGGGTGCTGGGAATTGAACCCTGGTCCTCTGGGAGAGCAGCCAGTGCTCTTAACTGCTGAGCCCTGCATTTCCTTTTCTTATATTTTTCATCTAGTGGTCTGTGGCGAGGAGAAGACGGGAGTACTGATTTGACGGGTCACTTTGATAGCATCACTGCTTATTTGGTTCTCCCTCACCTGCCCTCCCCTCCTCTCCTCTCCTCTCCTCTCCCCTTCCTTCCTCTCCCTCCTCCTCACTCCTTCTTCCTTCCCCTCTCCTCCCTTCCCCTCCCCCCTCCCCTCCCCTCCCCTCCCCTCCCCCTCCCTCCCCTCCCCTTCCCCTTCCCTTCCCCTCCCTCCCCTCCCCTCCTCTCCCCTCCATTCTCCTTCCCTCCTCTCCCCTCCTCTCCTTGTCTCTCCTGTCATTTCCTCCCCTCCCCTCTTATCTCTTCTCCTGTCCTCCCCTCCACTCCACTTCCCTTCTCTCTGTCTCCCCTCCCCTGCCCTCCCCAGTGCTGAGAACGGACTCAGGGCCTGTGTCCGTAGATGAGCATTCCCTCACTGAGCAGCCCGGGCTCTCAGTGTCTGTGCTGGCATTTGTCAAGCATTGACTGGGACTACAAATGTGAGATACAGTTTGAAGCTGCAAGCCAGACAGATGTTCCTTTCCATCATTTTCTTTGGGAGGCAGAGAGATGGCAATGGTGAAATTTTCTGGACCCAAAATGGGCACACATGATTTGCTATGTGGTGACTCTTGGCAGGTCAGGGACAGAGCATGAAACTGCAGGCATGGCGGTTTGGTTGGTTTTTTGCATGACCCCCATTTCCTTCAGATGCTATGACTGCACAGGGGGGCTCCATCTGTTTCATTTGCTTTATCTACACCTTTGTGCTCCGGCATCTGTGGATCTGAGGCTGGTGGGTTCATTTCTTTTGTTTCTTTCCCGTGTTGTGCTGGAGAGGGGAGTCAGGGCCTTGCATTTGCTGCCAAGAGCTCTACCATTGAACAGAATTTCTAACCTCTCGTGGTTTTTTTGTTTTTGTTTTCCTATTGACTATTTTCTGGAAGGTCATAAGCTCTTAGTGTGCCTTTTCTGGTCAAAGGAAAGTTGAGGGATATGAGGTATAACAGAAAATCATTGAGTTTTTTTTTCTTTCATTTTTACATTAGTTTACCAGGATTCTGTGACAAGGCCAGGTGGCGTAAACCATAGAAAACCTGTAAATCCATAATCACAGTGTTGGCAGGGTTAGTTTCTCCTGACATCTCTCCAAGGCTTGCGGATGGGCACCTAGTCACTGTCTTCATGTGGCCTACTCTCTGTGTAGACACATCTCTATCATCCTTTGGGTGTAACTAAACCCCATTCTTCCAAGGAATCCAGTCAGATTGGATCAGCATCCACTACAACATTATTTCAACTCGATCTTCTCTTTAAAGGTTTTTATCTCCAAGATAGTGATACCCCAAAATTGTTCCATAACACTCCTTGAGATAAACAAGATTAAACTTGCTTTGAAATGCAAAGATTTTGATAAAAGGTGCTTGGTGGCTTAAAGCCTTTTTGTTGAGCATAGATGTGACCCTGTCTAGTTTTAGAGACTTAATGACCTGTTCTTTAGAAAGGTTAGGTTAGCTTTATCTACTAAGCCATGGTTTGTGCATGTCCTTAATATGTATTCGAAGACTGGGAGACCAGTGGGAAAGCAGGGTAAGAACTAAGTCAAGATGATGATTAGATATATGAGGAACTGTTGTATCCAGTCCCTCAAAGACCACCAAGAGACCAAATCCGACGCAAAAGCAAAGAGTCTTTGTATTGTTACAAGTTAACTCGGGATTCTCCATCTGTCTGAGCAGCAGCATAGCAGGAGAGGTCCTGAGTAGCAATGGGGCAGGGTTTTTAAAGCAAGGGGGGCTTGGGGTCTATAGACTTCATAGAAACAGAATTAGGATTGGTTTATGTGAGTGGCAATCATGTTAGTAATTTTTAATTAGCTAGAGTTAGTTGAGGGTCACAGTTACCATTTTTGGGCAGGCCTAGCTCATCCTGGCTGTGGGGGCTCCTCTGTGGCCCAGGCTCTGCCCTTGACTCATGCACATAGCTTTAAGTTGGTGGGGGTGGGGTCCCAGACAGTAAACAACTGACTGAACCTTGAGCAGTCAGAGTATGTGCAGAAAGGGAGCTACTGCAAGGACTATGTCTTTTGTTCATGGCCCTCCCAGAAACTGCCTGTTAAAGTCTCAGGAAACTGAAATTGAGGCCTGATCTCTGAGAGAAGACTGAGCAGCCTGTCATGGCGTTTCCTTGGTCCTTTCTGAATGATTAGGATTTTTAGTTACCAGAGCCCAGAGGGAACATTTATGCCATCATTTATTCACATTAAAATTATCAATTTGTAAAACTCTTCAGGAACTTTCTTTTGAGGGAAAAGGGTTGTTTCCAGACAAGGTTTCACTATGTAATAGCCTTGGCTGTCCTGGAACTAGTTCTGTAGACCAGACTGACCTTGAACTCACAGAGATCCGCCTGACTCTGCCTCCTGAGTGTTGGATTAAAGGTGTTGGTGCACCACCACCGCCTGGTTTAGGAACTTCCTTTTGTCCTAAGAAAAATCCCTAAATTCCATGGTGTCCCACATCATTTCCCCCAAACCTAAGCTCTACTGTGTCAGTGATCTCTCAGTACCCAGCCCTTGTACCTGGAGAACTCTTCAGTCCTATTTCCTAACATAGGCTGATCTAGCCTCAAGCTCCTCCTCACTTCCCCTAAGGGCCCTTTATTTCTCGTCCAGCCCTGGGCATTAATCTTCAGTTATTATAATCCTTATATTAATAAATTACAAATTTCTTGGTTTTTGTTGCTGTGTGTGTCAAGAACCTGCATTGTGTCTCCAAGCCTTCACTGCTCAGGGTGGACTCCAGCCACTGACTGACAGGTGCTGTAAACAGACCATGAAGGTGACCTCTGCTGGTCTGCACAGGACTCATGAGTTTGCTGGAAGGCAACTTGCACTGTTAAAACCCCAAAGTCCCGAAGGCAGCATTGCTGACGTTGTCCAACCTAAGTCATCTGTTTCCGTGGATTTTCACTGACATCTGAATCAGTGGCTCAGGGGGCCTCAGCAGAGCTGCACTGTAGTAGACCACAGAGGTCTACTACATGTGCAGGATCATGCAACTTCCTTAGGTTATTTTCTCTTTCATCTTGTCTACTCCACTCCAGTTTTAACATTGCTTCCCAAGACTACTTCCCAAACAACTACTTGCCTTGAAGTATGCTTCTGAGGGTAGCCAGTCTAGAGAATGATTGTTTCTTCTTACCAGGTGGCACTCCATGATGTGAGAAAATATGAGACAGAAGCTGTGTGCTGGAGTAAGGATTCCTTTTAGCTCATGGCTTAAGAAGGGGTACAGTTCATCATGTCGGAGAGGCCTGGCAGGGGCTGGGAGACATCTAGTCAGCTCACGGGAAAGCAGAGAGACAAACATTGGCACTCATCTGACTCTCTCTTTTTCTATTTGCTCAGATCTCATCCAGGACACCTCCCTCCTGGTGATCCTCTCTGGAAACATCTTCATAGATATATCCGAAGGTGAGATCCCAGATACCAGAGGCACTTCTCAATCCAACTAAACTGATAATGAAGATTAGGCATGGTGAGGCAGGGTTGGAGATGAAAGATATGGGTTGAGAGGTGATTTCAGAGATGAAGTATTGCTGATACAGCTAAAATGACAAGGTGACATGGGCTTTTTGGGCAGACAAGTCTGGGAGGTATGAACTTGAGTCAGGAGGAGGTGAGGAAAGAGGTCTGGTGAAGTGTTCAGAACAGGAAGAGAGGACAGCGAGGATTCACAGAGTTGAATGGGAAAGGAGAGGATGGCTAGGCTTCATGTAGAGTTGAATGGGAGTCCTGTGTTGAGAGAAGCAACTTGCTTATCAGATGAGCCGATAAGTTTGCTATCTCTGACAAAGGGGTTATTGCTGTTGCTTTGGGAAGGGACCTGGGGAAAGAGAAGACTTCAACAGGTAAGGAACTGGTTGGAAACTGAAGATGCTGGGAAGAAATAAGCTCAGTGCTTAAGGGCCTGGGAAAGAGCCAGAGCACATGCTTAATTTTTATTAAGGCTCTTTCGATCCCCCAAAGGAAATAAAAAGTTCAGTGTTCAGATAAAGGATGTATGTAAGAAGAAATATACTGTAAGTGACTTTCCTTATTGAAGATTTGGGAACAGGTCAGGTAACTATCTCTTAGGCATCTACCTGGGGCCCAGCACCATGCCTGGCTACATAATGTGCTGGTGGTTCACTATGGGAAAGCCTGTCTAGAGCCTAGGTTATAGAATGGGCATGAAGGGTTCTGTAGTTGGTCTTTCTTTGGACCACCAGTTCCCAAATAATGACTTGGAGACTTCTTATTAATTATGAATGCTTGGCCTTAGCTTAGGCTTGTTCCCAACTAGCTCTTATAACTTAAATTAACCTGTTTATATTAATCTATGTTTTGCCACACGACTTGTTACCTCTCTTCCATACTGTATGTATAATTCCCTCTGTGCTCACTGGCTTAATCCCATGCACCTCAGATTCTTCTTGAGTTCCCCTTTCTCTCTGAAAGTCCCGCCTAGCTATTGGCCATTGAGCTCTTTATTAAACCAATCAGAAGGTTCCTTAGGCAGAGATATATCTTCACAGTATACAAAAGGATTATCCCACAAAAGGGTTCTGTATTTTCTGGAAAGTTTGGAGGACAGAGGAACATCTGTCAGAGACTTCATGGAGGACTCAGGAGACCACAAGTCCTAATGTGTTCCATAATTATGACTGTCTTCACAGGTCTCTCTCCAATGGCTGCCATGTTCAGGTCTATCCCACAGGTCTTTAGGGGCCATCGGTGTGCACCAGTCCCTCTCTCAGCAAGAATGTTCAGCAAAAAAGCAGATGAGAAACTTACCCTGGCTGATAAAGTGGCTGTGGTCACTGGCTCTACAAAAGGGTGAGTGAATGGAAGTCCCTGGCAGGCTCATTACTGGGAGATGTTGCCATGGTCCCCACAGATACACACATCTCACATATCCTTGCCTTTCCCCCACCCATCACACAGCTCTGCTGTTTCCCTCTGTATCTCAACATTTCTCCCTAAAATATCTGGTTTCTGAGCTCCATGAAGATTTGTAGCTACAAAACCAGCTACTCCTAGACAACAGGGCAGAGTCCGAAGGTAGTCTCTTACCATGTTCGTGGGACAATCCCTGATTAACATTTCACCACCAGAATAGCATCTCTGCTTCCTTATCTTTCATACCCACATGGCCACTGATTTTGAGTCCCCTGCTAACAGAAAACAGTCTGACATCTATTGTGCTGTGGACTTGGAGGTCTCATTGACTGCATATTGCATATAGCACTAGGGATGTGTAGGGCAATGTCTCACCACTAGCTCAGAGTGGTCTGGGTGCCCTCACATGGCTTCCCACATTTCCCTGGTTCCAGCTGTCCTCTGGCTCCCATAATGATATGCATTTATAATGAGTCCTTACCATCGTCAGAAGGAGAGACCTTCAAAAACAAAAACAAAACAAAAAAATTCTCAGCTACCCAGATAGTTTTGACAAGACACCAGGCACATGCCTCTTTCTCTTCCTTGATCGTAGCTGCTTGGCCAGTACCAGTCAAGAGTCTTCAGACCCCCTCAGCATTGGGAGATCTAGAGGATAGCACATCCTCCTGTAGAAAAGTTTCACAGCTGCAGTCCAGAGGGAAGGCATTAGCTTTAGAAAGAGTATAATGCATGCCAGACCCCTGAGGCTGGGAAAAGGTAACAACATTGACTAGTTAAGAAGTCTACAATTTAGGCTGGATACCCAACAAGGCCAAAACTCTTCTGATGTTGCAGCCTTTTCAAAGCCCCTTTTAATAAAATTATGAAAATATATTCAACTATATAGTATAATTATCATGGATGAAGCTATGGGAATGAATGAGTAGACCATGAAGGACTGGAATGTGGTAGGTACTCAATGATTTCTCTTGCCTGCTACGGGAGACTTTGAAGCCACCCTTGGGCAACCTCAGGGAAACAATTGACATGGTCATCAGGGTCTGCCTGGGAACAAGACAGAGAGGGCTGAAACCATCATGAGCATCTCCTCTTCTGCTCACAGGATTGGCTTTGCCATCGCCCGGCGTCTAGCCCAGGATGGGGCGCATGTGGTCATCAGCAGCCGGAAGCAACATAATGTGGACCAAGCTGTGGCAATATTGAAGGAGGAGGGGCTGAGTGTGACGGGCACTGTGTGCCATGTGGGGAAGGCTGAGGACCGCCAGCACCTTGTGGCCACAGTAAGGAGCCATAGGCTGGGACAGATGGAAAGACACTGATCTAACCCTGGCATGAGGGGGCTGAGGTCTCCAGGTCTGCAATGAAGCTAATCTCACATTCTCAGGATAGTAAGATGTGACTAAAAGATTTCCTGACAGGAAGGAACAGCTGTGCTGCTCATACTAATCAAAGAGATGGCCAGTGGTTTGGCATGACTGAGGAGCTTGCCTAGAACCGCACAGGGGTCAGAGTTTAAACTATGTCCACAATAAAGTCTGAGCTGTGTAGCCCTGGCCCAACATGTACTGTATGGATTGTCCGTTAGACTAGCCTCTGAACAGGAGCTTTAGGATCAGCTCCTGTTGTGACCACCCCAGAAGAAGTGAGTTGTGAGGTGGGGTCTGAAGGAACATGGAATGGACAGGTGTTGTAGCAGACAAAGGAGGATCCTTCTAGGCAAGAGAAGAGAGCAGAGAAGGAATCATCTGGAAATTGAAGAGCTGAAAGCAGGACCCTTGGGAGCAAAGGTCTGAAGGTGGGATCCAGGGACCAACCAGATGTCTTACATGGCAGAAACCAGATGCATCCATGGAGGGAAGAAACACCATTTCATTCAGTCTCTGTCAGGATCCGGCTCTGGCCTGGCACAGCTCCAGGATGGCCAGTCAGTCACTGCTTTAAGTTTCTGTGGTCACAATACCTGACAGAGACAACTTAAATAAAGTTTTATTTTGGTCTGTGGTTTCCATCCATCATGCTGGGGAAGGCATGGGTGTGGAAGTATGTGGTCAAGTCTGTTCCCATCACAGTAGATGGAGAAGCAGAAGGTGTGGCAGATACTGTGGGCCAGGTATAGCTTTCAAAGGACTGCCCTCAGTGACCTTCTGCCAGCTCGGCTCTGCCTCCTAAAGGTCCATAGCCTCCCCAAACAGTGCAGTAGCTGGGGAACAAACATTAAAATATGAACCTGTGGGGGACATGTCAGATTCAAAACAGAACAGTTTTCTTTGGCTATTGTTACTCTTTCCTCCGTTCTTCACCTGCATGCCCTGCCATCTCCTCTGCAGGCCCTGAAACACTCTGGGGGTGTTGACTTCCTGGTGTGTGTGGCAGGAGTCAATCCTTTGGTAGGAAGCACCCTGGGAGCCAGTGAACAGATCTGGGACAAGGTGAGGAGAGTGCCTTTCTACACGGTGCCTATATGTACTCATGATTGCATGAATGCATGTGCACGTACCATGCCTGAGTTCCCATAGAGCTGCGTCAACATTGGCTTTGATGGATGGACACAGGGCTTACCTGAGTCAGGCTTCCCATAATTAAGTTCAACAGGTGCTGGCCATGCCCAGCCTCTACCAGGTTCTTGTAGCTCCTGTGTTAATTCTCCTCATGCCAATCACTGCTACTAAGTCCTGAGATGCCAGAAAAAGATGTCTGGGTCTGGTCATGGCAGAAACCCTCAGGCTCAGGTTTATGAAACTGTCACAACCTAGATTCATTGGCACCTCTGTGAACCCTTCAGTCTGGCTGTCCCAAGGAGCCACAGGCACAGCTGACAGATGGGGCTCTTCCCCAGTTCTGCTGCCTCAGCTGGAAGCCACTGGGCACTCAGGGAGCTCCTACTGCCTCTGCAGACTCCGTCCCTGTTATCCTGATGAGCTCACCCACGACTAATCAGTCTGAACCCCCTCCTGTCCCTAGGGGCAGGGAATGGGCCTGTGATCTGAGTGTGCCATTCCCTTCTTGTGGGTCTTCTTCCCTCGGCCACCCTGCCATTTTCTCTCAGTAGACTTCATCCCACTTTGTCCTCTGTGGTTCTTATGTTCCATGGCCTCCCTGATCCACCTTCCGGTTCCTCCACCTCACCCTTCAACCACATCCAGACTTCTCCAGCTCTTTCTTTTCTTTCTAAAGATGGTGCAGGTTTGACTCCCGAACACTGCATGAAAGCTTAGCTCAACCTAACCCAATATAGTATCCGAAACAATAAATACACCACGAACACCACCATCCCGGTTCCAAACACTTCCTGAGGTAGACTAGGTGCCGAGCACACACTCCTTTTCTCTTGCCCATGCTCCCCCTTTCAGTCAGTCACTAATAACCAAATTCCTCTCCTCTTCTTCCCCATACTTCCCCAGCCTTTGGGAGGCTGAAGTGGAGGTTGTGTGGGAGCCGAGTATGGTAATACTCAGGGGCCTCAGAAGCATGTGTGCCCTCTGACAAACTCTGACCCTCTGTGCTGGCTGCTCTTATGTTAGCTTGACACACCAACCACAGTCATCAGAGGGAGGAGTCTCAGTTGAGGAAACACCTCCATAAGATCCAGCTGTGAGGCATTTTCTTAGTTAGTGATTGACAGGCAAGGGCCCAGCCCATCATGGGTGCTTCTACCCCTGGGCTGGTGGTCCTGGGTTCTATAAGGAAGTAAGATGAGCAAGTCATGGGGAGCAAGCTAGTAAACGGCACCCCTCCATGGTCTCTGCATCGGCTCCTGCCTCCAGGTTCCTGCCCTGTTTGAGTTCCTGTCCTGATTTCCTTCAGGGATGAACAGTGATATGGAAGTGTACGCCAAACAAACCTTTTCCTCCCAACTTGCTTTTTGGTCATGGTATTTCAGCACAGCCACAAAACCCTAACTAAGACACCTTCACTCATAGTAAAAAGGACTCAGTGTCTCAGCTACCCACCATACTCACATGGAGCTTTGCTTCTGTTCTGGACCCCAGACAATGGACCCCAGACAATGGTGTCTGTCTCCCAGTCCAACCTTTGTATTATTTGGGATTTTAGATTCTGGATGTAAATGTGAAGTCTCCAGCTCTGTTGCTAAGCCAGTTGCTGCCACACATGGAGAAGAGGGGGTGAGTGCATGGAGGTGGTGGTCATTGCATGAATTTTTACCCACAGGAAACACTTGGGTAGAGGCCCAGGAATTTGAAGATGTATGTAGGTGTGTGTGTGTGTGTGTGTGTGTGTGCAGGTGTGTCTTTCGGGACAAGTTTTGTTTCTAGACCTGATGTTTTCCCCAAGGATGTGACATTTTGATAGAGAATCATTTCCTGGGGCGAGATCAAGGCTTGCCTTCCCGATCCTCAAAGGACCTTTCACTGGCCCTTATGTCTTTCATCTCAGGGAATACAGGGACCTTGCTTTTGTGGTGATGAAGGGCCAGAGGGAAGCAATCTGGGGTTCCCATCTCTCACTCCCCCACTCTTGGCCTCCTTAGTAGGCCATATCACCTGTTTCTCTCCTGGTCAGAGGCACCATGGGCTGACCTCTGACCTGCTTGCTACATGGCCTGGTCCTTCTGTATATCCTGTGGCTGCCCAGGGGTGATCAAGCCTGGGACTCCCTAGTGATCTACGACACCAGAGAGGTCCCTACAACATATGGACATCGCTTGAGTTTTGTCCTCTGGAAGTGCTGACTCAGTTCGGGGACCCTGTTCGAGGTTGCCACGCTGACTGTATTTACTGAGTGGTGGTGACTAAGGTTCACTACTTTAGATGCCTCGTTTCTCAGAGTTCTAGATCATTGCCTAATGCTTTCACCAGCAACTCTGAGCTCTTCTCTTAGCGTGAAAACACAGTTTCCTGCCTCTTCTAATTGAACGAATCTCTAATTTCACTCCAAATCCCTTTCACTCAAGGGGAAGCTCTGTTGTTCTGGTATCCTCTACAGCGGCTTATCTACCAGTGCCGGTGAGTATGGCACCCTCTGGTAAAGTGGGTGAGGGTAAGTCGCCTTGATTTCTTGTGAGGCTTTGCGGAGGGATGTGGGAGAGCTGACTGTTGATCTTAGATAAATAGAAGTTAGGAATACACCATGAATGCTTCAGATCAGGTATTATTATCTCATTTTGCCTTCAAGAGGCAAAAAATCTGCCATTTGCCTGTAAGTGATGTTCCTTTGCGTACCTGCCAGGGTAAGACCCTGTATCTCCTAATTCCAGTTTCCTGGCTGACTTCAAAAGAACAGCATAGCCAGCATTCGCTGCGTCAAGCTTGGGTACACCTGATAGCAACTTGGTGACACAGACCAGGCCCTGACCGCTGGAAAACTACTGTGGGGTGGTGAGGCGCAAGGGGAGGGTCTGTGTTCAGGCTAGAGTCAGGCACAGCTTCGTAGTCTGCAGCCCGGAAGTGAACTCTGTTCCAGTAAGGATCCCTTCCTACCGCACTGATTTGCGGTCCCCTTCTTTGCGTCTCAGAAACTGGGCGCCTACAACACCAGCAAGACGGCACTGCTGGGCCTCTGCAAGTCCCTGGCTGTGGAGCTGGCTCCGAAAGGCATCAGAGTGAACTGCATAGTGCCCGGAATTATCAAGACTGACTTTGGCCTGGGGGTGAGAATGACAGACGCCTTCCAATTCCCCACCGCCTACTGGTCCCTTTTCAGGCTTCCATCTGAATGGAGGCCCACAGAACCTGGACTTATAGCGAGAGTCCCCTTCCAGGGTCAGGCTTTGGGCAGCAGCCCTTTACTTTTCCGCAGAAGAATGAGGATCTCTGTCTTCTTCAAGCAGACTAGTGTTCATCCCATCCTCACACAGAGGTGTGGGTCAGCCATGATGCTATCCTCACTCCACCATATTGCCAGTCCTCTGTCTAACGCTGGCTCTAAAATCTCTCCCTAGGAGAAAACACTGCCGAACATGCTGCCTGAGTTGAATAAAATCTACGGACTGCAGCGGTAGGTAGGGCTTGGGGGCTTTGGTGTTCTGTGCTTCGTCTCAGGGAAAATTATATTTCAAGATGAAAAAGACACCCCCCCCCCCACTCCTGGCTTCTTCTGCTTTCTGGAGTCCTGGGTTGGAGGCAGGAGGGTGGGTGTGAGTCCAACAGCATCACCTCCCACTGAGGCTGGCAAATGCTAGGTGCCCCTCCCCGACTGCGGAAGCCGGGATCAGAGCTCAGAGTTTCCTGTGACCTCATCTCCTCTTTCCTGCAGGTTAGGGGAGCCAGAAGACTGTGCCGGCATTGTGTCTTTCCTGTGCTCCTCAGATGCCAGCTACATCACCGGGGAGAACATCACAGTAGCTGGCTTCTCCCCTAGACTGTGAAAAGAGCATGGCTTCGAGACTGGATGGAGTTCCTCAGTTGGAAAGCAGAGGGGCTTGGTGGGGAGTAGCAGGTGAAGAGCCTTAGCATGTGCTTGGGGTCCAGGTCATACAGGGAACACCTACTTAAAAATGGTGAAGGAAGGCCGGTGTTTAAAGTTTTCATTTGGAATAAATTCGTTTGGATCCTCCTGGACATGCTCCTGTTTGTATAGTGAAACACACAGCCCTCTTGAGCCAGAAGCATCCTCCTTGGGTTATTGCCTTTTCTTACCACTGTCCCTCATCCCTAACGGTTTTTTTAAAATCCCCTCCATCTCTCCTTTCGTTCCTTTCCTGTGAAGACAGAAATCAGGCTAGAGCCTTCCCATTTGCTCTTCCAGAACTACCTTTCCTTGGTGTTTGACTCTGTGCCTTGGGACAGTCTGTAGGGATACTTCAAGACCTTTGACCTCTGGCTTACAGGTGAGTTTGGTCAGTTGGAGGCAGATTGGAAGTCAAGGCAATGAGGTCAGAGAATGTATTTCCCAGGCTCCTTTCTTGTCTACTTGCTGTCTGGGTTCTTCTGTCTACCAAAGGGAACTTTGGTCAGGTGATACCCTCCATAGCTTTTTACTTGTGACTTCTGGCCTAGGTGTGGTAATGGCTCTTTACCTTGTTGGGTGCTAACTAAACATCAGCTGCTCATTTGTAAAGGCTTTAAAAATCATCTTGAGATTTTCTTTTTACATATTTACATCGTGTATTGATAAAATCAAGACACCGTGTGACTCTTCCAGGGAAGATGGGAACAAAGGTCTGTTCCCTCTATGGGCGGCACCAGTTTCAGGCTGACGAAGACGAGATTCCAGATTCCACGCAAGTCTAGCAGTTTCCTGAGCTTCCTTACGGGAGTCTGGGTGACTCAAAGGCAGGTGCATCACTGGAGCCCACTCCAACATGGGTGATGACTGTCCACAGATGCATCCCTGTAACTCCTTGCCCACCTCACAGGCTGCTCAGTCTCCTGTCCTCAGCAACTGTTACAGTTTAGTTTCAGGGAGAGGCCTTGTGAAAATTGTAATTTTTGAGTTTCCTGAGTCATGTAAGTTGTAGGAATTTCCCTTCTCTCTCCAGCAGGAAGTGTTTCAGTTGGGAAGAAATGGTTACAGAACACCAAATGATTGATATCCATCACCTCAAACATTTTATCATTTCATTGTGGTCAAACGTCCCAAATCCTTCCTTCCAGCTCTTTTGAAACACACAATACAGCATTACTGGCTGTTATTACCCACTAGTAAAACAGTAACGGATTCTATTCTTTCTCTTGAACTCCGACTTCATGCTCACAGGCAAAACAATCCCATTTTCCACTCCCCAGCTTTTCTAGCCCCTGGCAACCATTATTTTACTTGCTGATTTTATGAGGTAGAGTATTTCAGATTGTACACAGAGTTAATTGTATAGTATGACTCTTCTTCTATCGGGTTTATGTCAGCCAATATAAAATGTCCTCTAGCTCCACTCACAATGTTGCCTGTGACAGGAATTCATAGTTCATAGCTAAACAGTGTGTGTGATCTTCTTTATCCATTCACCCATTCATGGACACAGGTTGATTCACATATCCTAGCTCTTCTGAGTAGTTCTGAAATAAGCTTGGAAGTACAAACAGTCCTTTAATGTACTGATTTTATTTTCTTTGGCTATATACTCAATAGTGGGATTACTGGATGATGTGGTAAGTGCTCCTGTTTTTGTCTTTGAGAACCACCACACACTTCTCCACAGTGGCTATACTTAAGTAAATCCCACCAATAATATCCCCCCCCACATCCTTGCCAGCACTTACCCGTGTCTTTTGATCTAGCCATCCTAACTAGAGTGAGATGGCAGTGCATCAGGGTTCGGATTTGTATTTTCCCAATGGCTAGTGATATAGCTTGAGAAATGGCTATGAAGGTGTATTTGGCCCATTCTTTTTAAAAAATTTAATTTCATATTTTTATTGAAAATAAACACATGAACTGTGGACCAATAGCTGTGGAGCCCCCATGGTACTGGACTAGGCCCTCTGGATAGGCGAGACAATTGTGTAGCTTGAACTGTTTAGGGGGCCCCCAGGCAGTGGGATCGGGATCCATCCCTGGTGCATAAGTGGGCTTTTTGGAGCCCAGTGACTATCTATGGTGGGACACCTTATACAGCCTTGGTGCAGGGGAGAGGGGCTTGGACCTGCCTCAAGTGACTGTACCAGGCTCTGCTGACTCCCCCTGGGAGACCTTGCCTTGGAGGAGGTGGGAATGGGAGTGGGCTGGGTGGGGGAGGCTGGGAAGTGGGAGGAAGGAGGAGAGGGGAATCTATGGTTGGTATGTAAAATGAATAGAAAATTTCTTAATAATAAAAAAAGGGAAAATAATTTTTCTCATGTAATATATTCTGATCACAGTTTCCTCTCATTCATTCCTCCCACAGCCTCCCTACCTTCACACACTTCCGACTCAGGCCTTCTTCCTCTTTCTCTTTAGAAAACAAACAGATGAGAAAAATAAACCAGAAACACACACACCCACACACATACAACAACAACAACAAAAAATCTATGAAAATACCATCGAGTTTGTTTTGTGTTGTGCTGGTCATCTACCACTGGGCACTGGGCTCCCTTAAGTGTGGTTTGTCTACCCAGTGGCATGCCATTGGGAGAAAAGTAATTTTTCTTTGCATGGCCATCATGTGGAGATAGGAGGGACGGGAGCCTGAGTCCACGCCCCTCAATGCTGGGACTTACCTCATCTGGCGTGGGTCTATGCATGCATTGGCCCACTCTTTTTTTGTTTGCTTGTTTGTTTTTGGTTTTAATTTTTCTTTTTCCTTTTCTTATTTGAAGGATTTATTATTATTATTATTATTATTAAGAAATTTTCTACTCATTTTACACGCCAACCACAGATCCCCCTCTTCTCCCTCCTCCCGCCCCCAGCCTTCCCCTTCAGCCTACCCCCATTCCCACCTCCTCCAAGGCAAGTGGTTTTGCTTTTTCAAGACATGTTTTTTGTGTAGCCTTGGCTGTCCTAGAACTCACTCTGTAGACCAGACTGGCCTCAAACTCACAGAGATCCACCTGCCTCTGCCTTTTGACTGCTGGGATTACAGGCGTGCGCCACCGCCGCCACCACCACCACCCGGCTGCTTTGGCCCATTCTTAAATAAGATTATTTGTTGATTTTGCCTCAAAGTTTCCATTTTTGTTTTCTGGATTTTAACTCCTTGTCAGAAGCATAGTTTTCAAGTGTAGTCACGTATCACTTGAGGACAAGGACACATTGTAAGGAAACATGTTCTCATGTGACTCTGCTATTGTGGGGACTTACTAAGATGGCCATGATGTCACCGGCAATGTGACGTCCACTGTCACTCTGGATGTTAAGCACCTTCCCCTCTTCTGGTAGATAGTCTTGTTGCTCTTTTGATTGTTTCCTTTGCTGTGAAGCCTTTCTGTTGTCTTTAATCTCATTTGTTTATTCTCACTTTCGTTATCTATGTGCTTGACCCGAATGTGCAGCTATCTTAGAGACATGTCTGCTTCTGTAGTAACCTCTCACTTATATTCCTATAAGTAACCCCAGTAAGACTCACTGGTTCACCAAGTTAGACTTTGGTGGCATCTGTACTTTAGTCTGTGGCCAGTTCATTATCTGGGGTGAACAGACGTTTGTTCACGTCCCCCCAGGATAAGTGTCTCCCACCTCGGGTATGATTGAAGAGCATTGTTTTTTAAATTGGAGGAAAAACTATCTGTGTTGAAATGGCAATGAATTTGGTTGAAACGTATGCATGTCCTAGTGCCTCGTGGAAGACAGAACTTAGGAGAAATGAACTTGGACATTTGGCAAAAGACATCTCCAGACAAAGTTCCTGGGGTGTGGCATGACTTCTCCTGACTGCTTATGATAAAATGTAAGAAGAGAGAAACAAGCCAAAGTGGAACTTAGGATTTAAAGAGACCCAAACATTCAGAAGTGGGACATTTCAGCCTGGCTGAGGCCTGGGGAGGCAGGACATTTGGGGGGAGGACAAGCGGTGACAACATGGCCCATTGAAAGGCCAACAAGGACTTGACATGCACAGGACACTAGATGCTCTTCATCAAGACAAGAGAACAGTGATGCAAAGGAACCTTGGTTTTGGTGGAATAATCTTTGTGTACACTGGGAAGATGTGTCTTTGCCAAGGTGCCTTCTGATAAGTTTAATAAACGGCCAAATGGCCAATAGCTAGATAGGTAGAGGTGGGACTTGTGGACACAAAGAGAGCACCAGGAAGAAGGAGGTGGAGTCACCAGCCAGACTCAGGAAACAGCAGATGAAACATGCCGAGTTGAAAAAAGGTACCACCATGTGGTAGAGCATAGATAAGAAGTATGGGTTAATTTAAGTTCTAAGAGCTAGTTAGTAAGAAGCCTGAGCTATTGGCTGAGCATTTATAATTAATAATAAGTCTCTGTGTGATTATTTGGGAGCCTGCTGGTGGGACAGAGCTGACCAGCCATCTCAATAAAAAACTCCACCTACATTTGGAGATCAAGACTGCCACTTCCACCACAGGACCCTGTGGATATACAATTTCTAGGGATGGGCCAAATGACCCTTCAAGGAACCTTTGGACTTTACTGCCCCATGTGTTTTTTTCCTCTAGTTTTTCTTTTATTGAAAATAGGTTTTTATACAATTTATTATGATTATCGTTTCCCTCCCCTAGCTCCTCCCAGACCCTCCCCACCTCCCATCCAAATCCACACCCTTTCTTTCTCTCTCATTAGAAAACAATCTAGAAAATGATAATAAGATAAAACAAAAGCAGACAAACTGGAATATGATAAAATAAACAAGCAGAAGAAAAAGAACCAAAGAAAAAGCATAAGAAATATATATAGGTGCGCGCGCACACACACACACACACACACACACACACACACACACACACATTTACCTACACAGAAATTCCATAAAAATGCAAAACCTGAAACCATAATATATATGCAAAAAACCTATAAGATTAAAAAAAAAAACCCAACAAAGACAAAGAACCTCCAAAAATGCTCATTGTGTCAGCCATCTACTGGTGGGCATGGGGCCTGCCCTTAAGAGGGGTTTGTATAATCAGTTAAGACTCCATTGGAGAAAAATAATTTTTCCTTTGTGAAGTTATCAATTAGAGATAGCTTCTAGGTTAGAGATGGGGGCTTGTGTACACTTCCCCTCTCAGTCCCGGAACCCTACCCATGCAGGCCCTGTGCATACCACCACCGTCTCTCTGCGTTCTTATGTGTGTGAATAGTACTGTGTTTAGAAGGCCCTGTGATTCCTTGGTGTCCTCCATCCGCTCTGGCTCTTACACTCTTTCCACCTTTTTTTCACTGGGTTCCCTGGTCCCTGAGGGGAGAGATTTGATAGAGACATCCCATTTAAGACTGAGTGTTCCAAGGTCTTACTCTCTGCACTTTGTCCAGTTGTGGGTCTCTGTATTTGTTCCCATCTACTGCAGGAGGAAGCTTCCCTGATGATGGCTGAGCAAGGCACTGATATAGAGGTATACCAGAATGTCATTGGGAGTAATTTTGTTGTTATATTCCTTTAGCAGAACAATAGTATTTGGCTTTCCCCTAGGTCCCTGGTCTATCTAGTCTCATGCTCTAGGCTACCTGAGCAGCCAGGAGGAATGCAAAGAGACAGAGTCATAACCTATAAACATGTCTAGACACTGGGTCAACCACCATCCAACTGGGCTTTGCACAGAAGGAAAAACCAGCCTCAACTGCAGACACCATGACATTCTTAGCTGTGTCCTGACACGAAAAATAATATTGTTCCTGTCAAATCACCCTAGTCAAAAACTGAGGGTCTGTGTAGGGCCTGGAGTGATGGCTCAGGGATTAAGAGCTTGTACTACTGTTGCAGATGATAGTTTAATTCCCGGGACCCATGTAGGATAGCTTTAGCTCAGGAGATCTGATACCCTTTTCTTCTGGACTCCCCACCCATACATCAATCTTAAAACCTATGTAACCATATACAACAGCCCCTGGAGTCGCTAGTAAACCCACTAAAAAAGCCCACTAAGGAAACCCACGCTCTTTTTTTTTTTTTAATTGTTAAGAAATTTTCTATTCATTTTACACACCAACCACAGATCCTCCTCTCCTCCCTCCTCCCGCCCCCCAGCCTTCCTCCCTAGCCCACTTACTATTCCCACCTCCTCCAAGGCAAGGTCTCCCATGGGGAGTCAGCAGAGCCTGGTGCAGTCACTTGAGGCAGGTCCAAGCCCTCCCTCCTGCACCAAGGCTGTGCAAGGTGTTCCACCATAGGCACTGGGCTCCAAAAAGCTGGCTCATGCACTAGCTATGGATCCTGAGCCTACTACCTGGGGGCCCCCTAAACAGTTCAAGCTACATAACTGTCTCGCCTATCCAGAGGGCCTAGTCCAGTCCCAAGGGGGCTCCACAGCTGCTAGTCCACAAGTTTTTTAGTTTCCACTAGTTTGGCTGGCTGTATCTGTATGTTTTCTATCATGATCTTGATGTCCCTTGCTCATAGAGTCCCTCTTCTCTCTCATCGACTGGACTTCTGGAGCTCGGCCTGGAGCCTGGCCATAGATCTCTGCATCTGCTTCCA